>NC_142888.1:16366893-16669924 GCF_051225735.1 Oryctolagus cuniculus
CTTTAAGAAGTGGGGCCTAGTAGGAAGTGACACTGCCCTCGTAAGGGATTAATGCAGTTTTCGTGGGACTCCAGTGTGCCATGTGTCACATTGTGATGCAGCCAGAAGGCCCTCACTAGATCCAAGCAGATGTTGTCACTGTGAGTGAAATAAATCTCTTTTCTTTCCAAAGCAACCAGTGTCAGATATTTTGTTACAGCAATAGAAAATTGACCAAGAGAAATGCCTTGTTACATTGCCTGGCATACTGAAGGCACTCAACAAACACCTGCTGAGTCAAGCAGTGAGTGAAGCGTTTCTTCTGCATCTAGGTTTCTCCTTATTTCATTAGCCTACCAAACCTTCACTCCTTGCCCCGACTGTTTGGGTTTCAAAGACTTCAGGCACCTTCTGCCAAACACCAGCTACCTTTCTTAACTCCTCTTATTTTTAGTTTGACAATTTATAACATGAGAGTAAAAATATCCTTTACATTTTTCACAAAGTGGTTTAATTTACTAAATGATGTTATACTTTTTTAATATTAAAATATCTCACAAATGTGACTTACAAGATCTAGACCACAATTTATTTAAGTCCACAGTATCAAACCTTTGGAAGTGATGTATTTCCCAATTAAATTGAATTTGTGCATTTGAAATCTTTGTACACAGACATGAAAAATACATCTGGAATAGAGGGTCATTGTAGTCAATAAATAATTGAAGCCTAGAATTAAATGCATTCAACATTAATTGTGTCATAAACCTAATTGCTTTCTTTGAGCCCACGATGCCAACCATATGAAGAATAAAAAAAAAATGTTGTGAATGAACAGAGGTGAATTTCTTTGCAGCAAATCAAACTCTTGCTGGTGAAGAAAATCTGAATTTTTATTTCCAAACTGGCATTTTTTGCCATGATGGATGTGACTGAGTTATCAACAAGAAGCTATCTTAGCTTAAGTTCTCAGAAACAGGGTATAAGATGAAGACTATGTGAACTCCCTTGAGAGATGATCCCAGAAAGTAGTGGTGAAGGTGCGGGAAAAGTGAAACCGGGAAGAAGGAAAAGCCAGTGTGAAGGGGTGTGACTGCACTCCTCTGATGAGCTTGTTCATCTTTGAAAACCATGTTACCATTATGTCCCAAGATGTTAATTTCTTTAGATAAGAAAGATTTTAGTGGAGGAAATCGGACAAAACATTTACCCAGAAGTAGATAATTTGTCCTGACTACGCCTTTATTCAACAGTGTTACCAGCCATTCTTGTAGATAGGCAGTGAAAATAAAAACACTGTTTGCTAGCAAAAGAATGAAATTTCGCCAGATAGAGTTCTGCACATTCAGAGTTGTGGCCTTCCCTGTATCACTTAGGTAATTCTGAATAGTTTGCCATTGTACACAGGTTCTTAATATTTTTTCACTCTTATAATGTATTTTAACAAAACCAGAAACTTTACACAGGCCTCCTCTTGAGGCTTGAGGCATGGCTGGTATCCAGGTACTCCAACTACATTGCCAGGATGTGTTTCTTGAAGGCTTCTCTTTTATACCAAAGTAAATTATCTCTGATTCATATCCTGCAACCCACCCAACCAATTTAGTAGCAAATTTCATGACCTCTACCTTCAAAATGCATTTCAGAACCCATGCTTTCCCATTACCACATCACTACCACCTTAGACTCCAGCTGCCGTCTTGTCTGACCTCAAACTGCAGTTTCCTTCCTGGTTCCCTGCTTCCATCCCTTCTCTACATGTAATAAATTCTCCGGATAAAGAGTGTTGCTTAAAGAATGATCGTCCACCCATCAAAGCCTCCGATACCTTTCCATTGGATTTAGAGAAGTGTAGCCTTGTAGACCCTAGGCTTCAAAATCTTACAGGATCTGGCCCTGGCTCACTCTCCAACTCAGCTGCTCAGTTCCTTTGCCCTAGCTACATAACCTCCTAATATTCCTCAAATCCACATTCCCCTTCCCCCCATCAGACAAATCCATCAGGCCTTTGTTCAGATCCATATTTTCAGACGGATCCTCTCTGAATTCCTTTTCTAAAATAGTATCTATTCATTCTTTATCCTTGATGTCTACTTTCTTTTTTCTCCTTGACCCATTGTTACACATATGTTTATAGGATTTGTTTTTCACACATTTTTTGTTGTTAGCTTTTTCCATGAGAATATGTGTTCTATGAGAGTGGAAACCAAGGCGTTCAGTGCTATGTCCTTATTACCATGAGCATTGCCCAAAGCATGGAAGGTGATGAATAATGTGGGCGGGTTTTTCTCTAAGCCTGTATCTGACTGCCTTCCTGGAATTTCTTTTCATTTTCCTGTTGACTGAGCCAACTATTGCTTAATTAACCACCTGAAAAACTATCCGGCAACCCATTCCTTCTTTTTCTCCACATCTGCCCTTTGTGCTTTTGGAGCTTCCTTTAGAGTTCTGCCACATAGAAAATGCTACACTTTTCCAGGAGCTTGACCTGAGTAAAGGTATGCATTTATCTTACTGTATTTTCTGAGTCAGATTTTTCCCTGCCTTGACCTATCTATAAAACTATATCTTCTTTCCATTTTCAAAACTATCCAAATCTCTGGCTAGCTCACTTGGCTAATCCTCTGCCTGTGGCACCGGCACCCCGGGTTCCAGTCCCGGTTGGGGCGCCTGATTCTGTCCCTGTCGCTCCTCTTCCAGTCCAGCTCTCTGCTGTGGCCCGGGAGGGCAGTGGAGGATGGCCCAAGTGCTTGGGCCCTGCACCCACATGGGAGACCAGGATAAGTACCTGGCTCCTGGCTTCGGATCGGCGCACTCCGGCCATAGCAGCCATTTGGGGGGTGAACCAACGGAAGGAAGACCTTTCTCTATCTCTCTCTCTCTCACTGTCTAACTCTGCCTGTCAAAAAAATAAAAATAAAAACTATCCAAATCTCTGTTCCATAAACTATTTTCTTCTCACAGTTGGAATGGATTTATACCATACGTATCATTTACTTTGTCATTGCAATAGGATTGTGTGAGAAGAGATACGTGTATATATTGTAAGTGCTACCTTGAGCCACAGCATCCTGGTTATTAATTCATCAAGCATGTAATTGTTGGCCCGCTCCCCCCCCCCCCCCGTGTGTGTGTGTGTGTGTGTGTGTGTGTCTTTAGAAATTGGATTATAGGAAGTAGTATTCCAGGGACTTAACCACAACTGATATACAGCTCACAAAGTTCAGGATGGGAGAATAATGGTTTGAAACTGGATGAAAGAAAACTGTTCAGTATCTCTTCAGTAATCTTCTTCTAGCTGAATTTTTGATGGAGGGAAGTGAAAGATACCACTAGAGAAGCAGAACCTAAAGATTGATTTAACAACCATTCAGCAACATTTGAAGTGGACATTCCATATTTAAGAAATGAAACAAATAAGAAATGAAAGCTAGGATCCAGCAAAACTAGAAATATATAGTGTGTCATTTTACTTTATCTAGAACTTATGTGAGAAGGAAGTAACATGTTGGTTATTGGCATTTTTTAATTCTGTAAATCAACTTTAATCACAATAACAACAACCTTTTCAGACAGAAAAGGTCATTTTAAATGGTTTTACTGTGTTTGGCATCTGTTAAATGTTCGTTTAGCATTCTTAATTACTATTATGCATTGATTTGCTAGGTATCCTTTTAAAGTTCTCTGATTAAAGGTCAGTACAGCATAGCCTTTCACGTATCAAGGCCATTAATTCCTATTAAAAGGATAAATTGTATCACACATTGTTTCCCTATGTGCAAATCTCAGCTGTGTTTTACTGAAGTAAACACACTTGACTTTTTAGCACTCAGTCCATTACTTGAATGCAAAACTGATGGCCAAATAAGGGATGCATACTCAAGCAAAATTTCAAATGTAGCCTTGGAAGCAAGGAAAAGAAAGAAAAATCTTCCTAGAAAATCACAAATGATAGTAATTCCGTTAAAATATCCTAAAATGGTTCTATAACAGAGATATTAATTGTGCACTAAGTCCTAGTTAGCCAAGTGTGGTCCTCAGACGTGCAGCATAAGAGCTTGTCAGGAATGCAGAATCTCAGGCCTCATCCCATTCCTATGGAATCAGGATCTGCATTTGAACAAGATTCCCAGAGGACTGGCAAGCACAGGAACGCTGCAGAATCACTCTGTAAATCTGTGCTTCTCAAATTTGGCTGCACTTTGGTATCATAAGGACATCCCCCAAATTACTGAGATTTTTGATTTAATCAGCAAAGAGGGTTTTTGTTGTTATTAAAATTTGATAAGTATAGAGTTTGACAAACTCTAGGTAATCATAATGAGCAGATAAGTTTGAAAATCATTGCTCTTAAAAATAGAACCAAGCACCATTATCATTGTGTTAAAACAATAATAACAATACAAAGAAGATGAGGTTATATTGGGGGATAAGTTATCAGAAAGCACATTTGAAAGTGAACATGAAAACTGAAATTAATGGGAATGTTTTGTTTATTGACCATGTTTATACTGACAATTTCATCACATTAGAAGAACAAAAAGGGAGTAGAACAAAAATGACAGTGGAGAAGGGTAAAAGCCTAGTATGTTAGATCCTGGGAAGTACCAAACATAGCAAGGGTTCAGTAGATAAACTGGTCTGGTTGCCAAGGGATCAAAATTGAATTCACCTTTGGAAAATTGAAACTCAGGAAGCTACAACTGGTTCTCTTGTGTTTTCCTTCCCTGTTAAGGGCATTGATATATATACATGTCACCTAAGGAAATGATAAGGGGAAAAAGTCAGGTATTATCACTACCATAGCCTGAAGCCATATTATATCT
Source organism: Oryctolagus cuniculus (assembly GCF_051225735.1). Classification (NCBI taxonomy): domain Eukaryota; kingdom Metazoa; phylum Chordata; class Mammalia; order Lagomorpha; family Leporidae; genus Oryctolagus; species Oryctolagus cuniculus. Next base: position 16,371,699 of record NC_142888.1, read on the forward strand.
TGATTATTTTGTAGCACTGAACTCTTAACTAGTCTCATTGCCTTTCTTCATGCCTCTACCCCATTCATCTCCCACCTGCTGCCAATGATCTTTCTTTTTTAAAAAAAGATTTAATTATTTATTTGAAAGTCAGAATTACAGAGAGAAGGGGAAAGAGCGAGAGAGAGAGAGAGAGAGAGAGAGAGAGAAATCTTCCATCCACTGGTTTACTCCCCAAATGGCTGCAAGGGCCAGGGCTGAACCAGGCCAAAGCCAGGAGCCAGGAGCTTCATCCAGGTCTCCCATGTGGATGACAGGGAATCAAACACTTAAGCCATCTTCAGTTGCTTTCCCCAGGCCATTAACAGAGAGCTGTATTGGAAGTGGAGCAGCTGGGACATGAACCAGCGCCCATATGGGATGCCAGTACCGCAGGCGGCAGCTTTACCAGCTATGCCACAACTCCAGCCCCCAGAGTGATCTTTCTGAAGTATGATTCGATCCTATCCTTTCATTGCTTATAAAACACTCCAACCCCACCCTCTTACATGAAATATCATCTACTTAGCATAACGGGTCTGAGGGAACTAAGATTTATTGAGTATTAGTTATTTCTTTTATTCTCCAACTCAAATCTGTTAGTTGGATGTTACTGATCCCATTGCAAAATATGAAGACACTAACAGTTCTTTTTCAAGCAGAGAATATTTCATGGCAGACAGAACCCTGAGCTGCCTGTATCTCCTCTACCTCTCTTGTATGATGTATAAGGCCCTCTGTAATCTAACAACCTTTTTGGATTCATCCCCTAATCTTCTACTCATATTATAAATTCACCTATAGACATTAAGCATCTCAGAAACACATCATACTTAGTGGTATCCCTTTACAAAATTAATTTTCAAGGACAGCCAGCATCTTATATTGGAGTGTGGGTTCGAGTCCTAGCTATTCTGCTTCCAATTCAGCTCCCTGCTAAAGCACTTGGAAAGTCACCTATGGGGGAGGCTGGAATAGAGTTCCTGGCTCCTGGCTTCAGCCTGGCCAAGAACTGGCTCTTCTGGTCATTTAGGGAATGAATCGCAGATGGAAGAGCTCGCTCTCTCTCTCTCTCTCTCTCCTCCCCTTCCCACCCCTCCCTTCCTCCCTCTCTTCCCATAATTTTGCCTAATAAATAAACCTTTAAAAATAATTTTTTAATGAACATGCTATTTGTTTCTAAAATGTCCTCCTTTATGAAAAACATCTTCAAACTCTTATGTAGTATCCTAAGTTCAAATTCAGAGTTACTTTCTTCACAAAGCATTCTTCAAAGCCGTCAAATAGAGTTTGTCTCGCTCTGCTATAGTATTTATGCTTTGTATGTGCCCTGTTAGCTTTCAATGCACTGTTTTGTAATTATTTTGTATCTTCCCTATTATAGAATGAGATTCTAGAAGATTCAGTTCACATTTTATTCATTAAGATCTCTAACAGTCACCTCACGTTAAATTATGCCACATAGCAAATAAGGCTCCAAACTTCTGTGATCTACAATTGCAAAGGTGTTTCTTGCTTGTGATATCATGGATATGTTGTGACTTTGTTTCACGATACTTTCTCTCCCTGACACAGGTTAATAGAAAACTTTTCATCTGAAACATACCAACTTTCGTGACAGAGAAAAAAGAAACAAAAAATAATCCATGAGATTGCAAATTGTATGCTTAGAATTCATACATACCACTTCTCAAGTAAGACAATAACTACTTCCAATTTCAATAGGATCAAGCAATATAATTTTATTGAAAGGATGGACACTTCTGCTTACATGGCTGAGTCTGATGTCAGAGATACAGGGATATGTAAGTCTCCCTCTAGTGAGAGGAAGTAATGAACATCATCTACCACAGGGCTTCCTACATCTCGGGCTCATTCCCTGTTCCTTACACATAAAAGTTGCATTTTACTCAAACTAGCATTGTTTTCATTTAAAATATTAAAGTATAAAAATAGTAATAAAATCCTACTACAAGTATATCATGTGAAATAATGAGCATTTCTTACATCTAAGAGTTCACCCCAAATCACACAGGGTTATGGGAATTGATAATGCTTTGCTGTGTTGACCCAAGGCAACAGTGGAAACATCATCATACTTTGTCAGAACTAGTTTATAATGATATTAAATATCGGAGAACAAATTCCTTATATGTAGTTTTATTTATTATAGGCAAACAATATATGTTTCAAACATACCTGCCATTCTTCCACTATTAACAATGTAAATCTCAATTTCAACCCTCATAAGATCACTGGTTAGTACAAAAGAGCAGTTCTGATTCTATTTTCCATTATCCAGACAGTTACATAGTCTCAGAAACTTTTTCTTTCTTTGTCATCATAAGCCTAGTAAAACCTTAGTCTGAAGATTAAGCTCTGCTTAACACATGCCACAAAAATGAAAAGAAGGATTTTTTTCCTGTCAAATGTACACCTTCTATATTTAATATATCAATATCATAGACATACTCATCTCTGAGTATATGTATATCTTAATATATGGCAATGCTGATATTTTTAATTATCACTAAACCTGCCCTTTCTCATGCTCTTAAGTGTGCAATGAACATCTTATAATTGGTGTGATGCTTCTTTGAAACATGAGCTGCTAGGGGCCAACACTGTGGTGCAGTGAGTTAAACCGCCTGTGACACTGTCATCTCATGAATGTGGATTCGATTCCCTGCTGCTCCATTTCTGCTCCAGCTCCCTGGTAATACACCTGAGAAGGCAGTAGAAGAATTAAGTGCTTGGGCCCCTACCACACACGTGGGAGACATGGATGGAGTTCCAAGGTCCTGGCTTCAGCCCGGCATTGAGGAATAAACCAGTAGATGGAAGATTCTCTCTCTCTCTCTCTCTCTCTCTCAATGCCTTTCAAATAAATAAAATAATTATTTAAAAAAAGAAACATGAGACGATGACATAGAATTTTCTGCAATAATCATTCTGAAGATAAATTAGGCAAAGATTTTTGCCCAAATATAAGCAGTGGATAATTAAAATGTTTTGTGCCTAAATGCTTTAACCAGTGTCCATATGGGATGCCATAGATGCAGACGGCAGCTTTACCCACTAAGCTACAATGCTGGCCCAAGCTTGATTTTTTTTTTGTTGATTCTTTGTGTAGTTGTTCTAATTCTTATTGAAAGTGAGATATTGAGGTCTCCAACTATTATTGATCAACTGTCTATTTCTCCCTTCAATTTCTGTCCTTTTTTTGTCTCTTATTCTGAAGGCTTTCTTAAACGCTTACATGTCTATAATTGCTCTATCTTCTTGATTGATTGATCCTTCCATCAATATATAAGGTTTTTATCTGTCCTTATAACAGTTTTTTCCTTAAAATATATTTTACCTAATATTTGTACAGCTGCCCCAACTCTCTTTGTTATTGTTTACATGGAATATCTATTTTACATTCTTTCACTGGAACCAATATGTGTCTCTGAAGCTGAAGTTAGTCTTTCTAAACAGTATGTAGTTGAATCATGTATTTTTCTCTTTTCTCTCAATGTCCCCATTTAAATTGGAGAGGCGATCACTTTATACTTAATGTAATTACTAGTAAAGAATTTTCTTTTTGTCTTCTATATGTATTAGGAGTTTTTGTGTTTCTCACTTCTTTCATTACTGTTTTGTCTTATGTTTAATAGTATTTTTCAGTACACTGCTTTGACTCTTGTTTCATTGTATATATTAATTATATATTTTAATGTACATGTTATTGTGTGATTATCCTGGGAATTACAATTAATGTCTTAATTGACAGCAATCTAGTTCACGTTAAGATCAACCTAGAGTCAAGACATTGAAGATTATATAGAGATGTTTTATATGACTTCAGGACATTGGGAATGGGGTAACTTAAGGGTTTTTCTCAGATGAAGATAAATACAGAAAAAGAAATAGGGAAAATCCAAAACACTGCCCAGGTAGATTGGTGAAACGTAATTTTAAATCAAAGGATTTAATAAGTGACCTGAAAATTCAGTGAGGATGATTTGTAGAAAAAACAGGATACTTCTATAGAATAGATAGGCAGATTTACAGAGGTTTTAGAAAATATGTCTCTGGGGACTGGCGCTGTGGTGTAGCAGGTAAAGCCGCCGCCTGCCGTGCCGGCATCCCATATGGCCGTCAGTTCAAGTCCCGGCTGCTGCACTTCCATCTAGCTTTCTGCTATGGCCTGGGAAAGCAGTGAAATATGGCTTAAGTCCTTGGGCCCCTGCACCTGTGTGGGAGACCTGGAGGAAGCTCCTGGCTCCTGGCTTCGGATCAGCCCAGCTCCAGCCATTGCGACCAACTGGGAGTAAACCAGTGGATGGAAGACCTTTCTCTCTCTCTGTCTCTCCTTCAATATCTGTGTAACTCTGACTTTCAAGTAAATAAATAAATCTTTTTTTAAAAAAAAAGAAAGAAAATATGTCTCTGATTTCAGTCATGGAGACTAGATAAGCCAAATGATTTAAGCAAATGATAGTCATTTAAAATTTGTTTTTGAGAAATTATGGTATATGCAATATAAATTATTAAATATTTAATGGTTGGGCTTTTCTATTTTTGAACATCACTGAAAAAATCATTGTAGATAGGAAAATAGATGGGCAACAGTACACTATGCACAAGGACATATCATATTTTACCATAGAGGGAAATTCTATACTCTTCTATTATATACTTATGCCAAAAAAGTGGTAACCATTGCATTTGGAAGGCTAATGGAACCATTATATTTAAAAATTTACATCAAAATGCTGGCACTATGGTGCAGAGGGTTAAGTTGCAGCTTGTGGTACCAGCATCCCACAGCAGAGCACCAGTTCAAGTCTGGCTGCTTTGCTTCTGATCCAGCTTCATGCTAATGCACCGAGAAAGCAGCAGAAGGTAATCCAAGTGCTTGGGCGCCTGCCGCTCATGTGGGATACCCAGATGACGCTCCTGCCTTCCAGCTTCAGCATGGCCCTGACCTGGTTGACAGCCATTGGATAGTAAACCAGTGAATTAAAGATTCCCTCTCTCTCTCTCTCTCTCTCTCTCTCCTACTCCTTTCTGTCTTGTTCACTCTGCCTTTCACAAAAATAAATTTCCAAAAAAGTATTTACAGCAAGAATTTTCTAACAGAAATTCAGAAAAAGGGTCTTTTTAAAGCAAATACGTGCAAGAATGGAGAAGTACAAATCAACGCTATTTCCAAGTAATACTTTGTTACTTCCAAGTTTCATCTCCATCATCACTGTATTTAACACCAAAAACTACAGGAAAACAGAAGAAAGGCAGGCAGGAAGGAAGACTGTCATCTCCAAGGGTAATTCTAAGTGACAATTTGTACAGTTTTTGAATAATTAAAATAAATATTTTGCTTCCTGGGTGAACTATGAAGACTATGTGGTTTTCATGTTATTCTTTCTTTGTTTTTCTACATGGGCTTATGTGTGGTTAAAGCCTAATGAACCAAAGAGACAAGCCTGTAGTCTGTCAAAATCATATTTATTACCTTAATGAAGTTAGAGGGGCACACCCCAGATGGTCTGTGGACTGATAAAAGCACCTTTAGTAAGGTTTGGGTTTCAGCCAAACAATTCTGTGGAGGGTCTCAGGGAAGTGGGGATCAGTTCCAGTCTGATTAGTGTTTCTGAGGTGGGATCAGAAGAAGTGGGGATTAGCTAGAGGAGTCAAGGGCAGGTTAGGTACTCCCCATAATAAATGAGAATGGTAAAGTGTACCTGAGAGTGTAATTAGTAAGAACGAAAGAAATACTGAAATTGAGGAAAGGGGTGGGGAGGATGGTTATTATGGCAATTAAAAACAACTACATAGCTTTGGGAGAACTAGTGATTTCTGCTAATTTTGCAATTAATATTACGTGCCTGTCCTCCCAGTATGATTAATGACAAAGCTTCTTTTTTTCTGTTTTAGTGCAAAACATGGTTTTTAATTCTGGACAGAATATTACTTGTTCAGTACATAAGGGGAATTTTAAAAGTTCATGGAAAAGAGAATTAAAAGATAAATTTATTTTGGTGCAAAAATTTTGAAATCCATACATACTTGTCTAGCTATCTGTTCAATAGCACACATAGTTAAGAGTTTATTTAGTTTTAAATACCATTAAATCTTTAAAGGTGCTCTTAAAACAAAATAACAAAGTAATTCCTACTCTTCTGATTACAATTGCATTCTCTTTTTAAAAAACTGAGTACAAAGTAAAAGTCCCTAGGATCTCCTTTTCTGTCTTGATCCTTGACTCTTAGGGGATGTAAAACATTAGGGTTAATCAAGCTTTGCCTCCAGCAATTATACCATGTGTTTTTCTATCTTTAACACTAGCAAAGAGCTAGTTTCATGCAAAGCATGGTCATAAATAAATTGGCCCAGGGTAGGGGCAAACTCCTTGAGGGCAAGAATTTTGTTTTATTCACATTTGTACCCCTTCACAGCTTAGCACAAGGCCTTGTCTATGTGATTCTCAATAAATATTTGTTGGATTGAATTTTATTTGAAAAAGAACTTTGAGAGCACTATATAAAAGATTGAGTATATTGTAAGACAAGAAAAAGAGAAATGTTGATCTTAACTGTACCTGGAAGTGTGTATGTCATTTTAATGCCTTCCCAACGGCTAGGGGATAATCAATCTCCAGAGACAAAACCATGTTCTTTATTTCAAAGGGAAAGTGAGTTTCCACATAGATTTAGTGAAGTAATGTCCTATCTTTTACTGAATGTCTTAAAATTATGTCATAGTGATCTTTTACTTTTCCATCATTCTATCTGAAATTTAATGAACATAGAAGTATTTGCCAAAGTATAAAATTATAATAGTATTCATCTTTATTACTTAGGATACCAATTACTATATATTACTATATATATTATATATTACTATATATATACTATATATACTATATATATTATATATATACTATATATTACTATATATAACTGTACATATATACAAATATATATAATTAGACGATTACTATATAGTAATACATATATACATATATCATAGTATTTGCTATAAAAACAAAGTTTCCTGTTATAGACGTGGAAATGTATAAAATCTATTGGTAATAACCTTTTCTATTTTCCTTCTTTGAAAAGCTGTGTCTATGATCTGCAGAATATTAGATAGTAGTTTGTTTTGTTTGATTTTTAAAAATCTGTTTTCTTCAAATCTCCTTGTTTATAGTTAAAAAAGACATTGTTTTGAACTGAGCTGTATCCATAGTTTGAACAGCATATATATATATATATACACATATATATGAAGCCCTCAAAACATTAATAAAAATGCATATTATGAAAGCAGTGCATAGATTTCAAAAATATTTTACACCAAAATAAATTTAGCTTTTAATTACATTTTCCATGAACTTCTTAAAGTATCTTTATATGTATATTTATATTGTTAGGATATTAGATAGCTTCCCAGTGGTGTTTCCAATAAGAGGAATATACAAAGAATTATGAGTGTTCAAACAACCCAGCAATCTCTTTGGTCTTAAGAATGCTGAACATGATTTTATACAGGTTGCATGTGAGCTGGATGATAAGAAGAGGGATACTCTTTTTCATGGGCAGGAAGCATTTTCAAGCAAGGGGATATTGTGAATAATGAATGGTGGTGAGAAAATCCTCTGGGAGTTCCAAATCAATCAGTTTGGCGTGGAGTGGGCTTTAAGGTTAATTTGGGTACGCTATGGTGAAAGGCAGTTTTAATTTGGGTTCCTCTAAAAGTTAATCATGAGACAAAGACTTAGGTGCAGGTGGTTTATTTGGGAATTAATTTCAGGAAGGGTTCAATGAAGGAGTGACACAGTGAAGGAAAAAAAAGCAGAAAAGGGGTTCAATGATGAGCAAGTCCCCTAGTGGGAAACTAGGGCCCAATCCCTCTAGGGAACTCCCTGGCAAACCCTGGGGAACACAGAGAAAAATTATTCCACTGGAGGACAGTAAAACTGAAGTATTTATCTGTCAAGTGCCATTCCCATTGATTGAGGAGTAAAGGTTTCTGTACAACCACACCTCCAGGCTGCGACTCCAGAAAGCTAGGCAAGCCCCCTGGTTACTAGAGAAACCCGCAGATAGAAAAAGAGAAACACCAGTGCTCTGAGATGAAGATCTGACCACAGGCTCAAAAGTGCCTTCACTCCAACTTCAGGTGAATTCAGGTGAGCTGAAAGTACATGAGAAAGAGGCATAAACAGAGTGGGTTTGAAAGTCTTAAATGTCAATCTTTGAATTTTTTTTGTAGATGGTGGTGCTCTTGAAGCTAGCTAGAAAAATTGCACATTATGAAGATGGATATATTGGAAGCTACACATAGAATATCATCTTTCTAATATGTCTTTAAGGCTATTGGAGGATAAACACTGGAGAGAAGGGCAGTCAGATGTGGAGCAATCGATATAATTTATGCAACAGGTACTCAACTTTTAGATTACATGTGGGGTGGGTATAGTGAGTCACATTGGGAACAGAGAGCAGTAATATCCTGGAAATGATTTCAAGAAGACATCTTAAATAATCAGTCATATCATGGGGTGGGAATGGGCTGAGAAGTAAAAGGAGGTAGAAATTCTCTGCTGGAAGTAGATAACAATTTTTTAAGCGTAAGCCATTTGGAGATTTGTGGAAAGCCAGACAGTATGCAGCTTGGGGGGAAGGCATGCAGAGAAATGATGAAGTTATATGTCAATCCAGAAGTATAGAGACTTGAAAACTTTCTAGGACAGAGTCTAGTTTAAGTCATGGCTCCCAATTTTAGCTACCCATTTGAATCACCTGAGTAGGCTGATAAACGTCCCTGTGTCCAAGCTTATTCCTAGACCAATTAAATCAGACCCTTCAGGGGTGGCACCCAGGCTTCAGTGTTTTTTAAAACTTTCAATTGGTTCCCATGCGCAGCCATGATTTAGAACCATTTGGTTCTATTAATAAGAAACGCCACTTCAATATTCAACATCAAGTCACCAGTTCTAATTCTGGCTTTGTCTTGGTAACTACTGCTTTTTCCTGAAAACAATCACCTTTCTTATTCAAGAACTGTGGGAATTATTGTGAGGCCTTGATAACTTTCCCAACCCCCAAACCCTCTACGTTTTGCCAATTTTCCCCAGCCTTGACCAATATGTGAACTTTAGTCCTAAGGTGAAAGCCTTGTTGGCAGGTCTCTGGTATCAATAGCTTGCCAGCCAGAATGTCATCATCACAGTTCTATGGTCAATCCCTAACCAAAGGAAAAACTCTGATGAGTCCTACTGCAACTGAGATCCCTCCAAATTTCACAGCTGAACAAAGGTTTGCTTCTGTTGATCAAGTAGCGTGTTTCTATCTACCATGTAAAAAGAACTCCCTGTGTTTCTCTTTTCTGGAAGAGCTGGGAGAAGCTTTAGTTTAGATGTTTCACAATGTTAAATTAAAATTTGTGGGATATTTGCTATAAAGATATTGAAGTGAGTTGACAAGGTGGGCATCATTTCCAGCCTATTTACCCACTGCCACAGAAGATATTAAACTCAAAAGGTAAAGCTTCTCAAAAATTCATCCTCCTTCCTCAACAAATACACCCACTTTTCCTGGACATGTGTCAACATTGCCTCTTCCCTCCAGCTTCAGTGTAGGATGTGTTTTTCCCTTTCCCTAATCCAGTGCAAACTCTTTGTACTGTGGATTTCATGCTTTCCTTCTTCCATGTGATCTTCATTATTTTACTTCTCTCTTCAATTGAGTAGTTTGTACTCAACTAATTTACTTTCCCAACATATTCCAAGATGACTTATAGTAACACTTCTTTCCTAAAACTACTATTGGAGAGATACCCAATGATCCTCCAGTTGCTAAAGCTAAATAAATGTGTTTGCTAATTGTCTGACATGTCCTCCCTACAACATTTGACACTCCACCACGTGGAGTGACATAATTCTCTCCTGCATCTCTAGACACTCTACCCATCACTTTCCTGACTTAACTTCCTCCACTCTTGCCTTCAACGTACTTTTCATGGCAATCCAAATATTGGCACTCATCAACTTTATAAATTCTCTATAGTTAATTCATGCATATTGTTTATTCCAAGACCCTTAAATCTCCCATTAATCTCTTGTCTAACTTCTAGACCTATATTTTCAACCTTACTCTGCGTGTATCATCAACCTCTCAAACTCAAGTCTATTACTTTCCAAACCATTGCCACCTCCATTATTCTACTGAATCTGCTTGGGAAAAGACCTACTTGAAAACCCAAATGACACCCCTCCTTATGAAAAAGTCTTTATCTCCAAGCTTTTGTATTCTCCTGTGTCATAGTCTTCCTCTCTAAACATTTTGCCCATAGCTTACACCACTTCTCATTTATATTTAGCTCCCTAGGTCTAGTTATCTTTCATATTCTGTCCTAGTGCATCAGCATTTGTGGATCACTTTCTGAGCAGAATCCTTAGGCCTGTCATGGTGAAGGACATGCATGTATACTGGGCAGAAAGTTAAGTTCCAGGGTATTAATTGAGGAAGATATAAGGAGAATGATTTTATCATGACTCATGATGAAAGTATGTTGAATATTTAGGTCTTGTTATAAGAGGCGACATTTTTTGAAACAAGTATAATGACAAAGTCACTGTCTCCAATCTCCAAGTTTCTACCCACACTGAGTCACAGCTATTAAAAGAAGACTAGGGCAACAACCAAATCTATTATAGCTTTCTATTTACTTGTGAGCTACATAAAGGCAGAACTCATACTTTCATCTGTAAATTTTCAGCATCTGATACATTACCTGATCATTGTAAAAACCTTAAAATATTTTGAAAACAATTCAAAGGCCCTCAGGGTGATAGGGGCATGTAATAGTTGATGATTTGCAAGGTGGACCCAGCTTGGGTCCCAGTGATAGAGAAATGTACACATTTGATAGGAACACTGATGGGATAGACGTAGGAGAGTATAGATAGAAGGGAGAATTCAGTTCCAGTCTTGGATGAGGACTTGATTGATTGTTGACAAGCCTCAATATGTGACTATTCCAGAGGCAGATAAGCTACATGCAGACAGGACAGTTCAAGAATATATGACATCAAGTGGTTGGTGAAAGTGTGCTAACAGAAGTGGAGATTATTGCTGTGATTTAAGTGATAAAGAAAGTGACAAAAGTTTCTCTTCCTGAGAGGTGGTACAGCACAGCATTTGAGAGTAAAGAAAATGGATTCTGAAGTAGGGTCTGATTCACATTTCCATTGTTTATTAGCTGTGTGAACTTAAAAAAAGTTCTCAACCTTGCCAACAAGCCTAAATAACATTCTCTGCATGGCAGAGATAATAGTATCTGTCGCATAAATTGTTGTCTGGGATAAGTGAGATAATACAAGTGAAGTGCTTAACACACAATTGCCAATTCATAATAATCACTCAGTAAATGTTAACTATATATACACACACACACACACACATTGTCAGCGAGGACATGGTAACAACAAAATGAAAGTTGGCTTGATTTTCAAAAAATGAGATATGAGAGTAATTGTTTAAATTCATTCTAGTCATTAAGTCCCAGTAAATTTTTCCCAAGGAGCTGAAAAAATATATACCAATGTGATCATGAAAGTATTTCTAATAATCTGTAAGAAGTAACTAAATTCAGCCTGGGCTCTGTAGAAAATAAATCTTAAGCAAAATCTTAGTTTGAACATTTTATGAGGTATGCAATCTTAAGAATCAAGAGTGAGAGAAAGGAGTAGTGATGCAGAGAGTAAAAGCAAATGTGAAGAACCGTGTTTCCTAGTTAACCATGGCTTTGTGCGTGATAAGCTAGTTGCTCCATCTGGCCAGATGGCCTGAGAGCAGTACTTCCCTTAGACCAAGCAACAGGGGATGTTTGCCTTGAGTCATGTGCATCACTCACATACACACAACTAAAGAACACATGTGCCTTTTTCACTGGAGATGCAGTACTCAGTTTTAACGTAGCCACACATATTTTATGAACATCTGCTCTCACAGCTAACACCATCCAGTGCACAAAGAAATATTTCTTAATATCTGTAGCCTTATGCTATCTAAATGTAATCACAAGTTGTCCTACTATCATTGGAGATGGTCCTGCTTCAGATCATAGGAAAGATTAGAGTGACAGAAGGGCTTATGTAAAAGAAAAGAGAGAAATGCACTTGTATCCTTTCCCTCTGCCTGAATGAAATGGTATTACAAAGCACTATGTCCTAAAATTGCTTATTGTTTTATTCCTCACATCTGTTTTAATTCCAGTTGTGAGTGTGGAGATACGAATTAGCACACTGCCCCAAAGCAACATTTTTCAATAATAATCAATTCATGTCACTCTTAAGTTTGTGTATAAGTAGATATAGATGGAACATACTTGAATTGTGGTGTTTTTGGAATGACAACTAAATGAATTTTGAATGCTTTAAGTAGTTGTTTTACCCTCATGATAATATTTCATAAGATTTAATTAAAATTTCCAAAAAAACAGTGTCAGTTTCATTTACATGAGCTTGATTTCAAATTTTCACACTAACTATAGTTTAAATTTATCTTTTAATCTTAAAATATGACAGCATTTTGAAAAAATCCTTTTGAAAACATGATACAATTATAATTTTTGCTTTTTTATTTATATTTTGATAAAAATATGAGAAGACTTCAAAAAGTTTGTGGAAAATTTAATTAATAAATAATGGTATTTTTTAAAATGATGGTTATTTTGGTGCAAAAAATTAAAAATCTATGCATTCATGGGGCTTTCAAAAAGTTTATGGCAATGCATATAAAGAAAAACTATGCATGGATTTCAAAATTATTTTGCATCAAAATAAACTTTTTTAAATTGCATTTTCTGTGAACATTTTCAAGTACCCTCCTACATTTATGTTAACCCTTTCAATCTGTTCTGCTTAATATGGTGACCATTAGCACACAAGTACCACTAAGCACTTGACATGTGATCATTCCAAATTAAGATGCGCTATAAAGTGTAAAATACACATCAGATTTTGAACATTTAATATGAAATGAAGAATATTGAATAGCTTATTAATATTGTATTGGTCAAATGCTGAAACTGTAATATTTGATATATGAGTATGGGATCCTAAATAAAATATATTATTAAAATTAATTGCAACTATTTTTAAGGTTTATTTATTTATTTGAAAGACAGAGTTAGAGAGAAGCAAATGGCCTCAATGGTCCAGGATTGGGTCAGGCTGAAGCCAGGAGCCAGGAGCTTCATCCAGGTCTCCCATGTGGGTACAGGGGCCCATGCACTTGGGCCATCTTCCACTGCTTTCCCAAGTGCATCAGCAGAGAGCTACATTGGATGTGGGGCACATAGAACACGAACCAGCACACATATGGGATGCTGGTGTTGCTTGTGGTAGCTTAACCCACTGTACTACCAGCTGGGCCCCACCACTTTTTTTTTTAATTGGCTACTTGAACATTTGAATTCATAAGTGTGGCTCATGTGTCTATTGGACAGCACTTATTTAATAAATTCTGTCTGTAGACACAATTTATAGGAAATCTTGATTATAATAGCAGTGATTTTATCATAATGACAGCAAAAAAGATATTTTGAATAAATATGTAACAACTTATTAAAGATATATGTATTAATTTTGTTACTCATTCAAACATCTCTAGCCTTAGATACATGCGATGCAAATTCAAATTGATTGTCTGATAGTTTGCGGCCTTTTAGTCACAGGAAAACAGTGGCTTTGCAGAATTTGTTTTTGTCACTATGATATATGATATTAGGTCATATATTTGACTAGGCAGGATGACAGAAGGTATCTATCATCTGTCAACATATATCACTCCTCTGCAGATGATAATATCTGTTGTTTTCTTCCTAGTACTTCCCAGGGCTTCGATATCCCTTAAGTGTCATTTATGTAAGCATCCCTATCCCACGTGTTCTCCAAGGGGCAACCACTTGCCTCACTCCAGTGCTCCTCACACTGGTTGGAACTGGAGATATAAATGGATAGCTTAGTGCAGAAAAAGATAACTCTCACACGTAACGACAGTGCCAGGGAAATAGAAGGAACCTGATGAACATCCATATTAACCTCATGTTGGTATTCCTATAATTGTCCTAGTCTTTTTCCAGAATTTGCAGCAAAGTTAACCCTTTCTCATAAGAGGAAAATGTTACGTGTCTCCGTCCTTTTTTGTCACTTACCTTCTTCACTCTACTACCTCGTATTTTTAAAAGAAGACGTGGATTTCCGGTTCTATGAGGTGATGACAGAAGCAGGCAACCCCACCCTCATTCCCTCTGCTCAGCATCCTGAGCAGGGAGAACTTCACAGCTTACCGAGGAGGACGCGTCTAGACCAGCAGATGTCAAGCCCAGTGAGACCATTGATAAACTTCCGGCTTCGTTCTCCACCTGCTCATGCATAGATTTGATCTGAGGTACTAAAGATTTTAAGGACTAAGCTGACAGACCTCTTTTCAGGCCCCAAACTGGCCACTGGGTGGTGCACATGAGGGACAGTTCCAAATAGCATGGGAAGCCTTCAGTGACTGAAATGACATTGGTACCACACCTCACAGAAGGTAGGTTAAGACTTGCAACCTGAATCTAAACAGGTGAAGTACATGTTATCACAAAAATATCTTAACCAGTTCAAGTACCTCTTTAAAAAATGTCAACACTCTTTACAGAATTTAAAGACCCAAAACCTCAAAATGTAAAAGTCAAAATGTCCAAGAAACAATCCCAAATTGCTCTGCATGTTAAGAACCCCCAAAGTCTCAATTCACATGGAAAAAGACAATAAAAAGATGCTAACAATGAGATGACATATAGATGGGAACTTTCTGACACAGACTTTCATGTACCTATAGTAGAAATGCTGAAAGAGCATTCAAAGGGGGCTGATATGTGGCACAGCAGCAGATTAAGTTTGTGTACTGGTTAGGCTACTCCACTTTTGTCCAGCTCCCTGCTAATATGACTGAGAAAGCAGCAGAAGATGGCACACCTGGATGGAGTTCCTGGCTCCTACCTTTGGACTGGCCCAGCCCTGGCTGTTGCAGCCAGTTGGGGAATGAACCAATGGATGGAAGACCTCTTTCTCAGTTTCTACCTCTCTCACTCTGTCTTCCGAATAAAATGAAATAAAGCTTTAAAAAAAGAAATAATAATCAAGAACACATTTGAAAAAACTCAAATAAAAAGTATAAGCAAAGAAATTGAATATATAAAGAAAATCAATGAATATTTTAGAACTTAAAAATACAACAATGGACATAAAAACTTCACTAAACATATTCAGTAGCAGAATAAAGATGACAAAGAAAGAATTAGCAAATTTCAAGGTAGAACAATAGAAATTATCAAGTCTGAACAACAGCCAAGAAAAATTTGAGAAAAAAATGAATAGAACCAAAGGTTATCTGTGAAACTGTAATAAAATATCTAATATTCACATTATTGGAGTCCTAGAAAAAAGACAGAAAATGTGCTGCTGAAAAAATATTTGGAGAAATATGGCTGAAAACTTCCCAAGTCCTACAAAAGACCTACAAATTCAAGAAACCCGAATAAATCCCAAACAAAAACAACCAAAAAATTTCAAGTGTAAACACATTATAATCAAACTGCTGAAAACTAAAGACAAAGAAAAATCTCAAAAGCAGTCAGAGAAAAATGATGCCTTACCCATAGGAGAATTATGATTTAAATGGAAGTGGATTTCTCATTAGAAACTATGGTGGCCAGAGAAAAGAGGTAGATCATTTTTAGAATGCTGGAAGAAAAGAACTGCCAATTCAGAATTCTATTTTCAGATAAACTATTCTTCAGGGCTGAAGGTAAAATATATTATCATTTGAAGGAAAACTGGAAAACTTCTAAACAAAAGACCTGCTCAGAGAGTATTGTTAAAGGAAGTTCTTCAAAAGGAAGTCATAATATACCAGAAAGAAAGATGGACCATCAGCAATGAAGGAAGAGAACCAAACATTGTAAATATGTGGGAAATATAATATTCTTTTCCTCACTTTTCGAATTCTTTAAAATATGTTTATTCATCATGCTGAGTGAAATAAGCCAGTCCCAAAGGGACAAATATTACATGTTCTCCCTGATCAGTGACAAATAACCGAGCACCTAAAAGGAAACCTGTTGAAGTGAAATGGACACTATGAGAAACAGTGACTTGATCAGCCCTTGTCCTGACTGTCGAGGAGCAACTTACTACTTTATTCCTTTTAGTATTTTTTTGTTCTACTTAATACCATTGGTAGAACTCTTTAATTAACATACAATTATTCTTAGCTGTTTAAATTTAACTGAAAAGTGATCGCTGTTAAATATAAGAGTGGGAATAAGAGAGGGAAGAGACGTGCAATTCGGGACATGCTCAAGCTGACTTACTCAAACGGTAGAGTTAGAAACGTGCCAGGGGATTCCAATTCAATCCCATCAAGGTGGCATGTACCAATGCCATATCACTAGTCCAAGAGATCAATTCCAGTTCACAATTGATCATAATGATAGGACTAAGAGTCAAAGGGATCACATAAACAAGACTAGTGTCTGCTAATACTAACTGATATAATTAAAAAGAGAGAGAACGATCCATCATGGGAAGCGGGATACACAGCAGACTCATAGAATGGCAGATGTCCTAAACAGCACTCTGGCCTCGGAATCAGCCCTTAAGGCATTCGGATCTGGCTGAAGAGCCCATGAGAGTATTTCAGGCATGGAAAGCCAAGACACTCTGGCAAAAAAAAAAAAAAAAAAAAACCAAAACAACCCTAAATGAAAGATCTCTGCGAGTGAGATCCCAGTATCAGAAAAGGAGGTACCTTTCTCTGAAGGGAGGAGAGAACTTTCACTTTGACTATGACCTATGTCTGACGCCATAAACAAGAGTGTCAATTTGTTAAGTCAACAACAGGAGTCACTGTGCACTTACTCCCCATGTAGGATCTCTGTCCTTAATGTGTTGTACAATGTGATTAACGGTATAACTAGTACTCAAACAGTACTTTATACTTTGTGTTTCTGTGTGGGTGCAAACTGTTCAAATCTTTACTTAGTATATACTAAATTGATCTTCTGTATATAAAGATAATTGAAAAAAATCTTGATGTGAATGGGATGGGAGAGGGAATGGGAGATGGGAGGGTTGTGGGTGGGAGGGAGGATATGGGGGGAAAATGCCACTATAATCCAAAAGTTGTACTTTGGAAATTTATATTTATTAAATACAAGTAAATAAAATAAATAAAATATATTTATTAATTGAAAACAAAAACTTAACAGTCCAATAGGTGTTTCAATGTACACAGAAGTAATAGATAATTATAATTATAAAATGTAGATGAGGATAGGAATTATTTTTTATGTATTTGTTGGGCAGAGAGGTGGGGGAAGCACACCCAACTGCTGGTTCACTTTCCAAATGCCTGCGATGACTGAGGCTGGGCAAGGACTGAAGCTGGGAGCCAGGAACACAATCCAGATCTCCTGTGTAGGTGGCCGGAATTCAATTACTTGAAATATCATCATTGCCTCTGAAGATTTGCATTATCAGTATGCTGGAGTTAGGAGCTAGAGCCAAGAATTGAACCCAGGCACTCTAACGTGGAATGCAGGCATCTTAACCATTAAATGGCTGAACCAGTAAATGTTTTCTTCAGTAATGAGGATAATTGTATGGTAGTAAGGTATATACATTCCAATTGTTTTAAATATTTCCTCTAAATTAACCTGCCACCTGCAGCACCAGAATCCCCTATGATCACCGATTCAAGTCCTGGAAGCCCCACTTCTAATCCAGCTCCCTGCTAATTCATCTGGGAAAGCAGCAGAAGATGGCCTGAGTACTTGGGCCACTCATCCATGTGGCAGACTAGGATGGAGTTTCAGGCTCTTGACTTGGGCCTGGCCCAGCCCAAGCCATCGCAGCCATTTAGAGAGTGAACCAGGGAATGGAAGATCAATCTCTTCTCTCTCTCTTTCTCTCTCCCTCTCTTTGTCTCTCTCTCTCTCTCTGTAACCATGCCTTTCAAATAAATAAATAAATTTTAAAACACATTTGTGAAAGGTATTTATTTTGAAATCTCTAGAGCAGACATGAAAATTCATAGATTACAGCTAAAATTTTAGTAGATAAACTCATAATCATTGTTGGAGACTTTGATACTCGTCACTTAATAATAGAACAAGTGGGCAAAAGATCAGCAAGGATATTGAACAACTGAAGAAAACCATCAACTAACTAGATGTCCTTGATATTTATCAAACATCTCCCCAGATAACAGCAGAATATACATTCTTTACAAATGCACATGGACCATCTATATCCTATCTTGGGACATAATTCAAACCTTAAAAAAATCAAAAGGATAGAAATCACCCAAAGTAAGATCCTTGTAGAATTAAATTAGAGAGCAATAACAGATCAATAACTGGAAAGTGTATAAATATTTGGAAATTCATCCACATGCTTCACCATGGGTCCAAAACAAAGTCTCAATGAAACTACTTAGAAAACATTCTGAATTGAACAAAAATGAAAATACAACATATCAACATAGCTTAAGCAATGCTTAGGAGGAAATTTATAGCACTAAATGTTTATATTAGAAAATAAGAAAGCTCTCAAATGGATCATCTAATTAGAAAGAGGGGAAATAGAGGGAGGTTGAAAAAAAGGTATCAAGACACAGTTAGCTAGAAGTAAGAGATTCTAGTGTTCCACAGCACAGTAGGGGAACTATAGGTCACAACACTGTTTTATATTATATATTATTATATATTATATATATATTATATACTGTGTGAAGATCTGGAGGAAAGGTGGGAAAGTATGGATGTTGATTGTCTGATTTCATCAATGTGCTGTGTATGAATCTGCTGAAATATGGCACTGTGCCCCATAAAGGTGAACAGCTATTACATGCTAATGAAAATTTCAAAAAATAAAATAAAGAAAAAGGAATAAATACAAGCTTAATTAACTTAGAAAAAAAGAAATTATAAAAGGAGAGTAAAATAAGCCAAAGCAAGCAGAAGGAAGGAAATAACAGACATAAGAGCAGTAATCAATAAAATTGAAAACAAAAACAATAGAGAAAATCAATAGAATCAAAATCTGGCTTTTGAAAAATATCGATAAATAAATTTCTAGACAGTCTGATAAAGAAAAAAGAGAAAAGATATGAGTTACCAATATCATAACTTAAGAGGATTTATAACTAAAGATCATTTAAACATAAAAAGGATAATAAAAATATTACAAACATCCCTATGCACATGAATTCAATAATTCAATAATCAAGATGAAACAGAATGGCCGGCGCCAGGGCTCACTAGGCTAATCCTCCGCCTGCAGCGCCGGCACCCTGGGTTCTAGTCCCGGTTGGGGCGCCAGGTTCTGTCCCGGTTGCCCCTCTTCCAGTCCAGCTCTCTGCTGTGACGTGGGAAGGCAGTGGAGGATGGCCCAAGTGTTTGGGCCCTGCACCCCATGGGAGACCAGGAGAAGCACCTGGCTCCTGGCTTCGGATCAGCGCAGCACGCCAGCCATAGCGGCCATTTGAGGGCTGAACCAACGAAAGGAAGACCTTTCTCTCTGTCTCTCTCTCTCACTGTCTAACTCTGCCTGTCAGAAAAAAAAAAAAAAAGACAAAGCAGAAAATTTTCTTGAAAACTACAAGCTGCCAAAACTCCCTCAATATTAACTAGATAATCTGACTATCTCTACAACTATTAAATAAGTTTAACAAAACATGTACATGGTCTATATGCTGATAATAACAAAAAGCTTAGAAAAAAATCAAAGACCTAAATAACTGCAGATATATATTGTGTTAATGGATTGGAAGAATCAACATATTAACTGTGTTAATTCATCCCAAATAACTTAATGATTTTAAAACAATAACAATTAAAACCCAGAAGTATTTTCTAGTTAACATGGGCAAACTGATTGACATTTATGTGGAAGGGGGAATAAAGTAGAATAACTAAAGTAGTTTTGAAAAAGAAGAATAAAATGGGAGGAATCACCTTAATTAATACTAAGACTTTCTATATAGCCTTAATGATAAAGTGCACTATTACATATGAGATAGACACATAACACATAAATCACTAGATAGAATGCAATGTCCTGAAGTAGACAAATATGACAATTTAATATTTAACAAAAGTACAAAGGAAATCTAATAGAAAAAGAATAGACTGTACAGTAGAAGGTCCATAGTTTGACAACAATCGATCATCCATATGCAAAAAGTTAACCTCAATCTACCTTATATTTTACACAAGGCATATCTCAAAATGTATCATAAACTCGAAAATAAACATAAAATTATTAAACCTTTAAGAAAAACACAGCATTTTTGTGACATGAGGTTAGGTGACAAGCTCTTAAGCATAATACCAAACACGCAACCCATGAAAGAAGAAACTAATAAATAGAGGTTTGTAAAAACTGAAAACTTTTCTTCTGTGAAAGATATTCAGAGGAAAAACATTGACAAGTTACATACTGGACAAAAATATTTGCAATTTCAAATCTAAAGACATGTATCCAGAATACATTAAGGGATTTCAAAACACAACAATAAGAAAATGAAAAACCTAATTTACAAATGAGAGAAAGACTTGAGCAGACACTTTCTTCATCAAAGAAGATACACAAATGGCAAAGAACCACATAAGCAGTGAATAATGTCATCAAGAGCAAACACAGGGCTTGAAGTTAGCCATTCTCATGTGGGATGCGGATATCATAACTATTAGGACTACCACCATAGACCTCCTCATATGTTAAAATGGATAGACTTGGCCGGCGCTGTGGCTCACTAGGCTAATCCTCTGCCTTGCGGCGCCTGCACAGCGGGTTCTAGTCCCGGTTGGGGCGCCGGATTCTGTCCCGGTTGCCCCTCTTCCAGGCCAGCTCTCTGCTGTGGCCCGGGAGTGCAGTGGAGGATGGCCCAAGTGCTTGGGCCCTGCACCCCATGGGAGACCAGGAGAAGCACCTGGCTCCTGCCATTGGATCAGCGCGGTGCACCGGCCGCAGCACGCCGGCCAGGGCGGCCATTGGAGGGTGAACCAACGGCAAAAGGAAGACCTTTCTCTGTTTCTCTCTCTCACTGTCCACTCTGCCTGTCAAAATAAATAAACAAATAAATAAATAAATAATGGATAGACTTGTACACCACAAAAAAGGCTAATTTAAATTTATGATAATTTTAAAAATAAAATGGAACATTTTTCAAATGTTGCATTTTCTTCTTAAAGTACCCAGTTTGGATGATAAATTATTTGATTACCCAATTTATGAACTCTTTCATAATAATAATATCTACTCCTAATTTTATTCCTCATTTACAGATGAAGAAATTGAAGCCCACAGTCATGTTACTGTTAGATGGTTGACCAAGAGGCTGAACCTAGGGTGTCTGGATGCAAAGCTCGAGCTTTGTAAATGTCCAGCCTTCCTCAGATGGATGTTCATCACCTGCCTCCTTTCTGGTGAAACTTACCAATGGGGCAGGGAAGACCTCTCTGTGAAGTTAACATTTCAGGTCTAAATGAAAGGAGAATGTGAACCAGGTTCGTTTCAATGAGAACATACTTTACAAATACAGGAAGCATCAAATGAAACATTCGAGACAAGATCAAATCTATGTGTTAACAAAGGTAGCAAGAAGGCCAGTCTAACTGAAGCAGAGACACTAAAATGGAGAGTGGTAAGATAAATACTCCAGGAAGCAGAAAATACACAAATCATGTAGATTTTTGCAAGTTTTAACAGGAAATTTAGATTTTAAGTGTATTGGAAAGCAAATGAAGGGTTCTAAATAGAAAAGTGATTCATGTAATTCATGTTTTTGAAATATCACTCAACACTCAACAGATGTAAGCATAAAACTGGGGGATGGGAGGCCAATTATGAAGTTATGGCCATTCTCCAGTATGACATGAGAATGACATGGACTAAGGTGGTAGCTATGACAATTACATGAAGCAATGAGATTCATGACATACTCTGAAGTAAGGCCCACGGGCATTGCTGATGAATTGGATTGGGAGTCTGAGAAAAAATGTTTTCCATGCACTTTGCCCAGCACTGTAAAAACCTTATCTCAGTGTAGTGGAAACAGTGAGAAGCAGTTAGAATGAGGATGCATTTTGAAGAAAGGGACAGTAGAACTTGATAATAAGTTGGAAGACGGATGGAAGGAAAATGTATGAATTAACAACAACTCCTAGATTTTTAATCCGAGCAAATGAGTAAACAAGAGTTATGATATCATAAGATAAGAAACACTGAGGAAGCCTCAGATTTGTGAAAGGGAATGATTAAAGTTATGCTCTTTAATTCATAAAAATATTGAGCAGGTGGTTTCATATATGAGTCTGGTATTCAGGAAATGGATTAAGGTGGAAGATTTAAATTTTGCAGTTGTCATAATCCTAGATAGTATTTAAATTCACTGAACTTTGTAATCACCAATGGATAAGGTGTGGACAAAAAGAGGGATGAAGATTGCTCTAGGATACTCTATCATTTAGAGATTTAGAAAGAAAATGAATTAACAAAGGAAATTGAGAAGGAGCAATCAGCGAGGGAGGGTAAAAATCTGGAAATTCAATAGAAGAAAGAGTTTCAAGGAAGAGAGGATCGTTAACTGTGTCGAATGTTGCTGAGAGGTCAGAGAAGTTAGGAACTGAAAATTAAACACAGGGCTTGGTATTAAGTAGGTTACTGGTGACCTTGATAAGAACCTTTTCAGAGTACAGGGGATAGAAGTCTGAGAGTGCGAGGTAAGAATGTGAAGACTAACTCTTTCATGCCTGTTCTCTTTCATAAGAGGTGGAATAAGAGGGGCATGACTTCACACAGATGATTTTTAAGTGGGTCCAAATGTAATATAGTGTACGGTTGATAAGAGTGTCTGGATAATTACCATGTTCCAAGGACACATTGTTAGGGAACTCTATTGTAATTAGAGTTTTAAAATCAATAAAAGTTATTTTCTATCTTGAAATATAAATGCCATGTATTAAATGATGAAGCAGAACCAAGTTAATATTTAATTCAATATGAGGATAATCTTTGAGGTCAATTCCATACATTTAAATGAAGCAAAAGACTAGCTCCAAAGGTAGCTTAATAACTTTACATCTTTGAGAGTCATCTCTAAAATCACAATAGCTGATATAGCTATCTTCAGAGCTAGTCATTTAATACGTGGCATTGACCTACTTTCCTCTTTAATTATTTAAGAGTTAGCTATTCAGTTGAATCTTGTCCTTGCAATGTGAAGAACAGGACTGTAATTTATTGTACTTTTTCAGTAAAATTATAGAGTTCATATAGCAAAGGGATCAGTGGCAAATTAATATAAAAATAAATCAAACTTACAGAACTCATTAGTTTTAAACATTAGTTTTCCAATACAGGAAAGGTAGATTACCATTTGGTTACCATTTGTGGTTCACTGCCAGGTAATGACAAAACATTACCTTAATCAGGACTGCAGCAAAACCTCCAGTAGAACAAGCAATTTCTCTCCTTTGCCCAACATGGATCCAATCTCTTAAGAATTATCAAGTTGCTAGCTATTACTGCGGTCTATCCACTCTTCTTCCATTCCACAATACCAAATTTGTGTTTCCTCTACCTTCAGCTCTCATGTCATGTCTTTCAGTTATCAAGCACTCTGAAATATAAATATTCTGATTTGTAGTGTTTTGTCTATTTCCATGGTGTAAATATCCCCACTATGGCTGATTTCAAGACACTAGCATGGTGTCACTGAACACAGTTGGAAGAGATGTACGCATTTGGCTATCTGGAATCACTAGGAGTTCCCTCCAGCACATCACTGGAACCTTGTTTGCCTGTGCTGCAATAGGGAAATTAAGGATCATGGTACAGAGAGGATGCAACAGCCCTATGGACACAGAGATAAAAGAAGATGATATGCTCATTCTAGAACCATATAGTGAAAATATCAAGCTAAGAAGCATAATACTGTGAAAACAAAGGCAAATTTATGGTTAAAATTCCAGAGTACCCTCCAATTAGGTAAATTGGATACATAGATGATAGATAGATAGATAGATAGATAGATGATAGACAGATGATAGGAGAGATAGATTGAAGGAAAGACAATCGATTTTGGTAAAAAATTCTCTTATAAGGTAAAAAAAGGGGGAAATCAACTGATCTGATAACAAAGTATCTTCAAGAGGTTTTGAAAATGTGATTTTATTTTGTGCCCAGTAGAAAAAACGAAATAGGTAAATAAATAACATTGTCTCTGCCATTCAAACTCTAGAGGAGTCATCTGCTTCAAACCTTCATCTCCTTTATCCCCTCTATTCACCACTCTGTAGAACATTAGATAACATCTTGAGACACCAGGACCCTCTCATCTTGTGAACTGGTTCATAATGATGAACCCAAGTGCCCAACTGAACATATCCAGTGAAATGAAGACTGTTAAGTGTAACAAGTGATGAATATTTTCCTCATAAGAAATAGAATTTTCATTAATCCCTTGAATAAATTAACTGATTCAAATTGTTGCAAACCATAAGTAATTCTGATGACAGAAATCACATCATAAACTTATTTGCAGTTTGGCTCTGAAAACAGTCATGATTGTGAAAAAAAATCACAAAATGAACTCAATTCAGTGCAGGCAAACAATACTGTAGTTAATTTTATTTAATGATCTCTAAGTCATGCACTCACACATGTGGCAAAAAACTCATTTTTAATAAAATATTTTACTTGGTTATTTGAGAGGCAGAATTACAGAGAGGAAGAGACAGAGAGAAAGGTCTTCCATCCACTGGTTCACTCTCCAAATGACCGCAAAAAACAGAGCTGGGCTGATCCGAAGGCAGGAACCAAGAGCTTCTTCCAGATTTCCCATGCGGGTGAAGGGGCCCAAGGACTTAGGCCATCTTCTACTGTTTCCCCAGACCATAGCAGAAAGCTGGATTGGAAGTGGAGCAGCTGGGACTTGAACCAGCACCCATATGGGATGCTGGCACTGCAGGCGACAGCTTTTGCCCACTATGCCTCAGTACTGGCCCCTCAAAAACTCATTTTTTAAACCACTGTTGTACACTTTTTGAAATGGCTCTTTTCCCAAAATAACCATACTCTCAACCTAGGAGACATCCCATCTTCTTAGTAAAACTCAAGGTCTTCACGAACTTAAATTTATATGAAACTTTTATAACATCAAAAGTTTTCATAGTAACATAACAAAGATGACACTGAAATGCATAAATTGTCATCTTACTTGACTTATTTATAAGATTATTTTATTCTCATTGTCATCTCTAGGATGTTTTGAATGTCTTAATTTCAGCTTAGGGTCATTAATTGGCATGACACATATAGAATTTGTAAATATTTTTTTTTTGACAGGCAGAGTGGACAGTGAGAGAGAGAGACAGAGAGAAAGGTCTTCCTTTGCCGTTGGTTCACCCCCCAATGGCCGCCACGGCCAGCGCGCTGTGGCCGGCGCACCGCGCTGATCTGATGGCAGGAGCCAGGTACTTATCCTGGTCTCCCATGGGGTGCAGGGCCCAAGCACTTGGGCCATCCTCCACTGCACTCTCGGGCCACAGCAGAGAGCTGGCCTGGAAGAGGGGCAACCGGGACAGAATCCGGCACCCCAACCGGGACTAGAACCCGGTGTGCCGGCGCCACAAGGCGAAGGATTAGCCTAGTGAGCCACGCACCGGCCAATTTGTAAATAATTTAAAGAACAATGAAAACAGTAGTAATAATAAAAGACTTGGTCAGCACTTTGAAGAAAAAGAATGAGTACATCATCAAAAATAGATAAGGTTTTAACTTGTTTTTATCCAATTTATTTGTGGGATGCGAGAATGAATACCATCAGGTAACATTCAAATTAACACAAAAATAGGCAAAGAGAGTGTAAGGACAGAAACAATAAGACAAAGTAGTTAAGAATAAAATAAGTACACAGAACGTACCCCCAGATACTCTATGAGTAGATAATATTCCCTACTAGAGATGGAGCACTTGTTTGACTCTGTGCTGCCCTGCAGCAAACACAAAGATGCAATATAGTAAATTATATGGTACAGGTAAACTTTAGAACTACATCATTTCCTAGTATTAGGGCCAGAGTAATGGGATTCTATATATGTTATATACTTATCAATGACCTCAACAACTTCTTTTCCATAAATACATAAATAGATTTCATAAGACTGTTTATTTTAAATGCCCTTAATGAATGACAGTGGAATATCAAAGAACATTCAAGAGAAGCATTTCAGGGAGATAATAAAACGATATGGAGTGGGAATACCTCATGGTTAGTCTACCATAATCTACATTAGGAGTTTAGAACTGAGCTGTTCAGTTCAGTAGCCACTAGCCACATGAGACTACTTACGTGTAAATTTAAGCTGGCTTCTGACTCCAGCTTCCTGATAATGCAGACCCTGGAAGGCAGCAGGTTATAGCTCAAGTAGTTGGGCCCCTGCCACTAACATGGAAGATGTAGATTAAGTTCTTAGCTCCCAGATTTGGTCTGGCTCAGCTCTGGCCATTGTGGGTATTTGGAGAGTGAACCAGCAAACGTAAGCACTCCCTCTCCATCCTTCTCCCTCCCTTCCCCCAACTCTGGCTATCTCTCTGCCTCTCAAATAAATATTATTTCTTTTAATTTTACTTCATTAGTCACACTAGCTACATTTCAAGTTCTCAGAAGCCATTTTGGGCTAGGCCTACAAGGTTAACAGCATAAAGAATGTTACCATCACTGTAGAAAGTTCAATTAAATGACACTGCCTTCGCCTTCTAAAATAGAGTACTGACAATTTTCCAAACAAGCTTGTCTCAGCCAAGCTTGTGATAGCCACTGAGCAACTGTGAGTTCAAGGCTGTCCTCTGACAAGTCCCGGTAGGGCAACAATTTCACAATATTTGTTAAAGCCAGAGCCATAGATACACTAGGTATCTGTTAGGGCAGGAACAAGATCGGAGAAAGTAAATTTGTTATGAACACAACCAGGCAAAACAATAGGAAACATTTTGTAGAGGTGGGAAGGATCCTCCACAGATATTCAAAGACACAAGAATACAAAATACAGATTCTTTTTTTCTATTATGAGTAAGTGCCCTCTTCCCTTTGAAAAACTATATATCTCTGAGCAGGAAA
Organism: Oryctolagus cuniculus; assembly: GCF_051225735.1. Taxonomy (NCBI): domain Eukaryota; kingdom Metazoa; phylum Chordata; class Mammalia; order Lagomorpha; family Leporidae; genus Oryctolagus; species Oryctolagus cuniculus. The sequence goes on from NC_142888.1 coordinate 16,398,947, forward strand.
ATACATTTTTTAAGCAGTGATCATCATCTTCACTTCTGAACGATTTGTCATCAGCTTAAACAGAAGATTGTGGGAATACAAACAATAGAGACCTATGGATATAACTATTGGAACAGATATTGTTACAAACTCATCAGAATTTACAAACCTAGATAATGTTTGAAATTATTCAAATATTCCAATACACCTTTTGCTAAAGACTTTTGCAACCTTTTAAAATCAACTTCATGTGTTTGTTTATGTTGCAAAACACATCAGAAAAAATGGCATGGTCTCATAGCTTCTACTCTTGTTCTCCTATAACTATTCTTAATATAGCAGTTAGGGTGATCCTTTTAAAATGCAAGTCAGTTTACAGCACTACTTCATTTAAAGCCTTACAATGGTCCCCATGCCACTTGATATATATGCCGAAGTTCTTACAGTGGCCCACCAGGCCCTCCACAATAGTCCCTGTTACCTTTGTCATTTCCTACCATGGCCCCATCTGCTCCAGCAGCACTGACACCTCTGCTCCTTCACAAACAAGGCACACATTATCCTACCTCAGGACCTTTGCCTTAGTTATTCACTTTGAGTCATTATTTCATTAGATATCATTTGGTTAAATCCCTGTTCTCCTTCAAGTCTAAGCATCACATTCTAATGAGATTGTCACTGATAACTCTATTTAATACTACCACCTGACTACCCCTTCCTAGTACCCCAACTGCCACACTCCCCATCCTCTTTACCTCACTCTACTTTTAGTTCTAGTACTTACACTACACTATGTTATAGTACTCTACAGTTGATTTATTTCTTGCATTCACTGTCTATGGACTGTCTTTCCCAGCCATTATTTGAGTTCCATAAAGTTAGTACTACTATTTTGGTCACTGATGTATTTTCAGCACTAAGAAGAGGGCCTGGAACATGGTAGACATTCAAAAATATTTGTTGAAAGAATGAGTGTCTGCATGAGAATTTCTTTTTCTAAACATATAAATTTATATTTCTCCAGTTTCAACACTATTTTCTGGCTGTTTGCAAGTATCAACATACAAAATTGAATAATTTTATAGTTGGAAAGGCCTCTGGCTGTGATGTAGTCCAATCACACTTTTATATATAAAAGTAAACCATACCCCAGAGAGATTAAGTGACAGCACAAGGTCAACAACTACTTTATAGCAGAGCTAGGACTAGAGGATAGGCTTTTTCAGTTTCTCAATCCAGCCACAAAATATCATGATTTTCCAACACTATGTATATGCAGAAGAATATGCCACTGTATTGAGAGTTATAGTAGAAAAAGAGATGCTACCATAGTTTTAGCTACAGAAACATCATCATGAGAAGTGGATAGCCTATGAGCAGCATGAACTTGAATGGGTAAATTAAAGAATCTTTCATTAGGCTAGCATCACATTCCTTTAGAAATGCTTCATATAACCACTCACTAAACTATAATTCTTAAATATAGTGTTTTACTTGGAGTAGAAATTAAATAATTCAAGAAAAAATAAGATCTTATCACAAATACATAAACTAAACCTTGATCATTTACTACTTCCTTTATATTTTCTGTCACTTGAGCTCTACTTTATTCCCTTGTTGACAGCTGCAGTCTTCATGTGCATCTTTGAGAAAATAGGTGCTTTTTGGTCCAAACCACTTTTATCTTTGGCTTATTAGAAGCATCCATATATCATAGCCTGGGGAAAGAAGATAAAATAGGGCATCTTTCTTGCATATAAATCATGGCTTGTGGATCATCGCTGTTAATTAAAAATCCTTGCAAGGCTAAATTCAACATGATGGAAGCGTAGGACATCCTTGCTAAAGGACAAGCCTGGAAGGAAAGTATTTTCAAATTTCCATGAGAAATAAAGTAGCATTGGGTCACTGTGGACCCCAGCTCTAGAGATAGGGTTAAATTTTATATTGTCTATTATATTGCACCATAATTTGTTGCACATTGGATATGAATGTGCTAATTTATATTGTAATTAAACAACTTTTCTGTGTGATGTTTGTTGTTTCAACATTGTTTGGCACCATAATAATCTTACTACTAACTTGAGAGAAGAAATACACAGTCTTGACACATAGAATGTGTAATTTTCACAAGGTCAGAAAAATATAAGTAGAATTTTCACCATCCTATTTCAGTGGCATATTCAAAAAAGAGGCCTATTAGCCTTGAATTTGGTTTGCATGGTTATTTGAGACCCTTAATGCATAAAGGAGAATGGCTAGTGTAGGAGTCTTCTCAAGGTATGAACGGATATTTATTTTAAGGTTGTAATTACTTATGCTCCTGGTTGGTGCCAGTCAGGTCAATAGGATTATATTCCAGAAATTGATTTTTCCCCCAATGAGTAAATAATGAAGTAATTTAACCTCATCTGCTTCCTAATCTAAAACCTTTCACTTGTACTGCGAGGAAAGACAGCTGCCTTTGCTTGAGATGTGCTTGTGCACAAGGCCAATAAATACCTTTGGGTTTTATATGAAGGTCATACAAAGCTGATCATTCAGGAAATGTGTGCAGTTGAAGTGCATCTTCTGTTCCTTGCAGCTATCAATCCTGGCTTTCAGAGTTCTTTCCACCTATGTTAAAGGGTGAACACAATATTGCATTAATCATGGACATGGCTGTAATTCTGAGAATTTTTCTTTCCTTTATTTTGAGTTTTTATTCTGATACTAGCATAGAAAGAACCCAGCACTTAACTGGAAATGAAAATAAAAAAGCAGATGGAAAGTAGTGATTGTTCAAATTATGAATTATTTGAGCTTGCTTTGTAACATGCTTGTTATTTTATTATTCCACAACTTTTGGCTCCCCGAAGGAAGCTAACATACCTGGAAATCACAATATGACTTAAATATCATACTCTATTTTTAGATAATATCTCCTGGTGGCCAGAGCAGTCCTTTTAACTCCCTCACAACTCATGTGGCTGATAATCATGGTATGCAACATGAACACACACACTTATTTTTATATCTTTTAAGATTTCTATTTATTTGAAAGGCAGAGTTACAGAGAGAGGGAGAGATACAGATATCTTCCATTTGCTGGTTCACACCCCAAAAGGCTGTAACAGCCAGGATTGAGCCAGGCCAAAGCCAGGAGCCAGGAACTTCTTCCAGGTCTCCCACATGGGTGCAAGGCACAAGGACTTGGGCCATCTTCCATTACTTTCCCAGACACATTAGCAAGCAGTTGGATCATAAGTAGAACAACCAGAACTTGAACTGGTGCCCACATGGGATGCCAGCATTACAGGCAGTGACTTAACCCATTACGCCACGATACTAGCCCCTTGAACACACATTTAATGCATGTGAAGCAAGGCACTAACACTACTTACATTAGCTCAGTGAATCCTTTTAGTATCAGGAATATAGCCAGAAACGGTTTCAGGAGTCAAGATCATGACACCAGATTCCAAAATCCATGCACTTGGCCACGGGTCTTAATGCTTCCTGTTTCTTCATTACTGTTAAGAAAAAAAATTCCTTTTTCTCCAAGTCGTTCATTTGCTGATTGTCTCCTGTGCAAAATATAGGGTCACATCAAAGAACTTCCTCTGGAAAGATTTTCATTTATCTCAGGAAATACAAAGTAGAAAGGCTGAAACACATTATTTAAAAAATAACAACTGAAAATTATTTTTCAGTCCTTCTCTGATGTTTTTGAAGTTGGCACTATCTTCCTTATTTGATAATATTAGGACTTTTAGTATAATTTTGATTAATCCTTTGTTTTATTTTAGCTGCCTGTTATTAAGAAGATGTTAGGATATTGAAAATAAATAAAATCTGTCATTTCTTGAGTACAATATTTTTAATATATGACATTCAGATTGAGTGATTTTCATGAGGAAAATGTAAATTCAGAGAGGGTATAACTAAGTGCTCCTAACAACAGCATTTCTCTCATGGCCAATGTTGTTGCACAGCCAGCATCTCATATTGAAGCAACAGTATCCCAGCTCCTCTGCTTCTGATCCAGCTTCCTGCTGATGTGCCTGGGAAGACAGTGAATGATGACCCAAATACTTGGGCCCCTGTCACCCACAGGAGAGACCAGAATGAATTTCCTGGCTCCTGGCTTCACCTGGGCCAGACCTAGCTGTTGAAATAAACCAGTAGATGGAGGATCTCTCTCTCTCTCTCTCTCTCTCTCTCTCTCTCTCTCCTTCTGTCATTCTGTCTTTCAAATAAATAAATATTTTTTTAAAAAATTCTCTCATTTCTTCCCTCAAATGCTTGTGATTTTAAACTTTATTTATTTATTTGAAAGGCAGAGTGACAGGCCGGCACTGTGGTGTAGTGGGTAAAGCCACCACCTGAGGTGTCAGCATCCCATATGGGCACCAGTTCGAGTCCTGGATGCTCCACTTCCGATCCAGTTCTCTGCTATGGCCTGGGAAGCAGTAGAAGATGGCCCAAGTCCTTGAGCCCCTGCCCCCATGTGGGAGACCTGGAAGAGGCTCCTGATTCCTGACTTTGGAGCTGCGGCCAACTGGAGAGTGAACCAGCAGATGGAAGGCCTTTCTCTCTCTCTGCCTCTCCTCTCTCTGTGTAACTCTGACTTTCAAATAAATAAATAAATATTTAAAAAAAAGAAAGGCAGAGTGACAGAGCGATATAGATAGATAGAGACGGGGAAAGACTGAAAGAGAGATCTTCCATTTGCTAGTTCACTCCCCAAAGGCCCACAATAGCCAGGGCTGGGCTAGGCTGAAGCCTGGAGCCAGGGTCTTCATCCAGGTCTCCCATATGTGTGACAGAGACCCAAGTATTTGAGCCATGATCTATCATGCCCAGGGAGCACATTAGCAGGAAGTTGGATTCATACTGAAGGCAGAAACTGACCCCCTGGCACCCATATAGAATATGGGTCTCCCAAGCACATAATGCTGTCCCTAACTTGTTCAGCGGCCAACTGAATAGAAGGAAACATGCCAAGCACAAGGTAAGTCCCATTGACTCTAAGTCAATTGCCCTTCTTACCCAATCTCAGAAACCGTTCAAATTCCCCCAAACTGTAAATTTTCTGATTATTTCTCTTGTTTTCAATAGCTACCACAGAAGCAGGAAATGCATCTACTATGTTTAAAACACAGTAACAAGTGTCTGATAGGTTATCACATATTGGGTGATGTGAGAGAGAGGCAAAGCTATCTACATTCTTCATGCTTCCTGTGCACACAGCTAGACCCAATTTTTCCAACCTTCATTGTAATCAGGTGTGGACACATGTTTGAGTACTGACAATGGAATGTAGGCAAACCGTGCAGGTAACTTTTCTAGGATAGGCCTTTAGAAAGTTTCCCCTCATGATCCTCTCTCTCCTTCCCAATCCAGAACCTGAATGGAAAGAACTCTAAGGACCTCAGAACAACATATCTATAAGATAGAACGAGCTTGGGTCCTTGAATGACAGCATGGAGCAGAGCCACCCCTCCCTTTAGTCAATAAAAACTGGAATGGGAAGAGAGAAAATTAATGTTTTATTGCATTAAGGTGGAAATGTTCACATTTACATGTTGCGGAAACTAGATTTATTGACCTTAACTAATCCTGAGGAATGAATCGAAGAATGAATGAGATAGCACTCTTGTTATCAGAAGTTTCTCCAATTAGCTTTCAAGTATTGGAAATATCCTTGTTTCTCCTATTTGAAGAGCCTCTTAGGAATCACTGAGTAGCTAAATATGAAACATTTTTATGGGAATTACATAAAATGTACTCTGATAAATCACTTGGAAATAGTATAATGGGAATATGAAAACCATTTGCCTCCCCATAAATAAGATAGGTCAACTCCCAGAAAATATAAAGACAAAAAACTAAAATCATGCCCCTACAGAACTTGTACACTGGTGGGAAGGAGAGTAAAATAAGCAGAAACTTATGATTCAGTATCATGACTCCTTTTCAAGCAATCTTCTCTCTTCACTCAAAACCGTTTCTCAGACAAGCTGTATCATCTATATGCTGAGAGCCTGCCATGTATCTCCCTCTCACTAAAATCCTTCTTTAAGGTCCTGGGAGGTGTACTGCTTTCCTGGCATCTCAATTGGATGTCTCACAGTCATTTCAAACATGGCATGTCCAAAAGTCAACTGGGAATTGACCCCTACAAAAGCTGGTTCTCTCCTCGTGTTCTCTAACACAAAGAATGGAGCTCCATGCACCCCTTACATACACACCCCACATCCACCTTCATTTATTCAAGCCCCAAGCTTGGGAGTTGTTCTTGACACCATTCTCCCTCCTCATTCTATATCTCATTTCAACAAGAGAGTCCTGCTGATTTATCTTCTCAATATTTTCCAAGTCTATCCACTCCTCTCCATCTCCATCTACATTCTAATATAAGTTCATGACCGTAATATATGCTATCAAACTGACTCATATTTATTCTAAGATATCTTTTATCCTTTACCCACAATGCATTCAGAGTGACATCTTAAAAATAGAAATATGCATAATTTAATGTACCACCTATGGAAATGACATCTAATTTTCTATAAAATAAAGTAAAATCCTTCATGCCAGTATCCCTGAATTTTCTGTGTCCTGTCTACCTCACCAATCCCCTCTCACATCAATAATTTCTGTATGGTTTCATTACCCCGAACTGTTCCTCTCCTCCCCTCTCCTCTCCTCTCCTCTCCTCTCCTCTCCTCTCCTCCCTCTCCTTTCATTTCCTCTTTCCTCCTCCTTTCCTTTCTTTTGAGAGAGAAAGAACTCCCATCCACTGGTTTATCCCACAAATCCTCAAAATGGCCCAGCCAGGGGATTGTAGCTGGAAGCCAGGAACTCTATCTAGGTCTCCCATTTAGTTGGCTACACCCTAATCACACGCACTATTACTGCTAGTTCCCAGGGTTTGCATTAGCAGGAAGATGGAGTCAGGAGTGGAGCTGGGAATTGAATCCAGAGAGTCCAATATGGGATGCCGACATCTAAATTGATGTCTTAATCAGTAGGCCAGCTGCCCATCCCCCTGGCCCATTTCTTAAATGTTTCCATGCTCCTTCAATAACAGCTTCTCATATGTCGCAGCTGTTCTTTTACCTGGAATAATCTGCCAGTTCTGTTTTGATTCAGTTCAAACATCATACACAAAGGAAGTCCGCCTTGCCCTTCTACTGTAATTCAGGTTCCTTTCCCTCCTCTCACACAGTAACCTATAATTGCAATTAAATATATAATCAGAATTAGTTATTTAGTAGTGATCTCCCCTGTTTGATCCCAAGTTCTTCGAGAACAGAGAGAAGGTCTATTTTATTTTTCACTTTTACATTCTTACTGTTTAGTATGAGGTCTGACACAAGTAGGATACACAATAAATGTATGCTTAATTAATTAAACATGATGCAATATGAACATATAAGAGAGGAAGCTAACCACAATGAGATATCAAACACATATTCCCTAAGCTTCTTCAGTAAAAATTTGTGCCCAGATGTCGTGATTAGAAAATATACCTGAAACATCTGTGATGAATCAGACACAGTATTAAGCATTTTATATTCACTCTCCCATTTTATATTTGCAAAAGCTGATGCTGTTATGTAAGAAATTGAAGAATTGGGGCCGGGGCTGTGGCGCAGCAGGTTAACACCCTGGCCTGAAGCACCGGCATCCCATATGGGCACCGGTTCTAGTCCCGACTGCTCCTCTTCTGATCCAGCTCTCTGCTGTGGCCTGGGAAAGCAGTAGAAGATGGCCCAAGTCCTTGGGTCCCTGCACCCGCTCAGGAGACCTGGAAGAAGCTCCTTGCTCCTGGCTTCAGATCGGCGCAGCTCCATCCATTGCGGCCAATTGGGGAGTAAACCATCGGATGGAAGATCTCTCTCTCTCTCTCTCTGCCTCTCCTCTCTCTCTGTAACTCTGACTTTCAAATAAATAAATAAATCTTTTTTAAAAAGAAGCTTTAAAAAAAAGAAATTGAAGAATTAGCAAAAGTGACAGTCAGGATTTATATCCAGATGGTTTGGCTTCAGAGACCCTAGGACACCGTAACTCTAGACATGACTCTTTAAATGAACTTCAGGATTTAAAAACGACAATGATTATTTGTAATAAAAAACAGCAGTAGTATCTCAGGCTTAGGGCCCTATCCTACAAGATATAAGATGCAGATTTGTAATCATTGCAACTATCATTAAAGACAGGATTTTATGTGGCACAGCAGGTTAATGCCCTGGCCTGAAGCACTGGCATCCCATATGGGCACCGGTTCTAGTGCCAGCTGATCCTCTTCTAATCCAGCTCTCTGCTGTGGCCTGGGAGAGCAGTAGAAGATGGCCCAAGTCCTTGGGCCCCTGCACCCATGTGAGAGACCCGGAGAAAGCTCCTGGCTCTTGGCTTCAGATCGGCGCAGCTCCGGCCATTGCGGCCATCTGGAGAGTGAACCAACAGATGGAAGACCTCTCTCTCTGTCTGTACCTCTCTCTGTAACCCTGTCTTTCAAATAAATAAAATACATCTATAAAAAAGATAAGATTTTATTCACCTTTACAATTTATGTTGATGTGGATGTATAGCCAATTCCTGAATGGTGATGCCAGGGTTAGAGAGGTCTGCTTGTTTGAACAGAAACACTGTATCACTGACCTGCTAGAAAGAGAGGCTTGCTCATGAGGCAAGCAACTGGATGAGGTGATTGTTCTCTACTCCTGGAGTGAGAGACATCGCAGGTGAGAGTAAAACTCAAATTCCAAGCTCTCACCAGCAAATGATCCCAAACAAAATCACATTGGAAGACATATATTAATTGGGTAGGTTTGGGAGAAGGAGCAGGATTCTCTACTGGGAAAGAAGGCAGAACAAGGCTGAGCCGCCATTTTTGGCAATAAGAAAGCAATATAGTAAAGCTAAAATGGCTGAGACTCTGCCTTGCTTTTACTTTTTCTCTGCAGCTAATTTTCCTGGCAAATCCCTTGTAATAAATTCCCAAAGACTGGAAGAAATAGTGTAAATATTCACGTGGACATTATATAAGCAGTATCTGCCTTTTCTTTAACTTTCCGTACCTGTTTACCAAACACAGGAATAAAGAACATTCTCCCTTCATACAAGAGAAATTCAAAAAGGTCATGGAAATGCATGTTACAGATTTCAAAATTTGTGCTATGAAAATAGGCCTTTAATTAATCTTTTGATTCCATTTTGCATGGCCTTTTTGAGTTATCCTCATACTTTCATTATATTTCTCGAATATCCAATTCTGTTACAGTTTCCTGACACACTGGAAAGTGGTTCCTTAAGCCAGTTCTCTCTACTCCACAGCCACAAGTTAAATAACTCCTGTCAACCAGTATGGATTTTGGAGATGTCAGGGGAGGAGTTCTAACTTTAACTGTCTATGAGATTGTATCAGTCCTTTTTGAAACAGTGTGTGGGTAATGACCCAGTTACAGTATTATTGGATATGGTTTTAACACAAAGCTTTTGAAAGGCATTTGGCAGAGACCAACTCTCTGTAAAGCTCAACTGGAAATGAAGCAAAGTTCACTCCTCCCATGGCCTTGTTCACTCCCGGGTCATTACACTTTTTGTTACTTTACAGGATGTCTTTTTTTGTCGTTTCATTCCTTTGGACAGTATAGCAAGAAGCATAAGAGGAAAATCACTTTTCTACATAACATCGGTCTCGATACTAGAATCTCTGAAGAACGTTAAGATTTATTGAAACAAGTGGATATATTGTGGTGAGATTGTTCTCAAACTGATTCACTCCGCGGGTGATATATAGACCTAACTATGAGTTATTTGAACACTTGAAAGCAAAAGTTTAAAAACATGTCTTATTTCTCCTTCCAACTGAATGTTGTCTAGGAATGCTAACAGCTCTGTGTTGTTGGTTTAGTGTTAACTACTTTTAGGTTGATTACCGCTTTTAAAAGTCCCCCTCCAAGTGATGGTGGCCATTCATTCCAGAGTAGCCATGTGTCAAGGAAATGGTTTTAACTCACTTATAGAGTGTGTAAAAGTTTTGAGTCTTCCCTAGAGAAATCAATCATAAATCTCATGCCCTGATCTATAGAAAATAGGTGATTACTTTGCCTTTCTTAGACTGATTTTCTCCTGACATTGGATTGCCTACATCTTCATTTCACCTTCTATGTACAGCATGGCCCAAAGAAAATTCAATATTCTTGCATATCTGAATTTGTCATCCTGATATTTAAATAGCAGGAGGGGCAAAGATGTAGAAAAATGGAACATAGTCAGGATTTCCCTTATTGCTTTACCCTAGGGCTACCACTGATGGTCATTCAGCATGTGCACTGCTCAAAGGCACCAAGACCAGATGGTGAGGAAGGGGATGAAATTCAGCCTGTACTCCTCTTGGTAAGCGGTGCACCTAGCATGCAATTGCATTCCCCCCGAGGAAACAGAGCTTTTTTTCTCCACAACAAGGCAATTAGGGTAAAGCCAGATGGCAGTGGGATTGTTTCAGATAAGAGGGATGCTTTATGAGTATTCTAACTCATTCAAGGGTAGCCTATGGTGTAATGGGATCCTGCCCAGTTCCTAACACCAGACCACCAATCTCACTAGCTAGTAGGTTATAGCACACTTGCAGCCTCAGCAGATACGTGTTGTAAATTGATGTCTTACATATGATTTTGCTTAGAGGCAGAGCCTGAGACTGAGATTCTTGTTAAAATGTAGAATTACCAACTGTCCCTGTTTTCCTAGGACTCAGGGATTTCCCAAGACATGAAAATTTCAGTGCTAACACTAGAAAAGTTCTAGGCAAACCAGGACAATTTGGTCACCTGCCAAGTAATATATTGATGGAGTGTTTTCAGAGAAAAGGGAGATGGAAGAAGCAAGTAAGAAAGTTAAGCAAGAATAGAGACTCAGCTAGAGATTCTTTTCAACTTGACCATTAGGACACTCTAAGGCACTAATTGGTTGGTCTACCTTGAGATAAGATGGACGGTTTTTGTGATCTCCTGTCATCAGTCATTGATTATTGACTGTCCCTGAGGGGTGGAGGACATGTAACTTTCTGGGTGAGGTAGCACCCCTTTGACAGAGACCAATGATGGCGATTCTAAAGACAAAGGGGCAGCTGTGGGCCATTAGCATCCAACCATGAGCATCCTGAGGATGGACGCACCAACCCAGCAGCCAATACAACTCATTATTCATACTTACACTGTTTGCCCAACTGTGATCTAGGGAGAGGAATAAAGGATAAAACAGCATCCATATCATTCATTGCTGAAAAATAAGAAGAAGGCACCTTTGGAAAATCAGGTAATTCTTTAGGAACAGTTCAGGTGTAAGAACATCATCCATAGAAGCAAAATCTCTCATATTCTTTCATGGAAGAAATAATCATATCAGCTTATTTAGGACAAGAGCTCTCTAATCCATATGTGTTGTATCTCCTTTTGTCTTCTCTATATACGAATGGGAGTAAGAAGTGATCATGATGCTCACAAAGTCCTGGAAAACTGAATTGTCATCCTTACCAGTGTCCCAGATAAGACGGCCAATTCATTCTGCTTTCTCTGGGAGTTTTCTAGTTTTAGCAAAGAAAATCTCACATCCTGAGAAACGTTGCAGTTGTGAACACCTGACCCAATGGGAGCATTTCCACCCCCAAGGTGGTTCCAAAGTGAAAAAGGCAATTGATCGCACTAAAATAATTTGAAATCCTCTAGATATTGCAGTACTAATTCATGTTCAGTGCCAAGTAAACCATCCTATAGTTACTGGAGAGTACAGTTAAAAGGGAAAGCTACAGATAAATAAGAAATGTAGGATAATGGTTTTCAAATTGGGAAATTTGTACTCTATGAAATAGATAAAGAAATGAGATCACTAGAAGTCTAAATGGTAACTGACATTACTGAAGATGTACTTTAGGAATACTAATCCAAGAGCAGTATCTAGAATATAGGAGAACCAGAGAAGTGCCAGATTAAATAAACTCTGAGCTATTTTCTCTGGGTGATTTTGATCTAGTGGGTTGGGAAGAGTGTGAGTCACTTCTTATTTCTCTGGCCTCGCTCTGATCTTGGAAATTCCAATTACATCCAAGAAGCTAGATGTTTGTAAGATACAAGAGTACTTGTAATTCTAGAGACAAGGATGCAGCTGTGGACTATTAGCAGCCAACACTTTGAGTGTTTGGGGATGGGTGTAAAAGCTTAATGACAGAAATGTATGTGGGGGAAAAATAAAATTAGAAAACAAGTTTATTTAGGTGTAAAAATGTATACATATATTGACATGTTGCCCTGTACTCCATAAAAATGTACAATTACTGTTAATCAAAATTTTCAATTTTAAAAAAGCAATTAAGTTAAAAAGGAAAAAAGGTTTTAAAAAGAAGATAAAAATAGATAAGACATCAAAATCCAAATATTATAAAAAAAAGAAGCCTTATGAAAGACTATGCCCTAAACCTAAGCCAGGTAGTTGTTGTCAGAAGTTATTACTGGTGTTCTATTACACAGTAGGGTGATTATAGTTAACAATAACGTATTATATATTTCAAAATAGCTAAAAGACTTTGAATGTTCTTATCACAAAGAAGTGATAAATGTTTGAAGTGATGGAGATGTAAATCATCCAAATTTCATCTTTAAGCCTTGGATACATTTATTTTACAAAACACACTTGACCCCATTAACAAGTACAATTATTATATGTCAATTAAAAATAAAAATAGAACAGTAAAAAGTTGAGATTCATGCATACTTTATTTCATGATATACGGATGAATCTCCCATGAACTGTTTGAAGACTCCTCATACATCTCTGGAAGTCTACATAGACAATTAGGAAAAAATACTCGAGTTCCTCTGGGAAGAAAACAGTCTAGAAAGCAGAATGGCAAGGAGATGGTTCATCACATCCCTGCTTGAAATGTCAAATTTTGAACCATGTGAATGTGCTATCAATCCACAAATTAGTAATACCATTTAAATAAAATAAGCAATAACAAATCAGATACTAGGAAGGAGCAAAGATCTACGATGTATCAGGCTGAGTTACATTATAAAACTGCATCCGATTTTTCAGAGATCATTCTGGGTCTAACTTAATTCTTCCCATGTATATTAATCACCAAATAATGATGGATTTAATTTGATTTATAAGTTATATGAATGTGAAATTACTTAGCTATCTTCAGATATTTTTTCCTGTGTAAAACAAATAATAAACAAAATGAAGTAAAACATGCACAAGCAGAAATTAAAGTCCAATTTAAGCAGAACAATGTGGTGGGAAATGCATGTGTTTAGGAGTAGGTCAACTGGGTTCAAGTTCTAATTGCCATATATTAACTGTAAGCTCTTTGGGCAGTTTAGTTAGCCTCATTGAGCCAGTTTTATTGTCTGTAACTGATAATAACAGCTGCCTCAAAGGGTCACAATAGGGATTAAATGAGAATCTGTATGTGAAAAAAATCATAAAATGAAGAAAATTTCCCTATCTTTGCCAAAGCATCTGGTACAATGGTCTACACACAGATGGTGATAAATAAACATGAGCTGAGTAATAAAATAAATGCCAACATATTATTAACTGTTTGATGGTAATTAATTTAGCATCAACAGCATAGTATATTACAAAGAAAATAAAGCTACAATTTAGGATATGTAGGTTCTGGCTACAACACTCTTTGACATTAAATGAATTACTTAACCTATGTATCATTGAATTCTTACTGACAGGATGCTTTTCCCTAAAAATCCATATAACTCACTCTTACATCTTTCAAACCTTTGCTGAGGGTTTTTCCATGAGGACTCCCCAGAACACTTATTTAAAGATGTGCACCCTCACTCCCCCTGAACCCTAGATTGCTTATCACTATCTACTATGCTGTTTATTTCACTTGTTTGTTTAGTATCCATTTAACACCCCTTCCCTTTTATTTTTTTTAACTTTTATTTAATGAATATAAATTTCCAAAGTACAGCTTATGGATTACAATGGCTTTCCCCCCATAACGTCCCTCCAACCCACAACCCTCCCCTCTCCCACTCCCTCTCCCCTTCCATTCACATCAAGATTCATTTTCGATTATCTTTATATACAGAAGATCAGTTTAGCATACATTAAGTAAAGATTTCAACAGTTTGCTCCCACACAGAAATATAAAGTGAAAAATAATAGGTGATTTTTTAAATGATGATGAAATCAGATCAGACCTATTGTCTTGTTTAATCCCAGTGAGAGTCAAGTTGGGAATTGATAATTTCTTCTTCTTTTTTTTTTTTTTTTACAGAAGATCAGTTTAGTATACATTAAGTAAAGCTTTCAGTTCACAATTGATCATAATGAAAGGACTAAGAGTCAAAGGGAGCACATAAACAAGTCTAGTACCTGCTAATACTAACCGATAGAATAAATAAAGGGGAGAGTGATCCAACATGGGAAGCGAGATACTCAGCAGACTCATAGAATGGCGGATGTCCTAAACAGCACTCTGGCCTCAGAATCAGCCCTAAAGGCATTCCGATCTGGCTGAAAAGCCCATGAGAGTATTTCAGACATGGAAAGCCAAAACACTCAGGCAAAAAAAAGAAAAAAACTAAATGAAAGATCTCTTTGAGTGAGATCCCAGTGGAAAGAACAGGTCTTCAAAGAAGGAGGTATCTTTCTCTGAAGGGAGGAGAGAACCTCCACTTTGACCATGACCTTGTCTAAACAAGATAAGAGTCGGAGAACTCAAGGGGCTTCCATAGCCTTGGAAACTCATGACTGGAGTATGGGGAGATTACTGAGGCCATAAACAAGAGTGTCAATTTGTAAAGTCAACAACAGGAGTCACTGTGCACTTGCTCCTCATGTAGGATCTCTGTCCTTAGCGTGCTGTACATTGAGACTTAATGCTATAACAAGTACTCAAACAGTATATTTCACCCCTTCCCTTTTATAACGCAAGCCTCATGAAAGCAGAGATTGTTGTTTCCTGTGTACCCTGCTCTTTATGGACTACCTGGAGCAGTGCCCAGTACATAGGGAAACATTGCAATTCTGCTGAGTGAATGAATGTCGAAGTGTGCAAATTGAGTGACTCAGGTAATGAAGCTCTACAGTCCTTTTCAGTGCTACAGTTCCATGACAAGTGTTTTAAATAACTATTTAGCTTCAATTTTAAGTTACTTTTAAAAGTTTTAGGTCTATGCTACTGGAAGAGCTAACTTTAGCATAATAACGTTTTTCACGATAAAAATAATGGATTAATGAAAAGTGTGTCTTTTAATACTATCTTATTTAATTGGCTGAGGGCTTTCACTCTGAAAATCAGAGGAACAATGAAAAATACAATAAAAATAAGCTAATGGACCATTCAATTATGAAAATAAGATGGGAAAATTTGCACATACTCTTCAGAAATACAGTTAACTTGGGGATTTAAATTTTTCTTTTTTTTAATATCTCGATGGCTTTGCATTGATGGTTCCATGTGTTATAGAATAGGTAGAGACTTACATTTTGACAATAAAAACTCTACATATACTTGTGGATTTTGCAGGACAAGATTTAAAAATTCTTTTTTTTAATTCTTTGATTTGCCTTCTAAAGTTTAGTTCACTTATTTGGAATCCTTATTTTGTAAATTGTAGTGAATTTTAGCAATTTGAGATACAGTAATAATGGTAATACAGAGTGAATGCAAGTGGCTTAAATGTGGTTCTTGTCAGAAACACTCTTGGAAGCAACTTCTCTCTTGCTAACTGTTTATTGAAACTTGTATGTCTATCTTTGGAAGCTGAGTCAGTGAAAGTCAACGACTGAGACAGCAGTCATAAACCTTGAACTCTAGTGTACTATCAATGCCTCAGTACGCAATTTTGGTTGTGTCCCATACCTTCTCTGATTTCTGATTCTTAAGCTGTGTTGAGGTATAAAGTGAATATTAGACAAACTGGCCTTCATTAGGAAATCTGCATATCTGACAGGCACAGAGACTGGGTCTTCGTTTCTCTTGATCTTCCCTCTGGAGTCCTTATAAACACCTGACATTTGAGTTCTAATGCAAAAGAAGGAAAACATGGCAATTCTAGTTTGAGATTCTGCAGCCAACTAAACACAAAAAGAAATACAGGCAATGAATCATTATTTCAGCTCTTAGACTTTCCCCTGAGATCTGCTAAGCTTCCTTCTCTTGTCTCCTGGCTAGATACTAAGCGTTCAGTGTATAATCCCAAAGCTAATTCATGAGATGCAAGATGTCTCAACCTTAAAGTGACTACTTGGAGGAAGCTTGCCCAGACCTGGTTAGCCAGAAATATCTCCTCTGAAGTTAGCGTTGGCAAGAACTGAACTTATTAAGCCTTCAAGGTTTGGGGTTGACTTTTGTAGCAGTTAGACCTACCTTAAATAATACAAGTATACTTTGAGCTCATAGAAAATGGATTTAAAAGACAAGCTTGTTTTGATGTAAACATTTTAAAAGTCTATACATGGGGCCGACGCTGTGTCACAGAGGGTTAAAGCCCTGGCCTGAAGCACCGGCATCTCACATGGGCACTGGTTCGAGACCTGGCTGCTCCACTTCCGATCCAGCTCTCTGCTGTGGCCTGGGAAAGCAGTAGAAGATGGCCCAGGTCCTTGGGCCCCTGCACCCGCGTGGGAAACCCGGAAGAAGCTCCTGGCTCCTGGCTTCCAATCGGCACAGCTCTGGCCATTGTGGGGGAGTAAACCAACGGATGGAAGACCTCTCTCTGTCTCTCCCTCTCTCTGTAACTCTTTCAAATAAATAAAAATAAATTTTTTTAAAAAAGTCTATACATAAGAGGGATATTCAAAATATTCATGGAAAATGGCATTATGAGTAAAACTATGCATGTATTATATTTTTGCACCAAAGTAAATTTATCTTTTTTGCTAAAATATCTTCATTTCCCCTCTCTATTCTGCAATTAACCACAAAATAATTATTTTCTTGGTTTGATTTCCTTTCTAAATTAAGGAACCAGAAAATAATTCAAATTCATGATAACAGCTGATTTGACCATCCAATGAGATTTTGAAATGGTTAAATTTGAGGAATTTTGGAAACTTCACTGAAATTTATTTTCAGGATTCGTGTTCCTACATGGCTATCACCTTTATAGGTGAACAAGGAAAAATATCAAAGAGCCACTTCACATTATTAAAGATAATATATCATATTTCCTCCAAAGGCATATAAATGAGTATTTTAAATGTACATTTAGTAGACCAGCTTACCAATTTACATGTAAGTTTGAAAATGAAAAGTTAGAATTCTGGAAATGTGAACTCTTATACATTGTGTATCACCTCTGGACTAAGGCCAAGTGGATGTAGTTAAGCCTCAAAGAAGAAATTTCCATAAAACTATAAGAAACTAAAAAACTATGTACAATAGAGGCCTGGAGAAACTTAAATTATGGCTTTTAACTTCTTCTGTAGAAAGAGAAAGTCCTTTTGACAGAGCAAAATGTATGTTTCACTCCTAAGGAATTGAAGCATACGTTCATATACTTAAATAGCATTATTATTTCTTGTTATAAGAATGTTTATTTTCAGAAGTATATTGTTTCATCTCCAAATATTGAGATTTTTGCTTTTCACCAAGATGATGTCCAAGGCACAGCAAGCAAAGACTCTGAAGGCCAAGACGGCAGTGCTGAAAGGCATCCATAGTCACACAAACATACAAAATGATCTACAAATCACTCACATTCTACCTATGACGCTAAGCCTCCAACCCTCCAAAGGCAGCCTAAATAGCCTTCAAAGAATGCCCCCAGGGGAAACAAGCTTAACCACTATGCCATCATCAAGTTCCCCCTGACCGCTGAGTCTGCTGTGAAGAATACAGAAGACAACAACACACTCTTGTGCATTGTGGATGTTAAGGCCAACGAACACCAGATGGAACTGGCTGTGAAGAAACTCTGACATTGACATGACCAAAGTCAATACCCTGATCAGACCTGACGGAGAGAAGAAAGTCTGTGTTCAGCTGGCTCCTGATTGTGATGTCTTGGATGTCAGCAACGAAACTTGGATCACCTAAAGTGAGCCCAGCAGGCTAATTTTTATTCACCATAAAAAACTGGAATTTTCCAGCTAGCTATCTTTGTTACTGTTTTCAGTTTAATTTCATTGTGTTTCATTTGTAGTCCAGAATATGCTCCATCTTCGTGAATCTTCCTTGTAAATTTGATACGAATGTTCATTCTGCTGTTGCTAGATGAAGTGCTCTTTAAATATCAGTTAGATCTACTTAATTAATGGTGCCATTCAGTTAATAATACCCTTACTGAGTTTCTACCTACTAGATTTGTTCTATCACTTTTTACCTCTTGTATTTTAATACTCTCTGGTTAGATGCAGGCATGTTAAGAATTGTCATGTCTTCTTAGAGAACTGACCCCTTTACAGTTATATAATGCTCTTCTTTATTTCCTATCATTTTGTTGCTCTGGAGGCTGCTGTGCCTGAAATTAATTTATCTTCTCTACCTTTCTCTAGATTAGTGTTAGCCTGGTATATGTTTCTCCATCCATCTAACTTTTAATTAATCTGTCTTTATATTTACAGTGAATTTCTTGAATACAAGTCTACTTGGGTCTTTACTGTTAAATTATCCTGATGATCTCCATATTTGATACTTTTAGATCATTCATGATTAAAGAGATTACTGATGTAGACCAGTATTTGCCATTTATAAAACATTTTGTCTGTTTTTTATTTCTTTTCTTTTGTATGCCAGTCATTTTCTACATTCTAAGGTTTTAACTGAGCAGAGCATTTTATGTAATTTAATATTTCTTTTTTTCTCATAGTGTGTCAATTATGCTTCTTTTTAACTTTTTTAATGATTTATTTATTCATTTGAAAGTCAGAGTTACACAGAGAGAGGAGAGGCAGAGAGAGAGAGAGAGAGGTCTTCCATTTGATGGCTCACTCCCCATTGGCCACAATGGCTGGAGCTACGCTGATCTGAAGCCAAGAGCCAGGAGCCTCTTCCGGGTCTCTCACATGGGTGCAGGGGCCCGAGGACTTGGACTATCCTCCACCGCTTTCCCAGGCCATAGCAGAGAGCTGGACTGGAAGTAGAGCAGCCAGGTCTTGAACTGGCGTCCATATGGGATGCTTGTTGCTTCAAGCCAGGGCGTTAACCCACTGCGCCACAGCACCGGCCCCTTGTTTTCACTTTTTTAAATGATTACCCTAGCAGGTACGAGAAATCTGTTTTCCTGCCTGGGGCCATTGGATATTTATAACATCATTCGTGGGCCATACAAAATTATCAATCTAAAAATTAGCCTGCTGTAGATTTATTGAATTTCACGTCCCACCTTTACTTACCTTGGCAGGGCCAGACCAAATGATTCTGTTGGCCTTATACAGCCTGCGAGCCAGATGTTCCCCACCCCTGCTTGGCAAAATACATTTATAACTAATCTAATGCAATCTCAAATAACAGTACACTACTTCATGGCTGATGTGGATATCTTGAAATAAAATAATACTTCAAAAAGTTCATGATCGGAGCAGGCACTTGGCCTAGTGGCTAAGACACCTGCATCCTACATCAGCGTATCTGCGTTAGGTCTCCCCACTTCAGCTCCTGACTCCAGTTTCCTGTCAATGCAGACCTAGGAGGCAGCAGTGATGGCTCAAGTTGCTGTGTTCCTGGCACTGCCGTTTAAGACCAGAATTGAATTCTTGGTTCCCTGTCTTCAGCTCCGGCCTAGCCCCAGCCACTGTGGGCCTTTGGAGAATGAACCAGCAGAAGGTAGTACTCCTCTCCCTCTCTCTCTCTCTCCCTCTCTCTCTCTCTCTCTCTCATTCTCACTCTCCCATTCTCTTAATCTATTCATGGAAATGGATTTAACTATGAGTTTATTTTGGTGCAAAACAATTTGAAATCCATGAATAGTTTTTCATATGAATTGACATGAACATTTGGAGACCCTTCATATACGTGGATTTCAAAACTTTTTACACCAAAATAAATTCATATTTTAAATCCGTATTCCATGAACTTTAGAGGTACCTGAATATAACCAATGTCTCCACCTCATCCCTTACCACATTGCTATTGTTCATTTCACTTATGCACAAGCTATAACCTCCAAATATATTATTTCTTTTTTTATTTTTTTTATTTTTTTTTTTACAGGTAGAGTGGACAGTGAGAGAGAGAGACAGAGAGAAAGGTCATTGGTTCACCCTCCAATGGCCGCCGTGGCCGGCACGCTGCAGCCGGCTCACCGCGCTGATCCAATGGCAGGAGCCAGGTACTTATCCTGGTCTCCCATGGGGTGCAGGGCCCAAGGACTTGGGCCATCCTCCACTGCCTTCCCGGGCCACAACAGAGAGCTGGCCTGGAAGAGGGGCAACCAGGACAGAATCCGGCACCCCGACTGGGACTAGAACCTGGTGTGCTGGCGCCGCAAGGCGGAGGATTAGCCTAGTGAGCTGTGGCACCGGCCCCAAATATATTATTTCTATTGTTGTTGTTGTTTTTGACAGGCAGAGTTAGAGAGTGAGAGAGACAGAGAGTAAGGTCTTCCTTCCATTGGTTCACCCCCAAAACGGTCGCCACGGCTGGCGCGCTGTGCGGATCGGATGGCAGGAGCCAGGTGCTTCTCCTGGTCTCCCATGGGGTGCAGGGCCCAAGCACTTGGGCCATCCTCCACTGCACTCCCTGGCTACAGCAGAGAGCTGGACTAGAAGAGGCACAACCGGGACAGAATCCAGCGCCCCAAGCAGGACTAGAACCCCGTATGCCGGCACCACAGGCAGAGGATTAGCCAAATGAGCCATGGCTAATGTTGTTTTTAGGAAATAGATGTTAGATCAGCTAATAAGAAAAACAGAAGATTTTATTTTACTTTCATGCATTGCTTTTCTAGTGATCTTCTTTTATGTAATCTGAGATTCTAGCCTATGTGATTTTCTTCACTGTCGAGAGTTTCTTTTAACATTTCTCACAAGGCATGTCTATTGGTGACATTCCTTCAGTATCTTTTTGTCTGAAAAAGCACTTCTCCCTCAATTTTGAATGATAATGTTTCAAGGTACAGAATTCTAGGTTTGTGGATTTTTTCCTTCAATACTCTAGGGAGTTCAGCACAGTGTCTTCATGCTTGCACAGTTTCTGAAGAAATATCTGATGGAGTTCTCCTTGCCTCTATACGTAAGGTGCTTCCTCCACACTCTGACTTCTTTAAAGATTTTCTCCGTCTTTAATTTTTTTTGAAGTTTGAATATGATATCATATTATAGATGGAATTGTGTCATTCTCCCACCCAGAAAAACATATGTTGAAATCTTAACTGTCAATAACTCACAATGTGAACTAATTGGGAAATAGGGTTGTCAAGCTGAGGTCATATTGAAGTAGCAGTGTGACTGGTGTCCATATAAGAAAGAAGCTATGTGAAATACAGGGACACACAGGAAGAACACTATATATGTAGCTGCAGGCCAAGGAACCCCAACAATTGTCAGAAAACCACCAGAAGCCAGAAAGATGCCAGGAGGGATTTTCCTACAGGTTTTTGAAGGAGTATGGTTCTGCCAATACCAGACTTCCAGACCTCAAAACTGAGAAAAAATTCTATTTCTTTAAGCCACCAAGTTTGTTGTACTTTGTTTTGGTAGTTCTACAAACCAACACACGTGCTTTGGTATAGATTTTTGGTATGTTTTCTGCTTGATGTTTTCTGAATTCCCTGGATCTGTGGTTTGATATCTGTCATTAATATTGAGAAATTTTCAGAAAGTATTACTTCAAATATTTCTTCTGTCCTATTCTGACTTTACCTTTTACTGTTTCCATTATATCTGTGTTACACATTTTGTAAATGCCCTACAGTTCTTGAATATTCTATTCCATATTTAACATTATTTTTTACTCTAGGATTTTCAGCTTGGGACATTTCTAATAACATACCTTTAAGATGACTCACTTTTTCTCAGCTGTGTTCATTCTTGAGTACATCAAAGGTATTCCTGATTTCTGTATTTTTTGATTTCTGGCATTTTCTTTTTGATTCTTTCTTAGAATTTGCATATTTCTGCTTACATTACCCATTGGTTCTTGTTCATTTTTCCATTAGATCCCACAGCCTATTAATTAGCTTATTAATTCTTTGGGGCTGCCATAACAAAACACCATATTTCTTCTGAATCCCTTCTCCTTGGCTTGTGAGTGGCCATCTTCTCCCTGTATATTCACATGGTCTACTTTTTGTATGTACCATCTCCTATTTCTCTGTTCTTATAAGAACAGCAGTCATATTAGATTAAGACCCACTCTAACGACCTCATTTTCACTTAATTACCTCCTTAGACACTCCATCTCCAACCACACATTTTGATGCACTGAGGGTTAGGACTTCAACATACGAATTTTGAGGGGAAACAATTCAGTCAATGTCTTGTCAATGTCTTTATTTTAAACTCCTTGTCTGATAATTCCAAAATCTATCCTTATGTATCTGTTTCTGATGCCTGCTTTGTCTCTTTAGGTTGCATTTTTTGCTTCCTAGCATGTCTTAAATTTTTTTGAAAGCTGTACATGTTCTATTGGATAAAAGCAACTGAGTTACATAGGCCTTTAGTGTGAGGTTTTATGTTTACCTTGCTTTGAATTGGGCTGGGTTTATCATTTGCTATAGCTGTGGTCTCTGAGGTTAAATTGTCCTGTACTATTGATTTTTGTCTCCCTATTGACTTTGGTTTCTCCTAAGGCACATTCTCAAGTGAGAAAAGGGTTTTGGATTTTTTTTAAGACTGTAACTCTGTTATTATACAGGAGACATATTGATGTGGCAATAAATTTGTGGAGAGAGAAAATATTATCTAATCTTATGATTAGGTCTCAGTCTTTCAGTGGATCTGCATCTCGGAAAGACTTCTCTGTCTCCCCTATAGGTGAGATAGAAAGGTTATAGGTGGCTGAAGTTGGCTATTTCTCTTCCCCAAGGTCATTTAAACCATGTTAAAACCCATATGGATTTGGCTCTGGTAAAGGTTCTCTTGAGAACAGGCTGTTTGTAAACAGAACAAATTCTCTGGGCTAATTTCAGAGTGGTTACTCTTAATACCACTACCATCTACGCTTGAAGCCCAAGAGGATTTTCATGTGTTCATCACCCTAAGGACTTGTCAGTCACCTAGAAGTAATGCCTGCAAAAGTATGGGTTTCCCCTAAGAGTGGGCCCTCAGGAAACTTTCTATCTCAATCTAGTCCACACTTAATCCCCAGCAATTAGTCAGTTTAAGTATTCTTATCTTTAAGTATTCCTATCATGCTCCAGCATCAGCCTTTGTTCCTGGTAAACTATGGTTCTCTGTTTCACACATGTCTGCAGTTCATGGGACAATAGTTTGCCCTGTGACCCCAAATCTTTGATGGATCTAGGAAGAGCTGCAGATTCAGGGCTTGTGCACAAGCTTTTCTCCATGCTATAAAGATGGGAGTAATCACTTACTGGCTTTTTACATGTCAGACTGAAAACTGGATGTAAAAAATATTTGCTTTTTTAAATTAAGGAAAATATATAACAAAGAGAAGAATAAATTCACCCACAATCTCATCAGCCTGAGATAGTGTTGTTTATTTACCATTATTTATTTGTTTGCTTTAGTGATTTTGATGTATTGTATACACACAAAGATGGCAGAGGATACTATAATTACAGATTTTAACACTTTTTTGGTAAAGTTTATTGTTATTTACCTTGCAGCGCCGGCACACCGGGTTCTAGTCCCGGTCAGGGCGCCGGATTCTGTCCCGGTTGCCCCTCTTCCAGGCCAGCCCTCTGCTGTGGCCAGGGAGTGCAGTGGAGGATGGCCCAGGTGCTTGGGCCCTGCACCCCATGGGAGACCAGGAAAAGCACCTGGCTCCTGGCTCCTGCCATCGGATCAGCGCGGTGCGCCGGCTGCAGTGGCGGCCATTGGAGGGTGAACCAACGGCAAAGGAAGACCTTTCTCTCTGTGTCTCTCTCTCACTGTCCACTCTGCCTGTCAAAAAAAAAAAATAAGTTTAAAAAAAAAAAAGTTTATTGTTATTTGAAATGCAGAGTAAGAGAGAGAGAGAGAGAGAAACTTTCTATCTGTTGGTTCAGTCCCTGAATGCATGAAAGAGCCAAGCCTGGGCCAGGCCAAAGCCGGGAGCCTAGAACTATATCCAGGTCTCCAATATGAGTGGCAGAGACACAAGTATATGAGCCATCATCTGCCGCCTCCCATGGGGTGCATCAGCAGGAAGTTTATAAAAACAGAAGTGGTACTCAAGCCCAGGCCCTGCAATATGAGATGTGGGTGTCCCAATCAGTAGCTTAACCCCCTATGTCACAGTGTTTTTGAAGGCTTTTCCTTTTTAAGAATTACAACATAAATATTTGATGCCTCTCTTTGTAACCTTCTTATTTCAATTTTTTCCCTTGCTCCAGAATGATAGCTACCATCTTTATATTACCTAATCATTTTATTAGTTTTTATAATAGATGTATATTATTTTTTTAAAAATGTTTTATTTATTTATTTTACAGGTAGAATTACAGACAGTGAGAGAGAGAGACAGAGAGAAAGGTCTTCCCTCCATTGGTTCACTCCCCAAATGGTCGCAATGGCCAGAGCTGCGCTGATCTGAAGCCAGGAGCCAGGAGCTTCTTCCTGGTCTCCCACGCGGGTGCAGGTGCCCAAGCACTTGAGCCATCCTCCACTGCCTTCCCAGGCCACAGCAGAGAGATGGACTGGAAGAGGAGCAGCCAGGACTAGAACCTGGTGCCCATATGGGATGCCGGCACTGCAGGCAGAGGATTAACCTAGTGTGCCACCACGCCAGCCCCAAGATGTATATTATTAAATATTGCAAAAACAGATCAACATTATATGCCAATTATATGATTATCGCAATAGATGCAGATAAAGCATTTGATAAAATACAACATCTTTTCACAATAAAAGCCTTAAACAAATTGGGTATAGAAGGGACTTTCTTCAACACAATTAAGGCAACATATGACAAATCCATAGGAGCATAATATTAAA
This sequence comes from Oryctolagus cuniculus, assembly GCF_051225735.1. Lineage (NCBI taxonomy): Eukaryota > Metazoa > Chordata > Mammalia > Lagomorpha > Leporidae > Oryctolagus > Oryctolagus cuniculus. Next base: position 16,423,991 of record NC_142888.1, read on the forward strand.
TGGGAAAGGTTGGAAGCATTTTCACTAAGATCTGGAACCAGACAACAATGCTCCTTTTCACCATTGCTATTCAATATACCTCTGGAAATTTTAGCCAGATACATTAAGCAAGAAAAAGAAATCAAACGGATGCAAAATGGAAAGGAGGAAGTCAAATTATCCCTATTTGCAGATGACATGATTCTATATGTGACATGATTCTATATGTGATTCTATCTATATTCTAATATATTCTATATATTAGACTACTCTAAGAGACTATTAGAACTCTTAAGAGAGTTTGGTAAAGTTGCAGGATATAAAATCAATACGCAAAAATCAATAGCCTTCATATACACAGACAATACCATGGCTGAGAAAGAACTTGTAAGATCAGTTCCATTCACAATGGCTAAAAAAATTTTAAATACCTTGGAATAAATTTAAACCAAATGGGAGAAAAATCTCTACAATGAAAATTACCTCACATTAAATAAAGAAATAGAAAACACAAAAAATAGAGAAATCTTCCATGTTCATGGATTGTATGCATTAATATCATCAAAATGTCCCTACTACTGGAAGTAATTTACAGATTCAATGTGATCCCAATCAAAATAACAATGACAATCTTCTCAGATCTAGAAAAAGCAATGCTAAAATTCATATGGAAACAGAAGAGACCCCAAATAGCTAAAGCAATCTTAAACAGAAAAAAAAAAAAACTGAACGTATAACAATACCATACTTTAAGACATACAACACAGCAGTTGTTATCAAAACAGCCTGGATACTAGCACAAAAATATACTTGTAGACCAATGCAACAGAATAGAAACCCCAGAAATTAATCCACTTACCTAGAACCAACTTACTTTTGACAAGTGAGCTCAGATCAACCCCTGGAGAAAGGAGAGTCGCTTCAACAAATGGTGCTGGGAAAATTGAATCTCCACATGCAGAAGTATGAAACAAGATCCCTACCTTATACCTTATACAAAGCAACTCAAAATAAATCAGGAATCTAAATCTACAACCTGATAACATCAAATTACTCGAGGAGAAAAAATTGGGAAATCTCTGTAAGACATTGTCATGGGCAAAGACTTCTTGGAAATGATCCAGAAGCACAGGCAATAAAAGTAAAAACAGACAAATGGGATTATATGGGGAGCAACTGGGAGCAACTCGGACTAGACTGTTACTGGAATTAAGACTTATTCTATACATCTGCTCTCCCACAATATGGCGCTGGGAGAGGAGCAAACAGCTTCTACCCAGCTGCCTCTCACCAACTTGACAAGCTGCAGGACCTGCTCCTGATTGGAGGAGAGCAGCGTACTCGGCGTGTGGGTAGCAGAGTTGGGATTGGTGGAAGAGGACTATAAAGGAGGAGAGAGACAACATGCACCAGGAACATCTATCTGAAGGAACACCTGTGCAGCCCCCGAGAGAGCCGGCCGGCGGTGTGCCGCTCCCCCGCGGAAGTGGGGAAAGTGGCCAGGGGGAACCGCCCTTCCACGGAGGTGGAAGGGACGGTAGCCAACCCGGGAAGAACCAGCAGCAAACCCGGAGAGGGCTGAGCAGACAAAAGAACAGCGCAGGGTCCTGTGTCGTTCCTCCACGAAGACGGGGAGCGACAGGATTATGTCAAGCTAAGAAGCTTCTACACTGCAAAGGGAACATTCAACAAAGCAACGAGGCAACCAACAGAATGGGAGAAAATATTTGCAAACTATGCAATTGATAAAATATTAATATCCAGAATCTATAAAGTGCTCAAGAAACTCAACAACAACAAAACAAACAATCCAGTCAAGAAATAGCCAAAGAACATGAACAGGCATTTTTCAAAGGATGAAATTCAAATGGTCAACAGACACATGAAAAAATGTTCAGGTTCATTAGCTATCTAGGGAAATGCAAATAAAAACCACAAAGAGGTTTCACCTCATTCCAGTTAGAATGATTATCATCCAAAATCAAAAACCATTAAATGCTGGTGTTGATGTGGGGCAAAAGGTACCCTAATCCACTGTTGGTGGAAATGCAAACTAGTATAACCATTATGGAAGACAGGATGGAGATTTCTCAGAAATCTGAATATGGATCTGTCATATGACCCAGCCATCCCACTCTTGGGAATTTACCCAAACAAAATAAAATCAGCATAAAAAGAATTATTTTATCCCCATGTTTATTCCAGCTCAGTCCATAATAGCTAAGATATGGAAGCAACCCAAATGTCCATCAACTGATGATGAAATAAAGAAAATGTGATATGTATACACTGTGGAATACTACTCAGCCCTAAAAAAAATGAAAACCTGACTTTTGCAACAAAGATGCAACTGGAAACTATTATGCTTAGTGAAATAAGCCAGTCTCAAAAAAGTCATTTTTTTCTCTGATATATGGCAGCTAATATGGATTCAAAAATATATATGAGCATATATGTACCATAAACCTGTACAATGATGTTATGTGTAACAGCACTATTAATAGCAGGCAAATTTGGAGACAATTCATATATCCATCAATGGTACAATTAATTAATTGTGGCATATTCTTACACTGAAATACTATACAGCATTGAGACTGTCTTGGCATTTGCAGTATGTGAATATGATATTGAATAAAAGTAGACAGATGTAAAAGAGTAATTTACTGTATAATTCATTTTTGTATAATTCATTTTTAAAAGTTTTAAAATAGGAAAAAATATTCTGTAGAAGGTTAGAAGCCAGGATTGTGGTTACACATAGGGATGAAAGTAGTAACTAGAACCACAATAAGGACTTTTAGGGTACTAAATGTATTTAATTTCATTATATAGATGTTGTTGACATAGATATGTTCATTTTGAAAATTTATTAAGCATCACAGTTATCAGTTATAGACTCTTATTATGTATGATAAACTTTAAATTTTTTAAAATCAGCCTAAAATGATTCTGTTAGTAGTCACATAAAAAAGGTTGTTTTATGTAGGACTCAAAAATAATCACTAAAAAGCAAGTCACATGTTTTATTTTCTTCTTTGTACTTCTATTTTTTAGTATTCTTTAAAAAGTTAATCACTAGTCCCAGTGATCAATTTCTGTTCACAATTGATCATAATGATAGGACTAAGAACCAAAGGGATCACATAAACAAGAATAGTGTCTGCAAATACTAGCTGATAGAATCAAAAAGGGAGAGAATGATCCAACATGGGAAGTGAGATACACAGCAGACCCATAGAATGGCAGATGTCCTAACAGCACTCTGGCCTCAGAATCAGCCCTTAAGGCATGCGGATCCGGCTGAAATGCCCATGAGAGTATTTCAGGCATGGAAAGCCAAGACACTCTGGGGGAAAAAAAAACCTAAATGAAAGATCTCCACGATTGAGATTCCAGTGGAAAGAATGGGTCATCAAAGAAGGAGGTACCTTTCTCTGAAGGGAGGAGAGAACTTCCATTTTGACCATGGCCTTGTCTAGAAATGATCAGAGTCAGTGAACTCAGGGGGCTTCCATAGCCTTGGCAGCTCATGACAAGAGCCTAGGGTGATTACTGATGCCATAAACACGAGTGTCAATTTGTTAAGTCAACAACAGGAGTCACTGTGCACTTACTCCTCATGTAGGATCTTTGTCCTTAGTGTGCTGTACATTGAGATTTAATGCTATAACTAGTACTCAAACAGTATTTTTCACTTTATGTTTTTGTGTGGGAGCAAACTGTTGAAATCTTTACTTAATGTATGCTAAACTGATCTTCTGTATATAAAGAGAATAGAAAATGAATCTTGATGTGACTGGAAGGGGAGAGGGAGTGGATAAGGGGAGGGTTGCGGGTTGGAGGGACGTTATGGGGGGGGAAGCCATTGTAATCCATATTCTGCACTTTGGAAATTTATATTTATTAAATAGTAGTTTTAAAAAAAGTTAATTTATTATATGACCAGAAAAATTACTTTTCCAACTCCAAAAAATTATCAGTTCACATTGTGTTTTTCAAAATCAACCATTATATATGCCATCTGTGGGGGGTTGAATTGTATCCTCCCGAAACATATTCTCTCAAGTCCTGATTCCCCAGTATTCATGAAAGTGACCTCATTTGGAATAGGGGCTTTATTGATATGATTGAGTTAAAGATCTCAAGATGAAATTGACCTATATTTAGAGTGGGCCAGAATCCAATGAGTGCTGTGTTTATCAGAGAAAAAAACAGGGAGATTTGAGACTCAAAAAGACACACAGAGAAAGGTCATGTGAAAACAGAGGCGGAGATTGAAGTGATCCATCTACAAGCCAAAGAATGCCAAGGATTGCTGGTACCACCAGAATCTAGGAAAGAAGCATGGAACAAATTCTCCTTCAGAAATTTCAGAAGGAACCAAGCCTACTGAAACCATAATTTTGGACTTCTGGCCTCCAGAAATGTTAGAGAATAAACTTACATTGTTTTAAATCTTCATGTTTGTGATCATTTGTTAGGGCAGCCTTAAGAAACCTAACCATTCCTCTTTATATACATATTCAGACAAAGGTATAATTATGGTAAGGGCCTATTTGATTCTCAACAATTTCCATATGAGTGTTAAACTTGCAAATCAATTCATGTTATGAGACTTTATTGCTTTTATTTTTTATTAATAGCAATATAATTCATTTAAATCAATGTGCAAATAGACATGAATTGTGTCAAAATAATATGTGTTAGTAGATTGATAGGGGCAGGGTGAATAGGTAGAGGTGTGTGAGTGCAAGTGGATTTCAGTGCTTCTCGTGGAACCCAGAAGGAGGTGTATTGATGTTTACTCTCAAATTCCTTCAACTATGCTGTTTAAGATGTTTTTGTATATGGATGAAAGGGTCACTTATACATTCAATTATTGTTTATAGCCATTTTCTATATTTCCACTAAATTAGGGTCTTTCTGCTTTTTACTTGTTAAACCTTTTATTTGGTGAACTATTAAACCTTTTTACTGTAATATAAATTTAAAATGCTATCTCATACTCAGCAGACTCATAGAATGGCAGATGTCCTAAATAGCACTCTGGCCTCAGAATCAGCCCTAAAGGCACTCGGATCTGGCTGAAAAACCCATGAGAGTATTTCAGGCATGGAAAGCCAAGGCACTCTGGCAAAAAAGATCTCTGTGAGTGAGATCCCAGTGGAAAGAACAGGTCTTCAAAGAGGGAGGTGCCTTTCTCTGAAGGGAGGAGAGAACCTCCACTTTGACTATGACCTTGTCTAAACAAGATAAGAGTCGGAGAACTCAAGGGGCTTCCATAGCCTTGGAAACTCATGACTGGTGCATAGGGAGATTATTGATGCCATAAACAGGAGTGTCAATTTGTAAAGTCAACAACAGGAGTCACTGTGCACTTACTCCTCATGTAGGATCTCTGTCCTTAATGTGCTGTACACTGAGGCTTAATGCTATAACGAGTACTCAAACAGTATATTTCACTTTGTGTTTCTATGGGGGTGCAAACGATTGAAATCTTTACTTAATGTACACTAAACTGATCTTCTGTAAAAAAAAAAAAAAAGAAATTATCAATTCCCAACTTGACTCTCACTGGGATTAAACATGACAATAGGTCTGATCTGATTTCATCATGATTTAAAAAAAATCATCTATTATTTTTCACTTTATGTTTCTGTGTGGGAACAAACTGTTGAAATCCTTACTTAAGGTATACTAAGCTGATCTTTTGTATATTAAGATAATCGAAAATGAATCTTGATGTGAATGGAAGGGGAGAGGGAGTGGGAAAGGGGAGGGTTGTGGGTGGGAGGGACGGTATGGGGGGGAAAGCCATTGTAACCCATGAGTCGTACTTTGGAAATTTATATTCATTAAATAAAAGATAAAAAAAAAATAAAAAAAAAATAAAATGCTATCTCAAAAATGAAAAAAAAAATACAGAAGGGTAGGAGGAGGGAGGCATTTGGATTGATTCCATATCTTAGCTATTGTAAATTGAGCTGCAATAAATATAGAGGTACAGATAACTCTTTCATATGCTGATTTCATTTCCCTTGTGTAAATTCCCAGGAGTGGGATGGCTGGGTCATATGATAGGTCTATATACAGATTTCTGAATATCTCCATTCTGTCTTCCACAGTGGCTATACCAGTTTACATTCCTACCAACAGTGGATTAGAGTACCTTTTCCCTCATGTCCTGGCCACCATTAGTTAAAGAGACTGCCCTTGTTCCATAGATTGATTTTAGTTCTTGTATCAAGGATAAGTTGGCTGTAAATGCATGGTTTGATTTCTGGAATCTCTATTCTGTTCCATTGGTCTACAAGTCTGTTTTTGTGCCACTACCAGACTGTTTTGATTATAATTGCCCTATAGTATGACTTGAAATCTGATATTGTGATGCCTCTGGCTTTGTTTTTGTTGTATGGGATTGCTTTAGCTATTCAGGGTCTCCTGCACTTGCATATGAATTTGAGCATTGTTTTTTTCTATTCTGAGAAGATTGTCCTTGGCATTTTGATTGGTATCTCATCGAATATGTAAATCAGTTTCAGTAGTATGGACATTTTGATGATATTGATTCTTCCAATCCATAAACATGAAAGATTATTTTGTATTTTTTTTGGTTTCAATTTTGTTTATTTCTTCTCTAATTTTGTTTTCTTTTCTACAACTAGTTTTGGGTTTGGTTGATAGCTCATTTATTTGGTGCCTTTCCAATTTCTTGATTTATGCACTAATAACTATAAACTTTCCTCTTAACATTGCTTTCACTGTATCACGTACATTTTGATATGTTGTATTATCATTGTCATTTGATTTCAGGAATTTTTTTATGTCTCTTTTGATTTCTTCAATGACCCATTGTTCATTCAGGAGCATGTTGTTCAGTCTCCACGTGTTTACATATGTTTTAGAGATTATTGAGTTGTTTATTTCCAGCTTCATTTCACTGTGGTAAAAGAAGATGCATGGTATGATTTAGATTTTTTTGAATTTGCTTAGACTTTCTTTATGGCCTAGCATGTGGTCTATCCTAGAGAAAGTTCTATGCATTGGTAAGAAGAATACAATATGTATTCTGTAACAGTAGGATGCAAAGTTCTATAGATATCTGTTAGATCCATTTGGTCTATAGTGTTAATTAACTCTGCTATTTCCTTGTTGATTTTCTGTCTGGTTGATCTGTCCATTGCTGAAAGTGGAGTACTGAAGTCCCCCATTAGTTTTATATTGGAGTCTATGTCTCCTTTTAGATCCATTAATTTCTTTTACATTGCCAGGTGCCCTGTAACTAGGTACATATACATTTACAAAAGTCACATCTTCCTGTTGAATTGATACTTTAATCATTACATAGTACCCTTCTTTGCCTCTTCTCACAGTTGTTGTGTGGAAGTCTATTTTATCTGATATTAGGATGGCTATACCATCTCTTTTTTGGTTTCTGTTAACATGGAATAACTTTTTCCATCCTTTCACTTTTAGTCTGCATGTGTCTTTGTTGGTGAGATGTTTTTCTTGTAGGCAGCAAATAAGTGGGTTTTGTTTTTTAATCCATTCAGCCAGTCTGTATCTTTTAACTGGAGAGTTGAGGCAATTTACATTCAAGGTGACTATTGGTAAGTAATGACTTGGCCCTGCCACTTTTCCATAAATATTCCTATTATTTACTTTGGCTTTCCTGTGTACTTTTACTGAAAGATTTTCTGCCTTCACCTTCTTTCTTAGTGATGACCATGTTTTTGTGTTTCTGTGTGTAGCACATCCTTAAGCATCTTTTGTAAGGCTGGATAAGTGGTGACAAATTCTTTCAATTTCTGTTTATTATGGAAGGTCTTTATTTCACCTTCATTCATAAATGAGAGCTTTACAGGGTACAGTATTCTGGGTTGACAGTTTTTTTCTCTTAAGACTTAGAATATATTTTTACCTTTCTCTTCTAGCCTGTAGGGTTTCTGATGAGAAGTCAGCTATGAGTCTAATTTGAGATCCTCTGAAAGTAATCTGGCATTTCCCCCTGCACATTTTAGAATCTTTTCCTTATGGTTTATTGTGGAGAGTTTGACTACAATGTGTCTGAGTGAAGATCTTTTCTAGTCATGTCTATCAGGTGTTCTTTGTGCTTCCTGTACTCGGACATCCCTTTCTTTCTCCAAATTAGGGAAGTGTTCCATAATTATTTCACTAAAAAGGCCTTCTAATCCATTCTCTTTCCACGCCTTCAGGATCTCCTGAGACCCATATGGTTGGTCATTTGGTAATATTCCATAAAAATCTGACATTGTTTTTTAGTTTTCTAATTTCTTTTTTTGGTCTGACTATAAAATGTCCAGAGATTTATCCTCTAACTGGGATATTCTTTCTTCTGCCTCACCAAGTCTGTTCTTAAGGCTTTCCACTGCATTCTTTATGTGTTCAACTGAAATCTTCATTTCCAAGATCTTAATTTCATGAGAAAAATTTTCATTCATGTCATGTACAGATTTCTTTAGTTCATGAATTTGCTTCTGATTACTTCTAAGTAATCCTGTGATCAATTTTTTGAATTCTCTTTCTAGCATTTCATCAATCTCTTCATCTTCACATTCTAGTATTGAAGTGCTGTGTTCGTTTGGGGGTATCATGTTGTCTTCCTTATTCTTCTTTCTTGAATTGCTGCATTTAATTTTAGGCATTTGTGGTGATACTTCTTGGGTTTTTGTTCCCCTATGATGGTTTTTATCTTTGAACTATACCTCTGTGGCTTAATGGAGTGTGCACTCTTCCACTCTTTCAGTGAATACTTAGAGGCATGTGCTGGGTATGGTCAGGGAGTTCTGTTCAGTGTTTCAGCGTAAGGGGAGTGTCCAATGTGACACCCAAGTTGGGTGTGATAAATTTCCTCTTTTGTTTGTTCTGCTTGGTTGGAATATTCTCAAGCTCATCTCCTCTCCTCAAAGGAGACCAATGCATGGGTGCAAGCCCCAGTGGGTACAATTTTCATCCACACTTCCACAAGCACCACACGAAGAATTTATGCAGTCCTTGGTATGAACATGGATCTTGCAGCAATTACTCTCACCATGGAATCAGGAAGTCCTGAGCATATTGAGCCACCCACAGTGACTGTCCAAAGTCCCAGCCACATCCTGCGCCCTCCTAGACACAAGGCTCCCACAGTCAGGAGCCCCAAGACCCAGTCAATGCTCCCAGCCATTCTCAGGTGTCTCCTCTTGGCTGGTTGCTGGTCACACAGACACAAGCTGGTTCAGCTGTTAGTGTATGTCCAAAATGGTGCCTCTCTTGACTAGTTATAGGATGCTGGTGCTGGGTGGTCAGGGAGGGAGAAACCTGCGCCCTTTTTTCCCTCTAGATTGGTAGGTACACTGTCCCACATGGGGCTCTAAGACGAACTCAGCACCAGGCTCTTCCCCAAGTTTTATCACCAGTGGCTTGGGCTGCTTCAGTCTGTTCTCACCTCACTCCAAAGCTGGTGCTGAGGCTCTTGGCTTCTGGGGTTCCGAGTTGTGGACACCCACACCCACCATGTAGGTCCACAGTGTCCCTCTAATTTGTGTGGTGTTTCCTTTGCCAATTTTCCCCTAACTCTTCCCTGAGATTGCACTCTCCCCACTTTTTCTTAACTATCTTCCCCTAGACTAGAGTAGTAAGTTCCCTCCCTATTCTGCCATCTTGAAAAAAACTCTTTGTTGCTTTTATAGTAGTTAAAAAACCCTGGTGACTTGGAAAGTTTGTGTCCACTTCATACTTTATGTCTCTCTCCATCACTTTCCATAGAACTTTAAATGGTGAGTTAGCATCAAGCTAGCAGTCTGTTAAAGTAACAGCTGTAAGCATTTCAGCTTTCTCATCCCAAGACACACTTCATCATTTTCCTTCTTTCTTATTGAAGTTGATAAGGCCAATCAACAGGGTATATCTCTTCTTGTAATTTGTTTTTTACTTGGAGTCCTAATTAGCGTAAAGGGAGTTGAAGAGCCATTTCTATGTGGAATACTTATTACCAAGGTTAAGAGATACTATGCTTAACATTTAATTGGTTTATAGTGCTGTGAAGCTAATCTTCAAGGTCATACAAATCTTACTTATAAACACAAAAATGCTAACATCTGTTTTAAAACCATCAAAATTGTATTTTCTTCCTGAGCAATGAGGAGTTGATCTTTACACAAAACACTAACTCTAATGTATCCTTAAATGTTTTTTGATCAATTGAAGTAAGCAAATGTGTTTACTGCAAATTAGCTTATTTTTATTTCCCTAACATCACCCCATGCAGAAACCCATTTGCCAATTAGTAGGGTTATACTGACTGTATGTAAGACCCACTAGTGAGTTTGTCATGGTTTCTCTCAGGCAAGAAGTTGGTTGCTCAGTGACCTATTGCCAATAAAAACAACTGGGTTGTACTTAAGCCCTGGTGAGTAGACCAACCACTTATTGTCTCCATGTGATGCCATTCTCACCTTCATTATCCTGTCACTGTTTACTTTCTAATCCTCCATCCACCATAATACCTTTTCCATACAGAAGCCAGAATTACCATCCAAACACTTAAATAGAACATTCCATTCCGCTATTTAAACGAAGTGCTTTCCACTGAATTTAGAATAAAACACAAAGCAAGTTACATGATCTAGCCCCTGATTGCGTGCTTGTTCCCAGCTCAAAATTCACTATTGCTTCTCCCTGAAATATTCTGTCCACAAATCTTCCCATTGCTGTATTTTTCTCACCAGTCAGAATTCAATTCAGTGATTACCAACCCCAAGAGGTTTTCAACAGAGATGTCCCATTTCCATGAACAGTCCATGTATACACCTGCCTAAAATTACTGATCATTTATTTCTGAACTTGGCAATTGTCTCCATCACCCCATCCCACACTATTATAACTCAGTTAAAGTAGTCATTTATTTATCACTATATCCCCTCATTTTGAATTCTGTATGTCAGAGTTGATTCTCAGTAATATACTTGTAGAATGAATGAATAAATATAACCAACTTTATAAATACTGCTGTGAATACAGGTCCTCACTCAAAATTATCACTCATTTTTCACCACACCATTATATTTCCTCAAAAAAAGATATTTTTTCATATAACTGTTGATATTAATTATCTATGGTTGATTTTAAAATACCCCAAAACTTAATAACAGCAAATATTTGCAGTCAGGAAATCAGGGAATGGCTTATTTGGGTTCTCATTCAAGTTATCTCAAGCTGCAGTCAAGGCATTGGCCAGGGAAACAGTCATCTCACAACTCCACCGGGAAAGTATTTGCTCCCACACACGTTCTGGCTGTCGCAAAAATTCAGCTGCTCACAGGCAGGTGCACTGAAAATCTCAGTCCCTCACTGACTTTTGGCAGAAGTTTTCCTTAGTTCCTTGCTATGTAACTCTCTCAATAAGACGCTTCATAACATGCATTTCCCTTAATCAGATTGTGAATGGAAGAACGAGCTTAAAAGAAAGGAAGGGATAGCGGGATGAAGCTCCTGGCTCCTGGATTCAGCCTATCTCAGCCTTACCCATTGTGGCCATTTGGGGGGTAAGGCAGCAGATAGAAGAGCACTCTCTCTCTCTCTGACTTTCAAATGCATAAATAAACCTTTTTTAAAAAGAGAGAAAGAGAAAGAAACACAAAGCTAAAATCATTTTGTAGCCTAATCTTGGAAGTGATATGCTTTCATTTTGCCATATTGTATTTGTTAGAAGTGAGTCGCCAGGTCCAGACCACACTTGAAGGCAAGAGTGCTCTTTAATGCCAGGAAGTGAGGATCACTGGGAGCCATTTTAGAAGCTACGTACCACAGGCATGTACTCCCAGATTTACATAAATTGTTTTATCTCATGCTTTGTATTCTCTTATCTTTCTGGAATGTTCTCCTCATGGGGGGTTAAAGCTCTGGTAATTATGTTCACTTTCTATAATTTTGCTGTGAGTTACTCTTAACAATTCAGAAAATTTTATGAATCAAGGATTGGGTATCACTAGAAGATAAAAATTGATTCGTTCTTTCAAGAAATATTTATTAAATGATTGTATGTATGTATGTATTAAATGATTGTATGTGCTCTTCTAGATGCTGAGACACATATGTGAACAAAAAAACATGCTTTCATGAATCTTTTTCTTAAAGATTTATTTAATTGTTTGAAAGGCAGTTAGAGAGAGGTAGAGATATACAGAGAGATCGCTCACTCCCCAAAAGACTGCAACAGCCAAGGCAGGGCCAGGAGTCAGACGCTTCACCTGGGTCTCCCATGTGGATGGCAGTGACCCAAGCACTTGAAATCTCTTGTGCTGCTATCCCAAGTGAATTATCAGGGAGCTTGATGGGAAGTGGAGCAGCAGGGACGCAAAGCAATGCCTATATGGGATGCTGGTATTGCATTCAGCGGCTTAACCCACTGTACTCTGTGCTACAACACTGGCCCCATGAATATTTAAACTAGATGTAGAGTCAGATAATAAATAAAATACACAATGTGGTAGACCGTAAGCAGTACTAAGAACAAAGAAAGAATATAATGTTCTTGACTGTAAATACCGTGACATTTTAGGTATGGTGAATGGAGAAGACCTCATTGACAGGATACTTCTTGAATAAAGAGCCAACGAAAGACCAACAAATGTCTATGGGGAATCATCCAAGCCAGTATAATAGCACATACAAAGAACCTGACGGGAGACAATGACTGGAATATTGAGGAAATTGAAAAAAAAAATTAGTGTTTCTTAAATATGTGAATAAAAGTATAAAAAGGAGATAAGGTTGGAAAAAAGGGTCAGATTTTTAAGGCCTTGAAGGCATTGTAAGAACTTGGGCTTTTCCTCCTAGTGAAGTAGTGAGCCTTTTGGAGGGTTTTAAGAACAAGAATAGATGTGATCTCTAATAATGTTTCATGTTATCATGGCATGTTGGCTGCCATATTAAGAATAGACTAAAGAGGGTTTGGAAAGAAAAAATAGACCATTTTGGTGACAACTACAATAAGCCAACTAAGAGATAACGTTGGCTCCAACTAGGGTAGAGATAGTGGAGGTGGATAAGGAGTGTTCAAACCATGGATATATTTTGAAAGCAAAGCTGAGGGGATTTATTCATCTGGATCTCCCGCATGGATGGTAGGGCTCCAATTACTTGGGCCATCGCCTGCTGCCTCCTAGAGCACACATTACCAGGCAGCTGGAATTGGATGTGTAGCTAGGACTCAAACCCAAGCACTCTTAGAGTGGCATCTTAACCATTGAGCCAAATGCCTGCCCACTAACTGGTTCTTAAGTCACATATGTAGAAGATGTGAAGAGCTCTGAGATGACCTCAGTTTCTTTCCAACTGTTATACTCTTTGGAAAAGTGTTATGCCTGGATTTACAGGCACAACATTCTTTCTAAACCCCAGATAAAGCCCAAAGTTTCCCTGTTGGCACTCATAACACATCTTTCTTCTTAAAGGGAATATTATAATTGATTAAAGACAGGTCACATATTAGTTGACTTTTCCATATCAATGTGTCAAAAAAGCTTAAAGAAAAGAGCCACTTTTTAAAGAAATCACTATATACAATGAGTATTACATTTCTAGTTCATGAAATTCCTATTATCCATCTTCTGAAAATGAGTTGACAATCTATTTTAATAGAAACTTTAATTTTATTTGATTAGCTTAAGAAGTAAAAGCATGAGTTAATGGTGTATTACCATTCCCATGTACTAGAAAGATGTTAATGTAATATAATGTCAAATATTCCATACATTAATATGAACTATATGTGAGAAGTTAGTGTGCTTGCATGCTGTATAAAACATCTTGAAGAGGATTTTATGAGTATTTTACAGCTAATTCAGATGTCCCAATCAAGAATAGGTCAGAATAATTTAATTTTTCATTACTACATACCATTCTGCAAAGTGATTATCATTGCAGATTAAAAACAATGATTTTTTTCTAAACTGTGTTCTACAAAATACTATTTGTGCTTTGAGATGATTTAGGATTCTCTGAGCAAAAAATTTGGAAATGCTAGGTAAAACAACAGTGAACATGTTCTCTCTTTGCAAGACATCTGAGAGTCTTTACCATGCATTATGATAGAACTGCCTATCCACCAGGCAGAGTAGGCACAGTGCACAGGATACTTCTAGAAGCCAACAGAAATGCTTTAATTTCTTATAAAATGAGAAAAGAAATAATGAAATGAATAGATAATAATGAATACACATGGATTATATTAGTCTTTATACCAATCCAGTCATAAAATATAATTTTTAATATTTTTCTGTAAGAAACCTGAATATAACCCTACCATACAACCCAGGCATCCCACTCCTTGGAATTTACCCAAAGGAAATTAAATTGGCAAACAAAAAAGCTATCTGCACCTTAATGTTTATTGCAGTTCAATTCACAATAGCTAAGACTTGGAATCAACCTAAATGCCCATCAGCAGTAGACTGGATAAAGAAATTATGGGACATGTACTCTACAGAATACTATAAAGCATTAAAAAAAAAACACAATGAAATCCGGTCATTTACAATAAAATGGAGGAATCTGGAAAACATCCTGCTGAGTGAAATAAGCCATTCCCAAAGAGAAAAAATATCATATGTTCTCCCTAATTGGTGACAACTAACCAAGCACCAAAAAGGAAACCTGTTGAAGTGAAATGGACACTATGAGAAACCGTGACTTGATCAGCCCTTGTCCTGACTGTTGATGAACAACTTAATACTTTATCCCTTTTAGTATTTTTTTTGTTCTACTTAATACTATTGGTTGAACTCTTTAATTAACACACAATTATTCTTAGGTGTTTAAATTTAACTGAAAAGTGATCCCTGTTAAATATAAGAGTGGGAATAAGAGAGGGAGGAGATGTACAGTTTGGGACATGCTCAATCGGACTTGCCCCAAATGGTAGAGTTAGAAACGTGCCAGGGGATTCCAATTCAGTCCCATCAAGGTGGCATGTACCAATGCCATCTCACTGGTCAAAGTGATCAGTTCACAATCGATCATAATGATAGGATTAAGAGTCAAAGGGATCACATAAACAAGACTAGTGTCTGCAAATACTAACTGATAGAATTAAAAAGGAGAGACCGATCCAAAGGGGAAGTGGGATACACAGCATACTCATAGAATGGCAGATGTCCTAAGCAGCACTCTGGCCTCAGAATCAGCCCTTAAGGCCTTCGGATCTGGCTAAAAAGCCCATGAGAGTATTTCAGGCATGGAAAGCCAAGACACTCTGTCAAAAAAAAAAAAAATGACCTAAATGAAAGATCTCTGCAAGTGAGATCCCAGTGGAAAAAATGGGCCATCAAAGAAGGAGGTACCTTTCTCTGAAGGGAGGAGAGAAATTCCACTTTGACTATGGCCTTGTCTAAATAAGATTGTAGTTGGCGAACTCAAAAGACTTCCATAGCCTTGGCAACTCATGACAAGAGCCTCGGGTGACTACTGACGCCATAAACAAGAGTGTCAATTGTTAAGTCAACAACAGGAGTCACTGTGCACTTACTCCCCATGTAGGATCTCTGTCCTTAATGTGTTGCACTATGTGAATTAATGTTATAACTAGTACTCAAACAGTACTTTATACTTTGTGTTTCTGTGTGGATGCATACTGTTGAAATCTTAACTTAGTATAGACTAAATTGATTTTCTGTATATAAAGATAATTGAAAATGAATCTTTATGTGAATGGAATGGGAGAGGGAGCGGGAGATGGGAGGGTTGTGGGTGGGAGGGAAGTTATGGGTGGGGGGAGCCACTGTAATCCAAAAGCTGTACCTTGGAAATTTATATTTATTAAATAAAAGTTAAAAAAATAATTTTCTTTAATTAGCCCACAAAGACAAAAGTGCCTAGATTCCACAATTATCATCATACAGCTATATGATTCTCTAGAATAGTGATCCCAATCATTCTTTGTCTCAGTCTCTCTGCACTTTAAATCATTAAGTAATTTTTAAAAAAATAGTCAAGTGTGTGGTGCAGCAATGAAAGCACTACTTGAAAGCCTGCATCCTATATCAGAGTGACTGAATTCATGTCCCAGCTCCACTCCCAATTCCAGCTTTCTGTTATTGTACACCCTGGGAATCATCAGTGGATGGCTTAAGTATGTGGGCCTCTTCATCCACATGGGAGAACCAGATTGAGTTCTGGGCTCCTGGCTGCAAACTGGCCTAGCCCTGATTGCTGCAGATATTTGGAGAGTGAACCAGCAAACAGGAGGGCTGACTGACTCTTTCTCCCTCTCGCTCTCTTTCTCTTATTATTTATTTATTTGACAGATAGAGTTAGATAGAGAGAGAGACGGAGAGAAAGGTCTTCCTTCCATTGGTTCACACCCCAAATGGCCGCTATGGCCAGCACTGTGCCGATACGAAGCCAGGAGCCAGGTGCTTCTCCTGGTCTCCCATGTGGGTGCAGGGCCCAAGCACTTGGGCCATCCTCCACTGCCCTCCCGGGCCACAGCAGAGAGCTGGACTGGAAGAGAAGCAACCGGGACTAGAACCGGAGCCCATATGGGATGCCGGTGCTGCAGGCGGAGCATTAACCAAGTGAGCCACAGTGCTGGCCCCCCTCTCTGTCTTTTTCTCTCTCCCTTCCCTCCTTCCCGCCCCACTGCCTTTCAAATAAACAAAAATCATATATAAAAGGAATGATGCTATGGAAGCAGGATTTCTCAGAACTTAGGAGTGTGTATCTTTTTACAATCATATCTTAGAGGACTAGAGTAAAGAACAGGAGGAAACATTTATGTAGTGAAATGTACAATGGAACAAGAGTTAGAGGATTTGGATTTTATTAATCTTTGCTCCTAACTAATCATGAATTTTTAGGAAGCCACATAATCTCTCTGTCCCCCAGGTTATTAAGTAGCAAGATGAAAATTTTCAACTGGATGCCTCAACTATGCACTCCAGCCTAAAGGTAATATGATTTCATATTTTCAATATTTTATATGGTTTGCTGATTTTTTTTCAAGTTTGTGCACATAGATTATAACATACATTCCAAGGGAAATACTACAATTCTGGACCAAAAGAAACAACAATTTCAGCCCTATGTTTAGCCTTACCTAACTTCAACCAACAACAAAATCCACCAAATGTTTCTGAACAAGAAAAACAATAAGAATTTGGGAATATTTCAATCTTTTATATGTTCTCTCTTCAAGCAGGATGCAGTTAAACTGAAAGTCTTCTCTCCAAGTGATGGATGGAGGCACTGTGGTGATGGGTTAACAAAAAGATCAAATACAAATGTACATCCCAGAGTTTAAGTTGGGTGACTCCTTAGCCAAATATGCCAAAGTTGTTGGTAATTTGCAGAATTACAGAAAAGAGATGTCCTACAGATGGTCATATACATGAGCCTAATGTTCAGGAGACAGGCCATGTCTAGTGTCATATTGAGGATTTTCAGCATAATGGAGGTAGGTGAAACTATTTAAACAGAAGAAATAACATCAGGCAATAATAGAGTGAGAAGGGCATGGGGCATGGGGATTAGCAACTATAAATGGTAGTTATAGGAATATACATTTCCAAAAAAGCTATGAAAACACAGACAGAGAAGTAAAAAGAGAACTACAAAAGTTCATGGAAATACATTAGATGGCAATATAATGGAAATAGAGTAGAAAGACAAAAAGGAAACAAACACTCACTGTCATTGCAAGTGAGACTATGAATCACCACACCTTTCCTAGGAGTCAACTTGGTACTGATCAGCAACATCTAAGAAAGATTTATACCATGGGCTCAATAATTCTCTTACAACAATTTATTCTCCAAAAATAATCCTAAGGAAATTGTCAAAGATTTAGGGACAAAGATGTTTACAACAACTTTATTTATAATAGAGAAAATTTGTAAATTAGTGAAACATCTAATAGTAGAGAAATGGCTAAATTAACAACAGTTCATTCATTTTATACAATAACATGTAGCAGTTATAGGCATTCTCAAAAATATTTAAGGATATGGGCATATATTCACAATTTAATGTATATTTAAAATCAGGTAAAAGCTGCTGTACAAAATTATTCCTACATGTAACTGTACCTACATGTATCTCTCTAGGTACCAATGTATATGTACATACTTCAGAATGATCAGTGGTTATCATTAATGCCATCACAGATAACACTGCTTTTCTTCCATGTGCTTTACTGTATTTGCCAAATACACTGTAAAAATCAAGTACTACTTTGGTAATCATAAAAAATGCATCATATTTTAAAAGAGAGAGCATTTTGCAGTGCGAAAAACAGAAAAATGTGGTGACATAAGACTAGAAAATGTATGTTCGATTTGGCAACTAAGTCATTATACCTCTTAGAAAAAGTAGGTTCAGGACAGGAATAAAAAAGGAAAGTTTCATAGCACAAGGAGTAAAATTACTGTGCTTTCAAAAGATCTGAAAGTGGCCAAAAAAAGAGAGAGACTGGATGACAGTTGAATGGAATGCAAGTCTAAGGGTCTTTTAAAACGAAAGGTGTTTAGGTGTTTATGGACGGAAGGGATGATCCAATATAGAAATTGAGGAAGAGATGACTGTCAGAGCAAGGACAGGGCAGATACAGAGGGATATTGAGTTGGACCACAGGTGCGAGTTGACCTTGACCTCATAAGGGACATTGCAGACTTCTAAAGTGAAGGAAAGAAAGTAAAAACCAATGAATATAGATATGTTTACAGAGAAATTGAGTGAGACCTCCCTGATGACCTCAATTTTTCCACTGATGTAAAGGCAAGGTCATTTGCTGAGAATGAAATCAGCAGTTGTTTGGAGGAGGGATTTGGGTAAGTTTTGAAGTTTTGGAACAGTAGCTGAGCAGAGTGGAAGAGTGAGTCGTCTACTTCCAGATAAAATGACTGGAATGGTGTACTGGGAACCCCACTAATTTTGGAGACAATACACAGTGGAGAGCCGTGGTGTGTAGTTTAAACTATCATTTACAAAGTATGGCTATCAGTTAAGATATAATGATAATGATAAAAGGTAAGAAATTGTCAGAAAGTAGGAAGCTGGAACAATTTCTAAGCCATGACAGGATTAGGGCATGCATTTGTGAGTATGGAGCTAAAAGAATTGCAAGACTATTAAGCTGGATAAGATATAGCCAAGAATATTAAAATCTCTTAAAGTTATGCCAAGAGAGCAAGATTAGAAGTCCTACTTTTCAGTGAGGGAATGGATGACCAGGTGACAGGTGGATGGACCATCACTATAAGGGTTTCAGGGTGTAATACTGATGATACTGAATCTCCAAGAAGGATAAGATTTTACAAGAGAATGAGAAAATAATGTCCAGAAGCTACTTTGATAGTACATTAACATGCCAACTCACCTCTTAGATGCATGGCTCTCTGTGTGGGAGACCTGGCGTGGCAGCCTCCACTAAAATGAGCTGAAAGGGAGGAAGTTGAAGGCTGGAAAGGAGCTAATTATAGTTAAGGCAAGAGAGAGAACTGACTTTCAGAAACTTGAAGATGGATAGGGGTTTGTTAACAATGGAATGAAGTTATCAGGATAATCTACAAGTCAATGAGGTCAGCAGTTAGAAGAACCAGGAAAAGAAAACATAGAATGGTAAGAAAGTAAAAGAGAATGAAAGAAGATTATTGTTCAGAAGCTAACAAACGAGTCCATAGTTGCAAAGTGCTGGCCTTAGATGCCTCACGTTTGCACCAAGTTGTTTGGGGGCAGAAATGGGTGAATCTCAAGATAGTATCTGCCATGGAGGTGGTAAGAAAGCCAGGTACACACATATTTTAAAAACTAGATAAAATAGGTAGGATCACAGCATTTTTTCATTAAGTAAACTTCTGATGCATTCTAATATTGGATTTCTACTTTCTATTAACTATAAAAACTTTTAAGAATTATTTTAGAGACCTCAAATTCCTGTTCATAATTAATATCTCATGTCATATTTTTAAGTATGTAACCAAAAAAGACTGAATTTCAAGGAACTGAATTTGGGTTGTTGATATAATTCCATTTGCTTTATTTTGAAATGGAAGGAAATCAGTATTTCTTTTTTCAGGTATTCAACTTAGGGACAAATAGTCAACCTTGGAAACAGAGACGAAATCAATTTATTGAGCAGTATAATGGTCATTTGTCATTTTTATACCCAATATCTGAAGTCTACACCTTATTTGGAGAGCATCCAGATGGCACATCACTTTTCCAGACATGACATGTGACATGGGCCTGGTCTATAAAGCTATGTACACATCAAACTTTGGATCAGAAGCTAGGGAGGCAAAAAAGCCAGGACAGAAGCATTGCTTTGTGGCAGAAATAGCCAGGGGGTACAGGGTTATTAGGTCCATAGGCAAAAGTTCTATGTTGGACATGCAAACTATGTGGTGTAGTAGATAGCATGACTTCAGTGACTTCCTCCTGATTCTAGTTCTGCAGTGTGCTATTGGTTGTATGTCAGTTCATGTAGTCTTCCTTTTTCCGCCTCTCTTATTGAAGCCTCTTTTTAAATCTTCCCAGCGACCCTATTACCCACGAAATGGTCTTCCAATAAATTCCTTTTTTAAAATATTTATTTATTTATTTTCATTTGAAAGACATTTTTAAAGAGAGAGAAAGACAGACAGGCAGGCAGCCAGATTTTCCATCTGCTGGTTTACTCCCCAAATGTCCACAATGGTGAGGACTGGTCAAGGCCAAAGTTAGAACCTCAGAACTCATTCCACATCTCCCTCATAGGTGGCAGGAACCCAATTACATGAGACATCACCACTGCCTCCCATGGTACTCATTATCAGAAAGCTGGAATTAGCAGTGAGGCTGGAACTCCATCCCAGGCACTGCGATACAGGAAGTGGTTGTCCCAAGCATCATCCTAACTACTGTACCAAATGCCTGCTCCACATTCCTTTTTAAAAAACCAGCTAGAGGAGCCAGCATTGTGGCATAGCGGGTAAAAGCCACCTCCTGCAATGATGGCATCCCATGTGAGTGCCACTTCATGTCCCAGCTGTTCCATTTCCAATCCAGCTCCCAGATGATGGCCTGGGAAAAGCAGTGGAGGATGGTCGACGTGCTTGGGCCCCCGGCACCCATGTGCCAGACCCAGAGGAAGCTCTTGGCTTCTGGCTTCAGCCTTGTCCAACCCTGGCCATTGCAGCCTTGTTGGAAGTGAACCAGCAGATGGAAGATCTCTCTCTCTCTCTCTCTTTGATTCTCAATTTCTTTCTGTAACTCTGACTTTCAAATAAATACGTAAATAAATCTTTTAAAAAAGCAACTAGAGTTGGTTTCTGTTTCTTACAACTATAAACTCTGATTGAAACTACTGTAATACAAATTATAATACAACACATTAATGAGTATTCTGAGTGTAACTACAGCTGGTAACCCAGTAACTCCACTCCTAGGTATAAAGTCAAGAGAAATACATACATGTTCAGAATGTTTAAAGCAACATTGTAACAAAGACAAAACTGGAATCCAACCCATATGTACATGTATAAATAAATAAGTATAATTATATATATATGCAAACATTGTGGCATTATATCAGGATGCAGTACAGCAATAAAAATGGGGAGCTACTATTATTTCAACAATCTAGGTAAATATCATAAGCCAGATATTGAGCAAAAGAAGCCAGAAAACAAAAAATAATATTAGTTCTATTTCTGTAAAATTTTTAAATGCTCAAGATTATATTATACTGGAAGTCTAGGTAATGTTACTTTTGGAGAGGGGAATAACAATTAGGAAGGATCCCAGAGTGGGGGCTTCTGGGTTGCTGGTAATGATTTATTACTTGATCTATAAAATGATTTATGTGGACATATTTGTTTTTTGGCAATTCAAACAGTACTCACAATCAGTGAATTTTTCTGCTTATAGTTGTCAATACAAATGTGGATGAAACAAAAGAAGCTGATGTTTAGAGACATCAAATAACTGTCCAAGATCTTCTTTTTTTTTAAGATTTACTTATTTATTTGAAAGTCAGAGTTACACAGAGAAGGAGAGGCAGAGAGAGGCAGAAAGAGAGGTCTTCCATTCCGCTGGTTCACTCCCCATTTGGCCACAACGGCTGGAGCTGCACAGACCCGAAGCCAGGAGCCAGGCACTTCCTCTAGGTCTCCCACGCAGGTTCAGGGACCCAAGGACTTAGGCCATCTTCTACTGCTTTCCCAGGCCACAGCAGAGAGCTGGATCAGAAGTGGAGCAGCTGGGTCACAAACCTGCGCCCATATGGGATGCCAGCACTGCAGGCAGAGGATTTACCTGCTACACCACAGCGCCGGCCCCATGTCCAAGATCTCATCAACAGCATGTAGTTAGCCAGCTACCTGCCTCCCAAGTATTAGGTCTTTTAATTGCCCCAACAATCATAAGGAAGGCATCACCAGCACCAGGGAATGAAGAATTGAGATCACAAAGTGAGGCACCTTGCCCACAACTCAAAACTAGTCAGTGGGTGATGGGGTCACAATATGTGTGGATTCATCTTCCGGAGGTTTTACCTTCAGCACAAAGTTCTCCTGAGAGTGAAAAAATATATGACAATGGTAGTATACTAATACTATGTATAAAAAGTTTTCCGCAAATACAAAATAATGTCCATAATACATGCACATAAAACCAGATAACAGAAACATGTGCAGTATTTATTGAAATACCTTTTTGTGTGTATCTATGTTTGTTCACATGTCATTTGTGTATTTTCTCTCATAAGCATTATATATCTCCAGCAGGGCCCCCAAGAGACTAGTAGCACGGATTGCCTCTGAGGAGGTAAGCAGGACGTCTGAGGGCCAGGGAGAGAAGGAATGCTATCACCATAGGCCCTTTAAATCCGTTAAATTTTGAAACATGAGAGTGAACTACATATAACTATACATTAAAAATGTATTTAAAAATCTTAATTCTACCAACAACAAAACAGAGCATTCCAAAGGACTAAATAAACAGTACTTAGATTAAATAAGCACTCAGAATTTTCAGGGACTCGGTTTATGAGTTAACTTTAAATATTTATTTTTATTGTTCCAGGCACTTAATCTTACAATTATATAAGATGTGTCTTAGCTGCTTCTTGGCATTTTGGAAGCTCAATGGTATAATAGGTGAATATGAAAAGCTGCAAGCTTTTGTGATTAAAAGTGCTTCTATTACATGGCATATTACTCGATCTTGATCCTCTTTCCCATCTTCTTTCTCTCCAGTCCTAATTTAATTTCCCCACTGATTTTCTGTGTCTAATCCCTCTTCATTCCAGACCTCCCAGACACCAGTCATCCACAACGTGAAAAGCCTCTGCTACTTTCAAAGTGTACAACCTAAGCTTCAAAAATTTATGTGTGCAGCTAAATTTTGAAACGTTTAGAGACTGGGCAATAAGACCTTAATGCGTCTGTAATGAGAAAGAATAAGAGTTATGTGAAGTACAAGGATCCTCCCTTAAATGAAATTCCTCAACATAATTCTAAACATAATGAATTAATGGCCTGAGTGAAATAAGGAACTCTGCCCATAAACACTTAGTGTTTGGAAGGACTCTTGCCTTTATTTTGTCCTGACATTTAGTCCCCAGTGCTATCACAGCTGGAGGGTTATCTCTTGACAACATATTTTATTATGGAACTCGAGGGAGGGCCTATATTTTGAAAAGCTCAGCATGCATTATTTTGATTTTTCAAGTCATTAGTGGGTAGAACAATATATATGAAGGCAAACAATTAGCATCACCTATAAATGAATCATCGCTATTGAGTATTTGACTTTAACTAGTTTTCAGATGACTCTCCTAATTATCTCAGTACTCCAGCATGCAAAAACAATTCTCCACCTTGAATAAAGGGTCTTCAAAAAGTTCATGGAAAATGCATGCCTTTAAAAAATATGCATGGATTTCAAAATTTTTGCACCAAAACACTTGTGTCTTTTAATTATATTTTTCCGTGAACATTTTGATGTACCCTTGTAGATCTATTTATAGTTTTCTTTTTCCATTCAACAATTTTGCAAATAGTGTCACAAGTTTACATAATTGAATACATACAAGTATAAAAAATATGTTTAAAAAGAGACTAGCATGATCGTGAATAAAATGTGCATGGTGATGTTTTAAAATAATGTTGAATGAGAACTCAAATATTTCAAGCATTTCAGAAGCAGTTGGCAAGGCCTATTCGAGTTGATGAAGCTTTTTGTGGGAAATTGTGTGTCAAGATGGAACAGCCATCCTGGCAGAGTTTTAAAAACTATACTGCCTGGGGCCAGTGCTGTGGCGCAGTAGGTTAATCCTCTGCCTGCAGCGCTGGCATCCCATATGGGCACCGGTTCTAGTCCCGGTTGCTCCTCTTCCAATCCAGCTCTCTGCTGTGACCTGGGAAAGCAATAGAAGATGGCCCAAGTACTTGAGCCCCTGCACCCACGTGGGAGATGAGGAAGAAGCACCTGGCTCCTGGCTTCGGATCTGTGCAGCTCCGGCCGTGCAGCCATTTGAAGAGTGAACCAACGGAAGGAAGACCTTTCTCTCTGTCGCTCCCTCTCACTGTCTGTAACTCTACCTCTCATATAAATAAATAAAAAATATTTTTTAA
This sequence comes from Oryctolagus cuniculus, assembly GCF_051225735.1. NCBI lineage: Eukaryota > Metazoa > Chordata > Mammalia > Lagomorpha > Leporidae > Oryctolagus > Oryctolagus cuniculus. The sequence continues at coordinate 16,448,587 of NC_142888.1, forward strand.
AAAAACTATACTGCTTTATCGTTTTGTATATCACTTTGGCAATTTTTATTATAATTCAGTAATCCTGCTGGACATTTAAATACTTTGTTAATATTTGGCCCTTTGTCAGAGATTTACTTTTCTTTTTTACTTTGAATACATAATTTTAAAAATTTTTTGCCCTTATAAAAATCTCTATTGAGATATAAGATACATACAGTAAGTGTACACATCTTAAATTTACAACTCTGAGCAATCATTCATGCATTCACACACAAATATCCACCTTCTGGATCTATGTATTGCTAGGTATAAAACATTCCTAACTCCCGGAAGGGCTCCCTTTTGACCCTGCCAGTTATACCTTATCCCCAGAGGTAACCACTATTCTGATTGCTATTACCATTACTTTTGGTTTGCTCATTACTCAACCTCATATAAACAGAATCATGAAGCACCCACTCTTCTGAGTCTGGTTTTCTGGGCTTATCATTGAGTATGTGACACTAATCCAATTGTTGAGTGCAGCAGTTGTTCGTTGTTCTTTTATTACAGAGTGATATTCCACCAGATGAATGTACTGTAGTGTATTTATGCATTTTACTGTTGGACATTTGAGTTGTTTCTAATTTAAGACTATTATGAGTTAAGCTCCCAAGAACATTCTTGGACTTGACTTTTGCAACTATTTTCTTGCATATAAGTGTAAGAGTGCAGTTTATGTTTAGCTTTAATAGATATTGCCAGACATTACCCCGACGTGGTTATATCAAATCAACTTACTCTCCTAGCAGCAATATATATGAATTTTCCAGTTACTCTATAACCAAGCTAATACTGAATATTGTGAGTGTCTTTAAATTTAAGGTGTTTAATAACATATCATTGGAGTTTTAAATTTTTATTTAATTATCTGAGAGGCAGAGGAAAAAGATGAGAGAGAGAAAGAGAGAGAGAGAGAGAGAGAGAGAAATCCTATCCATTTACCCACTTAACAAATTCTTGCAACAGATGGGACTAGGCCAAGCTAGAAGATGGGAACTCAAATCAGGTCTCCCATAGGATGGCACGGACCACTGCTGCTTCCCAAGTTTACTTTAGCAGAAAGCTGGAATCAAAATCCAGAGCTTGGACTCAAACCTGGACACTCTAATGTAGACCACAAGGCTAAATGGAGTTCATTGGAGTTTTAATTTGCATTTCTCTGAGATGTGCTATGATGAGAATTTTTGTGTATACTTATTGTTCATTTGGATATCTTCTTTTAGTGAAGCAAAAATGCAAATCTATTGCCAATTTTCTGATTTCTGGCATTCATAATGGGCTTTATTACATTCATGATCCAGTAAATTTCCTTCAAAAGTATAGAAGTTAATTGGAAAACAAAAATAACTTGAAATATATTAGCTTTATTGCAAATTTGCTGAATGACATTAACTTCTTTTATAGGATTTATATGTATATATGAGAGAGAGAACACTTAAAAGTAGTTGGTGGAACTTTCATTGTCAATCATAATTATTTGTTCCTCTTAGCCCAAAGCCTATTCTGCCATGGTAAAAATGAGTCATATTTGAGCCGGCGCCGTGGCTCAATAGGCTAATCCTCCACCTTGCGGCGCCGGCACACCGGGTTCTAGTCCCGGTTGGGGCGCCGGATTCTGTCCCGGTTGCCCCTCTTCCAGGCCAGCTCTCTGCTATGGCCCGGGAGTGCAGTGGAGGATGGCCCAGGTGCTTGGGCCCTGCACCCCATGGGAGACCAGGAAAAGCACCTGGCTCCTGGCTCCTGCCATCGGATCAGCGCGGTGCGCTGGCTGCAGCGGCGGCCATTGGAGGGTGAACCAACGGCAAAGGAAGACCTTTCTCTCTCTCTCTCTCACTGTCCACTCTGCCTGTCAAAAATTAAAAAAAAAATAAATAAATAAAAAATAAAAAAAATGAGTCATATTTCCCAGGACTTCCTTTTGCATTTTATTTCTAGTGCATGAGATCAAGTAAATAGAACTTCCATTCCATACTGCATCATTATTCACATCATAAGGAGTAAAGTGTGCTACATGACTCTGTTAGTGTTATAGTCTTGCCTCATCAGATATACTGAAGATGCAAAGATACACAATATACTAAGTTTTTTTTTTTTTAAAAAAAGAAGTCTTACAGTTGCACTTCAAATTATCAACAATGGTAGAGACAGTATGAAACACACCTTTAATTCTTCAAAGCCCAATTATGTACATTATTTTGACAAAGGCTTGCAGCAACCTGTGAGAAAGGTGAAGTGGGTATATTGTTTACAATGTAATATTTTAAGAAAGTGAGATACAAAAATCTTACCTGGCTTCATATAAAGACACACATCTCCATTTCAAGACTACTGATACATATCAATAAGGAGATATTGATCTCACAATGAATCATTCTCTTTTGTCATCTCAATTTACTTCTCTATTGAAACAACAGTGAATGTCCTCTATGTACTCACCCCCTAGTATTCACAGAACCAAATCAATGGACAATTGATCCAAGTATTTTCTTGAGTTAAATCCAACCATCACAAAATGAACACAAGATTGAATATTCTTTGGTGGCTTGTGACATCAACTGAGCAACTTGAGTGAATTACAGCTGCATGTCCCCTCTAGGGCTATCTATTATCCAATATGTCTTATTTAATTTTCACTTTCAGGCAGGCAAATTGACCATGTATACTTGCTTGTGTCGGCAGCTAATTTTAGATCACTAATCTAATTGGAAATGGCATGCCCCTTTAGCTTGTCATGTAAAAATTCACATTTTCTGATTAATGTGATTCATTTATATTAGATTTGACTTGACAGAATGGCAATGTATAATATAGGAGGCAAGTATGACAGGCTCGCTCTCTCTCTCTCTCTCTCTCTCTCTCTCCTACTCAGTCACACTCTTTATAAATGATCCACTCAAGGCATCAGCCTACAATGTCTGCCCTTTTATGTGATAAATGTTGAACTTGTCCCTATTCTAATGTGGGTTTTTTTCGGTGTTTTCTCACCAGTAGGACAACCATCATCAGAAAGCTGACAGTTTTATCCATAATCCTACAATTTTATTCATTTATGGCAAATGGACAAGCTGCAATTATAGAAAGTAGCTCATTTGTTACTGTTGTTGTGTGTCTTTGTATCTAAACTGCTTTCCGGTTGGATAAAATTGGAAATTAATTTTAAAATGTAATTTAAGGAAAATAGTAGGAATTGAAAGTTATATAACTGGAATACAATGTTGAAAAACCAATCTAGAAAAGTATAAACTAGTAAAATGAGAATTGCAACTAAAAATAAAAGAACATGTTTAAAACAGCTAAAAAAGAAAAAATATTTTATTATTAAAACATGACATTATTATTTAAAATTTGAGTTTTGTATACTCCTTTTCCTTCTCTTTAAAAGTTTTCTTTCTCACTATAATTATTATATTACTAATTCTTGGAGGAATTGAAGATTTTCCTTATCTAATTTTATTTCAGCTGGACAAGAAAAGAATGGTTTGCCTATGTAGCGTTTCTCATACTCAGCTTTTAAAATAGACCTTATACTAACTTATCTCCATAAATTGGCAAAGGTAAGCAGTGCTCCTCAATCCTTTTTTATAAAACTACCTGTAGCATTTTTCACTACCAAACAATCCTTTTTATTAAAAAAAATTTATTTTATTTATTTGAAAGTTGGAGTTACAGAGAGAGAGAGAGGAAGAGAGATCTTCCATCTGCAGGTTCACCCTACAGGTGACCACAATGGTCAGGGCTAGGCCAGGCTGAAACCAGGAGTCAGGAGCTTAATCCAGGTCTCCCACATGGCTACAGGGGCCCAAGCACTTGGTCCATCCTCTACTGTTTTTCCAGGCCATTAACACTGAGCTGGATTGGAAGTGGAACAGCTGGGACATGAACTGGCACCCATCTGGGATGCTGGCTCACAGCTGGAGGCTTCACCTGCTGCACCACAACACGGTGCCCAACCAAACAATTCTGAATCTTTTGTTGGCTTTTATCCCTTCCCTGAACCATAAATATGAATACTGTTGTATCCAATGACTCTTGGCCACTCCTATTCTAACTGATCTTCTATCTGCTTTTTCCCACTTGAGGCTTCTCTCCACCCAGTAGCCAAATTTCCCTTTCTGAAATATAAATATGATATTCATGTCAGTCAGGCCTCCAGCAGAAAAAAAGAGGCACACTAAGTTGGAAAACTAAAAAGAGAATAGAATGAAGGAAATTTTTACAGAATGTGATGAGATGGGTCGAGAGAGCCAGTAATGGATGTTGAGGCACCCAAAAACCAACAGTACCAGGAAGGTGTTGCCATTCCTGAACCTATTGGAGCCAGGTGAGAGGAGGATCCAGGGAAGAGAGGCAGCCTAATGGGCCTATTGTCATGATAGGACTCTGTTGTAAGAAACATGATATTCTCTCTCTCTCTCTCTCTCTCTCTCTCTCTCTCTCTGTCTCCTCTCTCTTTCTCTCCCACCTCCCCTCATGCCCAGTGCCCAGTACTCTCTTACTGGACCCTCCCATCGACTGGCCAAACCCAGAAAGAAGCCAAAGAGTCAGAGAACCAACATGATAGATTCCAGGGGTCAACCTTCTCACCCACCCCTTAGGAAACAAAGTAGAGCTTCAATCGATGAGGAATTGATGGAGGGTGAAGGCAAATCAGAATGACAAGCACATTCTTTCACAACTTACTTTATTGGGCTGGCACTGTGGCTCCCTTTCCCTTCCCCTCCCCTTCCCCCTGCCTCTCCTTCTCCCTCTCTGTAACTCTGACTTCAAATAAATAAATAAGGGCTACCTGCAGTGCTGGCATCCCATATGGATGCCAGTTCCAGTCCCAGTTGCTCCACTTCCAATCCAGCTCTCTGCTGTGACCTAGGAAAGCAGTAGAAGATGGCCCAAGTCCATCTGGGGAGTGAACCAGCAGATGAAAGACTTCTCTCTCTCTCTCTCTCTGGCTCTCTGTAACTCTGCCTTTCAAATAAATAAATAAATCTTTAAAAAAGGGAGCAACATAAAAAATTTAAAAATAAAAAACTCTTTAAAAATAACTTATTTTCTCTAGTATAAAATACAAACTCCTAGGGTGGACATTTGGCACACTGGTTAAGATGCCATTTGGTATGCCCACATCCCATATCAGACTGCCTGGATTCGAGTTCTGGCTCTACTCTCCATTCTAGCTCCTTACTAATGCACACTCTTGGAGGCAACAAATGGTGCCCAAAGTACCTGAGTCCTTCCCACTCATCTGAGAAACCTGGATTGAGATCTGGGCTCTTGGCTTCAGCATTGCCGAGCCCTGGCTATTGCAGGCATTCGAGGGGAGGGAACCAATCAATGGAAGAACTCTCTCTGTGTTTCTGTCTTCCTTTCAAATAAATAAAAATAAGTAATTAAAAAAATTTTAATAAAATACAAATCCCTTGCAAGGTCTTTCAAAATATAATTCTTTCTCCATTCTATCATTACTAAGCAACACTTAACTATAGATGAATCAAGATTCAACTAATCAAGCATCACTGGTCAATCATTTCCTCATTTGTGTCTTACTCCTGCTAAAAAAAAGTCTAGCATAACCCCTATACCTTTTTATTCATATCTTACATGTCCTTTTCCTCTCCTAGAATGCAGATTTTTTAAAAACAAGACCACTAGCTTATCTGAGTTTGCATCCCGAAAACCTAGCACGTCTGGTCCATATCAGGTATTTGTTAAATGTCTATTCGTGAACATTTCCAATCATGTTTAAGAATGAATAGGAGTAAAACATTGTATGTTTCAGCATATTCTCACTCAAAAATATTTAATAAGAGATCCATATAACATGTGAAAAAGAAGAATCCTTTTTATGAACTGATTTGTACCCCACCCTCAAATTTGTATGTTGAAGTTCTAAATTCCAGTACTTCATTATGTGGCTGTATTTCCATAAGGGGTCTTTTTAATAAAGATTTATTGGGGCCAACATTGTAGCTCAGCAGGTTAAGCCTCCGCCTGCAATACTGGCATTCCATAAGAGTGCCAGTTCAAAACTCAGCTGCTCCACTTTTTTTTTTTTTTTTGGACAGGCAGAGTGGACAGTGAGAGAGAGAGACAGAGAGAAAGGTCTTCCTTTGCCGTTGGTTCATCCTCCAATGGCTGCCGCGGCCAGTGCGCTGCGGCCGGTGCACCGCGCCTATCCGAAGGCAGGAGCCAGGTGCTTCTCCTGGTCTCCCATGGGGTGCAGGGCCCAAGCACTTGGGCCATCCTCCACTGCACTCCCTGGCCACAGCAGAGAGCTGGCCTGGAAGAGGGGCAACCGGGACAGAATCCGGCGCCCCGACCGGGACTAGAACCTGGTGTGCCGGCGCCGCAAGGCGGAGGATTAGCCTACTGAGCCGCGGCGCTGGCCAGCTGCTCCACTTTTGACACAACTCCCTGGTAAGGCACCTGTGAAAGCAGAAGAAGATAGTCCAAATACTTGCCCCCTGCCACCCATCTGGGAGACCCAGACGGAGTTCCAGACTCCTGGCTTCAGATTGGCCCCTTCCCAGCCATTGTAGCCATTTGGGAATGAGCCAGCAAATAGAAGATCTCTCTGTTCCTGTCTCTAATTCTAATTTTCAAGTAAATAAATAAATTTTTTTTCAAAAATAAAGATTTACTTATGTATTTGAAAATCACAATGACAGAGAGATAGAGAGAGGTCGTCCATCTGCTGGTTTACTTCCCAAATGCCATCAACAGCCAAGGCTGGGTCAGACCAAAGCTGGGAGTGAGGAATACCATCTGAGTCTCCCACGTGGGTGCCAGGGCCCAAGTACTTGGACCATCATCTGCTACTTCCCATGCACATTAGCAGAAAGCTGGATGGGAAGCGGAGCAGCTAGGACTGGAACTGGAACTCTGATACAGGATACTGACATCACAAGTGTCAGCCTAACACTCTGTGCCACAGTACCTGCCCCTGACTGTTAAGATCCTTAAAGAGATAATGAAGTTAAAGATGAAATCATTTGGATGGGCCATATATATTATGGTTGTTATGCTTACCAGAAGAGGATGTTAAGACACAGACACATGCACAGAGGAAAGATCATGAGAAGTCACAGAGAGAAGATAGTCATCCACAAACCACAGTGAAAGGCCTGCCAACACCTTCATCTAAGACTTATAGCTTCCAGAACTGTGGGGAAAAAAGTTCTCTTGGATAGGCATGAAAGACTGTGGTCTCTGTTATCATAGACCCACAGCCAACTTATGTAGTCCTAAAAGAGGAAATCAGGATAAATACCTAGATACCTGGAATAAGGAAAAAATAAGGGGGTATTTCATGGCTTAGGTGGTCTTCATGAAGCAGATGAAGAACTCTTAAATAGATTCTTTGTGGGAAATATGAATCTCTTAAGTACAGAAAGTCTCAGAGCCATAACGATTGATGATTGGTTAACTTATCTCAGCTATTTGATGCTTAACAAAACAAAATTCCACCCATCTTCCAGGATAGCACCACCCCATCTCCTGTCTTCATTGATCTCCCTCTACTTTCAATTTCTGTGGCATATTATGCAATTCCCAATATCAGCATGCAATCATCATTGTTTTATGGCTATCAAACATTCTTATCAAACCATATTGTGAGCTGCAAGAGAGCAAGTACAATGATTGCTATGACTTCAGTATGCATTACCACAATCATAAACCCATGATAAATGACAATAAACACTGTCATTGTTGCTTTAAGTGAGTTCTTTCCTTTTTGGCCTTTTCTCAATGAAGATAAGGGTTTGTCCAAAGCCTGTAATTGAACTTGATCCATTTAGTCATTTGGTATTTTAACTTTGCAATATAATAACAGTAATTTATTAGGCTATTATTATTTGCATGTGTGTGAAAAAGAAAGGGAGAGGGGGAGAGAGAGAGAAAAGAAAAACAGAAAGCACCCCATTGGCTGGTTCACTCCCCAAGTGCCAGGATTGGGGCCCAGCCAAAGCCAAGAGCTAAGAACTCAAACCAGATTTCCCACATGAATGGCAGGAACCCAATTATTTGAGCCATCATCACTACCTTCCAGTGTCGGTGTTAGTCAGGATCCAGAGCCAGGCATTGAACTCAGGTACTATGAAACTGGACACATATGTATTAACCGCCAGGTTAATTTTTTTCATTTAACATAAACCAATTATCATAAAAGACAGGAAATAACAAATTAAAAACTATTCTGAATACCATTTGGAATATTCAGGTTGATCTAAATAAATAATTAGAAAATGTTGTTTTCATGCATGTTGATTTTTCATTCAAAAAAGTCTAGTAAGGTGGAATAATCATTTATTGAAAGCAAACATTGGCCGGTGCCGTGGCTCACTAGACTAATCCTTCGCTTGTGGCACCAGCACCCCGGGTTCTAGTCCCGGTCGGGGCAACGGATTCTGTCCCGGTTGCCCCTCTTCCAGGCCAGCTCTCTGCTGTGGCCCGGGAAGACAGTGGAGGATGGCCCAAGTGCTTGGGCCCTGCACCCCATAGGAGACCAGGAGAAACACCTGGCTCCTGGCTTCGGCTCAGCGCGGTGCGCCGGCCGCAGGGCGCCGGCCGCAGCGGCCATTGGAGGGTGAACCAACGGCAAAAGGAAGACCTTTCTCTCTGTCTCTCTCTCTCACTGTCCACTCTGCCTGTCAAAAAAAAAAAAAAAAAACTAACTTAATTCAAATAAATTTGTTTATATATTTGTTGATATATTAAAGAAGGTATTTCTTTTGGATAATTTTTTCCTGAACTGGTATAGATCTCAAGGATATAAAAGAAGAAAGTTATTATGAAAGTATATATACAGAGACAGATGATATTTAGAGAGAATCTTGTAGTATATACATACACATGTATATATATCCACACTAGCTTGGTAGTTAAAGCATTTTTATCAAAATGTCTAGTGATTACTCCTTAGATATAAAGTTTGTATCCTTTTTGTGTCTTTTTTATTACTATATCACACTTTTCTCAACTTTCTTACATATTAATGACTCTGGCATAGGCATTTTCTGAGATTAATGGATCACTAGCTAAAAGGTTTCATAGCCCAAGGCAAGGAAAAGGTCCATTAACTTCACATGGTCAATAATTTCCCTCGGTAATGCCTTCCTCTGAGATTTTATTACTAATAAAATCCATGTTTTAGTGTTAAAAAAATTAAACATCATTACAAGTTGTCCATTCTTAAAATTATACCTGTCCTTGTCTTTTTACAGTGTCTTCATGCCTCAAACACATTTGTACACTCTTTTTTATATTTCTTTAAAATTTAATTTTGTTTGCTTTTTACATATTAAGAGTCCCATGCTTAGAATCTTGTATTTATTTTCAAGAGACATTTATTCAATTCCATTAACTGAAGGAATTAATCATGGCGCTCTGAAATGGAGTATCTATAACTAATTGCTTTAGTCCAACTATGAATTTATATCTGATGGTTCTGTTACGATGTCAAACTGTCAGATGAAAAAATTTTAAAGAGAAAAAACATTCATCATTAATCAAGACAAAAGTAACAAAACTTTCTTTTGTTGCTATGTTGCTTAATGAATTGACTGACTCAAATTGAATATAAGGCCATCTTTCCCGCATATCCTTTTTCATTGAGAGAAACATTTTGTGGATTATTACTGGCTTTTTGATTTAATATCTTAACCCATCTGAAATCATGAACTCCTCTTACGGTTTTCTATTTTTATATCTCTTCAGATCACAAAACTTTAGAGAGTCCTTTTATTTTGTAAGAGATATCCCAATGGCTTTCATTTTTATTTGAGACAGAGATAACAGTATTAAATGACCAAATAACAATGGGAAAGTTTACTTAGACATTCTTTACATGCTCGGATAAATTACCAGTAAACGGTAGTCTTGGATGCATATAATCTCATCCAAGTTACAAATACAAAGTACAGAGCTTCCAGTGCAGGCTTTCTTTTGTTCAATGATGAAATCAAAAAGCAGTCAGGTGTGCTCCATTAAAACACTTAGCCTGCTTGTATATACGTTGTATGTCACTTCTTTTAAACAGTATTTAATAGCAATGATACTTGCCCTGCAGAGCTTACATGGTTATAGAAAGAAGCAAAGGAAGCAATGTAGGTGAAAGTGTTTTCTAAAATCTAAAGCCCTAGAATAAAAATAAAAGATGCTATTGAAATCATCTATCAAATGGGAATATATTCAGCTGCATTTTAGCCTTGCTACTTCTCTTGGTATAACATGTCTCTCTGTAAAGTACTTTGGGGGCCCTTTGAAAATATTGAAAGAAAAAAAAACCCAAGGTCAATAAAATATGTTCATGAGTTATTTTTCTGTATGTTAATAAGTGAAAATGGTATCCATTATGGCTCTGTAAGTTGTAAAACCTGCGGGAGCCATGTTGGCTAATTCTATTAATGGTTAGATGCTGGAGGATATTGAATATTAAACCTTATATAGAATTTGCCTAATCATCCATTTCTTATCTGCCAATCTGTTCCTACTACTAATCAATCAGGCAGAATGCACAGAGTTCTATTGGAAAACAAAAGGCCACACATATTTAACTACCAGTGCGCCTGACTCTTTCATTTTTTGATCAAAACATATTGCTTATAATGGAATCACACTGCTTAACCTTTTCAAATCGAATGGATTTACCTTTCAGTGTGGAACTATATAATATATGCACACATAAAAATAGACATTCAAATCAATCACAACAAATACTTTCTTTTTTTTTTTTATTTGAGAGGTAGAGTCATAGACAGTGAGAGAGACAGAAAGGTCTTCCTTCCGTTGGTTCACCCCCAAAATGGCCGCCACGGCCGGCGCTGCGCTAATCCGAAGCCAGGAGCCAGGTGCTTCCTCCTGGTCTCCCATGCAGGTGCAGGGGCCCAAGCACCTGGGCCATCCTCCACTGCCCTCCCGGGCCACAGCAGAGAGCAGGACTGGAAGAGGAGCAACCTGGACTAGAAGCCTGCATCCATATGGGATGCCGGCACCGCAGGTGAAGGATTACCAAGTGAACCACGGCACCAGCCCCAACAAATACTTTCAAAATATGATCCCTATAATCTGGTCTGGAACACACAATACAACTTTTTAGTTATTACTTGAGAGGCAGACTATAAGCTCCCACTCTCTGGTTCACTCTCCAAATGCCTGCAATACCTGGGATTGGGTCAGGGCTGAAGCCAGGAGCTGTGAACACAATCTGGGACTCCCATAGGGTGGCAGGGACTCAACTCCTTGAGCCATCGCTGCTGCCTCCCAGAGTTTGTTTTAACAGGAAGTGGGAATTGGAAGCAAAGCTAAGACTCAAAACCAGGTATTCCAATATGGGATGCAGATGTCTCAAGTGGTAGAGTAACTACTAGGCCAAACACTGGCCCCTATAACATTTAACTGGTAAGATAAAAGACTAAAAAAAGTTACCAAGGTGAGACAGTTTAAAATGGATGGTGGGAAAATTATTAAAATGTTAGGTGAGAAATCTTCATTTCTAGAAATTCACTATGTGTGGGGAGCAACTGGGAGCAACTTGGACTAGACTAAGTTACTGGAATTAAGACTTATTCTATGCATCTGCTTTCCCACAATATGGCGCTGAGAAGGGAAACAGCTTCTACACAGCTGCCTCCAGTTCAACCAATAAACTGTAGGACCTGCTCCTGATTGGAGGAGAGCAGCGTACTCGGCGTGTGGGTAGCAGAGTTGGGATTGGTGGAAGGACTATAAAGGAGGAGAGAGACAACATGCACCAGGAACATCTAAGGGGAACATCTATCTGAAGGAACACCTGTGCAGCCCCCGAGAGAGCCGGCTGGCGGTGTGCCACTCCCCCGCGGAAGTGGGGAAAGTGGCTAGGGGGAACCGCCCTTCCACGGAGGTGGAAGGGTCGGTAGCCAACCCGGGAAGAACCAGCAGCAAACCCGGGGAGGGCCGAGCAGACAAAAGAACAGCGCAGGGTCCTGTGTCGTTCCTCCATGAAGATGGGGAGCGACATAATGGTGCCGTGACTCGGATATGAAGCCTAGGCAGGGTTTAGTGTCGTTCCTCCACGAAGAGGGGGAGCGACAACTATGTGCAGAAATTAATATTTCTTAATTAATTAAAAAGAATCTCCAATGTGTGCAGTTCTTTCAACCAAGAGAATGTTGTTATTCAGGGAAGGACAATTCATTGTGAAGGACTGTCCCCCAGAGGGCAGAGCATTTAGCAACTAGGTTCTTGCATACTAGTGACCTACAACCATAGTGACAAATGGCTTTCTGGGTTCTAGTCCCGGTTGTGGCGCCGGTTCTGTCCCGGTTGCTCCTCTTCCAGTCCAGCTCTCTGCTGTGGCCCGGGAAGGCAGTGGAGGATGGCCCAAGTCCTTGGGCCCTGCACCTGCATGGGAGACCAGGAGGAAGCACCTGGCTCCTGGCTTTGGATCGGCGCAGCGCGGTGAGCCGGCAGTAGCGGCCATTTTGGGGGTGAACCAAAGGAAGGAAGACCTTTCTCTCTGTCTCTCTCTCTCTCACTGTCCTCTCTGCCTGTCAAAAAAATAAAAAAGAAAAAATAAATAAAGAAAGAATCCACTATGGAGAATTACTGAAGGGAAAAATTCTACATGTTAAGCTTTAAAAAATACCTAGACTTTGTCAAACAGAAGGGCCTATACATATGCATAAAGAATAATAAAAATGGCAGACAAATGGAATTTTAAAGATAATTTTGACAATACTAAGAAAGTAATTTTAACAGTGTTTTATAGTTGCAAATAAGTAGCCTCTATTGAATCCAATTACTAAATAATTGCTAGTCATTTTATTGTTTGTTACTTATGATAAAATATCGTGGACTTCACAAATGAGTAATTTTATTTATAAATTGACAATATTCCATCATTGACTTTAATTTTCTCAGTATATACAATTTGTTGAAATTCCCCTAAAACTCCAGCTCTACTGTCATAGCTCCTATAATGCACTTTACCTGGTACTCACATGGCACTGACTCCAAGTTTCCTGTTGCATTTTTCTCCAGATATTTATAGACTAGCTCATAAATGTCACACATCTTCCTTAAAATATATAGTCACAAACTAGCTGCTATAAATGCCCATAACGATTTTTGAAATAAAATCTTTATCATAGCCTCTGGATCCAATGTGACTGTCCCTGGACACATCTGAGCCTATTTCCTACCTTTTTGCTGCTCACTTTCATTAACTAGCTGCACTGTGTCCTTGTGGTTTCTGGAAGAGTTTCTACCTAATCCCACATTAGGGACATTGCACTGGCAGATCTATCAATTTGCATATGCTCCCCGCCTCCCCAATCTTGACATGTCCCTCTGCTTTTCTTCTTTCTGAACTTCACAGAACTCCTTAGAGAGGTCTTCCAGGACCAACCCATCTAAACTTTTCCATTAACCCTCACCTTGTCACTCTCAATACTTCACCCTGCTTTTATTTTTCTTCAGAGAGCTTAGCTGCCATCTGACATTTGCTCTACAGTAATTATTCAATAAATCCCTTATTAACTATATATCAAGATGGATAAGGATGCTTGAAGGCTGTTGTTGACCTTGGGCAAGTTGATAAGCCTTTCAAGGCCTCAGTTTCCTCATCATTCACTTCATAGGTTTGATGTTCCATCTCCTTCCTGGGCACTGAGGTACATCAGAATTGGAAATGACTTCAGAAAATATTGACTCCGATTTACCATCCTTCCCTCTTCCTGTACGATGTCCTCTCTCCTTTATTAATTTGTTTTTTTTTTTTCTTGTTGAAATCTCACAATGGTGATCGGAGCATGTCACCTTCAGATGTCTTAGCCATTTTGTCTCTTCTGAGGGACACTTACAAGACTTCTACACCTAAAATTTCAGTGACCTTAATTTCATCTCAAATGTAATTTTAAATACACACAGCTCTTCAACCAAGCTTTCTCCATCATATATCTCAAAAGTGATCATTGTTATTTGAGCATTTGAATAATTTTAGTCCCAACAACTATCTACACCGAACATCTCTTATGTTCTCATAGGAGGTGGTGGATATCAAAAGAGAGAGATTGCAGCAAGTTTAGATAGAGCCCCCAACCTTACAAAATTTGCAAAGGAATGATTACTATAAACATTAATTCTCATCAAACAAGGAATAATACTTTATTAAGATTTTTAAACACCTGAGAGGGGTTTTTTGTTGTTGTTATTCCCACAAGAAAATGTTTGTTGCTGCATATGTTTTAATGAGTATTTTGGTAAAATTACAAAATTAAAACCCTAGATTTCCTCAAGCATTTAAGTTCAATTATAAATCTAGATGTACTGCTTAAAGAAATAGAGCTTTTAATCTAAAATTAAAAATAATTACTTATACTTATTCTTTGATTAATGCTTATTAGCTCACATTTAACAGATTAAATTCCCCTAAACAATTAACCTCAAATTTACTTAATTAAGTCCCCTTAAGAATTTTAATCTGCATTTACAAATTTAATATATTTAATTCTCAGAGGTTCTTCAAAAGCTTTCCAGAACAGTATTCCAAACTCAACAAACAAAATCTTCCTGTTCATTTAAATAACTCATGTGACTCTAAAATTCAAATACCCTCCTGAACACAACTGGGTTTTCTAATACTTTTCAAAATCAAAGTCACAAGTCTCATAATAATTAACCATTTCAAATTAAAATCAACTCACATTAGATTTCTTTCAAAGAATTCATATAGAAATAATCATTGATCTGACAAAAAGTAATCCTAAATGTAATACAAAGCGGTATTACTATGATTTTGATTTAATTATTTTTCCTGCTTTGATAGCTGCAAAGACACAATTAAAGATTTTAAAATTTGACGCTATAATTTCCACTTGTGGTCAGAAAAGTCAGGGCCAGGACATAGGAGCTTTATCTTAGAGTATTGAGATTCTTTCCCACCTAGTTTAATTCAGCTAGTCTTCTTAGCATATGATTGGATATCATGTTGTTTTAAATAATTTTCCTGTTTTGCTTCTCATCAGTCACCACCATTCTATCATAATTTTACATAAAACTATAGAGCACATAAGAACAATAGTCTACTATCTAATAGTTACTATATTCCAGGTAAACTGCCTGTTGAAAGATATTTTCATCTTACCTTGAGAATTTCTACAAGGAAATGTATGGTGACATTAGAAGATAAGATTGTTTTAGCTCATGTTCATGTTTCATCTCAGAAATACACAATTGCTGTTAGCAAATTTTAAACCAAATAGGATGTCAAAACCAAGTATTTTGGGTCCGGTGCTGTGGCACTGTAGGTTACTCCTCTGCCTGCAGTGCTGGCATCCCATAAGGGCGCCGGTTCGAGTCCCAGCTGCTCTTTGATCCAGCTCTGTGCTATGGCCTGGGAAAGCAGTGGAAGATGGCCCAAGTCTTTGGACCACTGCACCCACGTGGGAGACCTAGATGAAGCTCCTGCCCCTTGGCTTTGAATCTATGCAGCTCTGGCTGTTGTGGCCATTTGGGGAGCGAACCAGCAGATACAAGACTTCTCTCTCTGTCTCTCTCTCTCACGGTCTGTAACTCTACCTCTCAAATAAATAAAATCTTTTTAAAAAACAATTATTTTAAGTTTGACTAAGTAAATAGGAAAAGTTGATTAAAAGCAAAAGGGATGTGAAATCAACTGGTATTTGGAGGGATTTCACTGTATAAATTTCTATGCACTATTCATGATATCCAAGATGTGTAAACAAACTAAATACTGATTGACAGATGAGTGGACAAAGAAAATGTAGTATATACAAACAACAGCCCCTTAAAAAAGAAGGAAATTCTGCAATGTGTGATGACATAGATGAATCTGGAGTGAAATAAACCAATCACAGGCAGACAAATATTGCACGATTCAGGTTATGTGAAGAAGCTAAAATAGTCAAATTCATACAATCAGAGTGGAATGGTGGCTGTCAAGGGGTTGGGGAGGATAGGAAATGGTGAGTTACTAGTCAATAAGCTTGAAGTTTCAGTCATGAAAGATCAATAAGCCCTAGAGATCTGTACCACATTGTCACTATAGTCAACAATACTGTATTGTACTTAAAAACTTGTTGAAAGTACATCTAGTGTTCTTACTATAATAAAACAAAAAGTTTAGAAGCTAGTTTTAAAGTGTATTCCAGGGAGCCGGCACTGTAGTGTAGTGGTTCAAGACCCGGCTGCTCCACTTCCCATCCAGCTCTCTGCTATGACCTGGGAAAGCAGTAGAGGATAGCCCAAGTGCTTGGGCCCCCACACCCACATGGGAGACCCAGAAGAAGCTCCTGGCTCCTGACTTCGGATTGGCACAGCTCCAGCTGTTGGGGCCATCTGGGGAGTGAACCAACGAATGGAAGACCTCTCTGTCTGCCTCTGCCTCTCTGTAACTCTGCCTTTCAAATAAATAAATAAATATTTTTTGAAAAGTATATTTCAGATATGACCTATCATACATGAAACTATGAGCTTGTGATCAATTTCAATAGATAGAAACATGTCTTGAAATCAATTTTCACTTACAATCCTTTCTTTTCTTTTAAACTGCCTTAGTTTATTGTATTAACAGCATTTTTACTAAACTCAGAGCTAGAGAATAAGATGTGAGGACAGGAAAGTCATTGAATTAACTTTAAAGTACTCTTCATATTATCCTTTAATATCTTTACCTTCATCAAAAAGAAAAAAAAGTCTTCAACGTGTGACATTATTTAAAGGAAATTTTCAAGTGCATGCATTTGCAAAGCCGGCTGAGGAAACCATAAGCAATGAAGTAGCCAAAGGAAGAATGGCAGATCGAGCCTGAGGTTTCGATGTGAAGGCCTTGCTTCCTAATTGTTATTATGCTTACAAGGACACTCTGTAAAAAGAAAAATGAACGCCTTGTTCAACACCTGCTGTAAAAAGACTCCGGGACTCTGTGGCTTGCTTAAATCATTTTTTTCCTGAAACAAATTGCCGAACAAGCCCTAGGCCATTTAATTTCCAAATACCAGTAATTAAAATGAGTAACATCGTCAGAATTTGGCAGGGCCACAGCTTTCTTTTTCCTTTTCATTTTCACATAAATTTCAGTGAAGGTCAGATTTGTTGAAGGGAGGAGAGGGGGCGAAACCTGCCGGCCGTGTGCTCATGGGAGGTTAAAATATGACTTGTTCACCGTGTCCCTCATAGTTCAAGACTTAATGGTCCTTGACGGGGATAACCTAGAAGTTAATTTTACTCCGTGTCCCAAAAGCAGTCATTGTCAATGTAATCTTTCTTGTAGGCTGAAGGATATCGTCAACAAATGATCTGACTTTCAATAGCAATTGACCAGCAATGTCTCAGACCCAAAGAGTCATGGATGTGTTTTCTTACTGATTTCTCTCCTACTGATAGTGGTAAAAATAGGACAACTCTTTTAGTTTTCTTTCTTTATTTTTCTTTTTAAAAATAGACTTTATGTTGTAGAAACCTTTAGATTTACATGAAAATTGGGTAGATAGTACAGAGTATTCCACATACTCCACAGCCAGTTTTCCTTATTTTTAACATCTAACACTAGTATTGTACATTTGTTACAACTAATGAACCAATATCAATACAATATTATTCACTGAAGTCCATACATCATTCGTGTTTTCTTAGTTGTTAACCTAACATCCTTTTCATTTCTGTTCTGAGATCCCATCCAGGACACATAGTACATCTAGTTGCCATATCTCCTTTGCTCCTCTTGCTCCCCTTGGAAGTCTTTCTCAGATCTCCCCAATCTTGACAATTTTTAAGAATATTAGGTATTTGTATATGTTTCCTTTAGAATTTGGTGTTTTTCTCATGGTTAATTTGGGGTTCTGGGGAGGAAGGCCACAGAGGTAAAGTGCCATTTTCATGACATCATGGCAAGGGTAGACACTATCATCATGATTTATCACTGTGGGTGTTGACTTTGATCACTTGGCTGAAGCTGTGTTTGTCAGGTCTCTCCACTGTAAAGTTATTTTTCCCTCCCACCCTCTATCCATGTTGAACTCTTTGGAAAGAAGTCACCATGTACAGCCCACATGTAGGGAGTGAGGAGCTATGCTCCCCTCCTTGAGGGAAGACTGTTTACATAAATTATCAGGGATTATTCTGAATACTTTGTTTTACCACTTGCAAAGTCCATTTTTACATATTTCTTCCTAGGAATTAGTTTTTAATAGTTCTCACATTGTTTTTTCTTCACTTAAAATTATAATATATTCAACTCGTAAACTTTAAATGTTTCAAAATAGGGAGTACACTTGTACCTACAAAAAACAAACTTTTTAAAGACAGGCACAGCTCTTCATTTGGGAGATGTGGGGTAGAACAGTGCAAAGAATATTCACTTTGGTCTCAACCTTTGTTTTCATCTTAGCTCTACTACTTTGGGAATGGGCAAACTAGGTTGAGACATATCACTTTTCTTCAGTCTTACTTTCCTAATCTGTAAAATTGAACAATTAAAACTCTCCTCAGAGGCTGGCACTGTGGCATAGCAGGTAAAGCCACCGCCTGCAGTGCCAGCATCCCATATGGGCGCCAGTTCTAGTCCCGGCTGCTCCACTTCCAATCCAGCTCTCTGCTATGGCCTGGGAAAGCAGTAAAAGATGGCCCAAGTCCTTGGGCCCCTGCACCCACGTGGGAGACCAGGAAGAAACGCCTGGATCCTGGCTTCGAATTGGCACAGCTCCAGCCGTTGCGGCCAATTGGGGAGTGAACCAAGGGAAGGAAGACCTCTCTCTGTCTCTCCCTCTCACTGTCTGTAACTCTACCTCTCATATAAAATAAATAAAATCTTTAAAAAAATCTCCTCAGTGAAAATTCAATGAAATGAAGAATGCAAGCTAGATTAACTTTCTGAGGAATAAGCTGTCTAATTTCCACAAAGAACTCATCATTGATAAATGCTTTTTTTCCCAACATCTATCCCTAAACCCTAAAAGAGAGTCTGATCAATCAGAGGTTTGGGCTCACCTAACCTAGATAAGTACAACTGGGACTGAGTTTAAAAATGTTAGACTCCTGAGTTGCCCTCCATAGTGGCCCAAATGGAGAGGATAGCTGTTGGAATCTGTTGAAGCCAGACAGTAAATGCCAAGGACGTAAGCATCACCAAGGGCCTTGAGTAGCCAGAGCCTTCTGGGAGGGAGGTTACAGGAGAAGGGCTGGACTTTATGATTAAGAGCCTCTAAGCATAGAACCTGGTGGGATGGATGACAAAGAGCAAGTTAAAAAAGACTTTTCAAAGACAGGGAGGAAGAGCACATGGAGGTTACGTATAGGTATTTGTATGCAGCATGGAGTACATCCCAATGTATTATTGCAGATAAATGGCAATGCAAGACTGAGCTACATTGTTCTCTATAACTGAGCCACATGACACCAAAAATTCAAAAGAATTAAAAGGAGATATAATGATTAGACCCAGAACTGGGTGTTCTTGAAAGGACTACTAGATTAGTCTATGAGTGAACAGTTTCTTTTCTATTTGATAATTTCTGATAACAGATCTTGTAACAGAGCCTCAATGTCAGTTCTAGTTATATTATTTCCAATCCAATCCACAGAGTGTGGAAGATTATAGACATAACACAATATGCATGGGAAAGGATCAGGTAAATAGTGTGGCTGATACAAATGTTTCATTACTTAGGTCATCTTCCCAGGCCTCTGAAGTCTGTGAAAACACAATTGCCTTGACAAGAGTAACAGATTTTCTAGCCCTGACCCACTTTTTTCAGGATCTTTAGCGAATCAAAAAGAGTTTCTAATGTGCTCAAGAGCAAATTCATTCTCAGATTACCATAAGGCTCTACTAGAACACCATATTCTGATTTAAGAAGAGAAAGTAGATCATTCCTATGTATTAAATTGGGTCCCAAAACAGGTATTGAAGATTAGTGAAATCACTTTTTCAGTTTTTACACATCCATAGGAGGATACAGATGACCAACATCTTGATGTCAGCATTCTTGAAACCCTAATCAAAGAGTCTCAGCTACAACATCCCAAATTCCTGACACACAGAAACTATGCCATAATAAAATTGTGTTGTTTCATGTTTGCTAATCTTGTGATTATTTGTTAAGCAGTGATATATAATTAACACACAAAATTTCCCTTTGAAAATAACCATGTGACAAGATGGTCAACATTATTAAGGAGATTCACTTCACACTCACTAGAATGGCTATAATTTTTAAAAAGTGACAATTACAAGTGCTTGTGAGATTGTGAAGAAATCTGAACCCTTATGCATTGTTGGTGGAATTGTAAAACAATACAGCCACTGTAGGCAAACTGTCTGGGAGATCTTCAGACTACTACACATCAAGTTAATATATGACCCAGAAATTCTACCCTTCAGTATCTATCCAAGAGAAACTAAAATATGTCCACAAAAAAAATTGTACATAAATGTTCATAGCAGCATCATTAATAATAGCAAAGCATGAAATCAATCTGTATGTCTACCAACTGATGCATAGACAAAATGTGGAATATTGGTACAATGAAATACTATTTAGCCACAAAGGAAATGAAGTACTGATACAGGCGACAATATGCTAAGTCAAAAAAACCTGTCACGTAAGAACATATATTGTATAATTGTGGTCTAATGAACAGTCCAGAATAGGCAAACCCATATAGATAGAAAGTAGATTAGGATTTGCCTGGGCCAGGAGTTAGAGACAAGGAGTGACTTAATAAGTACAATGATTCTTCTAAGGGAAAGGAAGTATTCTACAACTAGGTTGTAATGATGGTTGCACAATTCTGTAAATATGCAAAAAACCATTGAATTCCTGTCTATGGCATCAGTAATCTCCCTATGCTCCTTACTTAATGCATACTAAACTGATCCTCTGTAAAAAAAAAAAAAAAAGAAAGAAATTATCAATTCCCAACTTGACTCTCACTGGGATTAAACATGACAATAGGTCTGCTCTGATTTCATCATCATTTAAAAAAATCATCTATTATTTTTCACTTTATGTTTCTGTGTGGGAGCAAACTGTTGAAATCTTTACTTAATGTATACTAAGCTGATCTTCTGTATATTAAGATAATCGAAAATGAATCTTGATGTGAATGGAAGGGGAGAGGGAGTGGGAAAGGGGAGGGTTGTGGGTGGGAGGGACGGTATGGGGGGAAAGCCATTGTAATCCATAAGTCGTACTTTGGAAATTTATATGCATTAAATAAAAGTTAAAAAAAAAAAAACCATTGAATTGTATGCTTAAAATGAGTAAATTTTAAAACATGTAAACTACATTTTATTTAAACTATTTAACAAAATAATTTATTTCTCCTTTCTTATACTTGGGCTATGCTAAGAAAGGAAGTAGTCTGTGACCAAAAAAAAAAAAAAAATCTACCGACATTGAATTGTATGCTTAAAATGAGTAAATTTTAAAACATGTAAACTACATTTTATTTAAACTATTTAACAAAATAATTTATTTCTCCTTTCTTATACTTGGGCTATGCTAAGAAAGGAAGTAGTCTGTGACCAAAAAAAAAAAAAAATCTACCGATGGGCATAACTCAGTGACCAAATTTCATACACTTCATGATGATGTTGACGAGACAGCATTGTAGAGAGCAAAGTGTTAGTCATGTAGTGAGTTTAACCTTGCTCACTCCCTAGCTAGCTTGGTGACCTCTGGGGAGCATTATTATTGCCTGGAAAAAGGAGGGATTGAGCTGAATAAATTCCTAGTCACTAACAATGCAAAACCATCTATTTAGCCAGATGATTTGTACAAAGATAATCACTAAAATAACATTCAAAGTCTCCAATTATACCAAGATATCACTGAAAGTGTTCCTGTCTTGACTGTTTTAAATCAAGGGATTTATTGAAGTTCAAAACTGAAACCAAAAAGGATCTCAAGCATTTTATGTCACCTCTTCTGTGTTATTTATTCTCTATTTTAATGATGACTTAAAGTCAGGATTTTGTGCACTTTGTAATAACAAATAGCTACCATTTATGTCTGGAACAATTATATGCCCTAAGTTTTCTAATACTAATTTTGTTCTTACTTTTTAACCAGATTATTTTTAAAATGTTTTTAACTGTTCTGAAAGCTCAGCAATGAGGAAAAGAAAGAAAACAAACTGGCTTAATGCAATAAAAAATGTATTTCAGTTCCATTTAGAACATATAAATGGCTTTCCACTTTCCCTGGTCACTAAATACTCACAAAGCCTTACTCTATTAGTTACTAAGGTAACCCAAAGCTGGCAGCATGTTGACATACCTTTCAAGGCCAAGAGGTTTTGCAGTATTTCATAGATAATGTCACATTAACCTCAAACTTGTCCTTTTCACAAAAGAACAATAACTGAATGAGTTTGTTGTCATTTTATTGTTTTTCTCCTAAAAACATGATTTTTTTCTGCAGTTTCCTTCATCTCAGCTACTATTCATTCTGTTTTTGAAATGATATAGTAGTAAAAGTAGATATGTTCATTGTTTCCTGCATTAAACCATTCATTTGGTCCTGGTGCAGCTTACTCACATCTTGGGTCTGAATGCATGCAGTATTCATCCAAATAGTCCTCAAA
Organism: Oryctolagus cuniculus; assembly: GCF_051225735.1. NCBI lineage: Eukaryota > Metazoa > Chordata > Mammalia > Lagomorpha > Leporidae > Oryctolagus > Oryctolagus cuniculus. The sequence goes on from NC_142888.1 coordinate 16,471,192, forward strand.
AGAGAGAACGTCCTTTGATCTACCCTCACAGTCCCATAAAGACATACCTAACGAAAATCAAAGTAAACAGGATGTCATGGAAATAAGTCAAGCATGGTGCTGAGGGTTCATTAGTCTTTTCCAACACAGTAACTTCTAGAAATAACCCAAGATAATCACAAAATTCAATAAATGTAAATTTGAATATGTATATTAAGCATTAATGCAACTATATGGACAGAAGATTATTTCTCTGTTTAACAATTATACACTTAAGAAAAACCGAATTCACACATGATAAACCTAATCCAAGAAAATGTCTGAATATAAAACAATAATAATTTTCCATTATTTGTGTGGTGAGTTCCTCCCTCTTCTAAAGTTCTTCAAGTTTTTATATATTCAACAGCTCTGTGAGCTCTTTTATTTATTTATTTACTTTGCATCTTCAGTCATTCTTCTACTGGACATTATTCACTTAGATTCTATAAAGGCATAATTATTATTTCTGGACATTATCAATTATGTCAAGGTCATATTGAATTGATCAAAGGAGTTAATAAATAAAATTGTTCAGAACAAAATATTTTCTCTAAAGTGATAACAATCTATTCACTTTAGCAAATATTATCTATAGCCCAGTAATAGTTAAAATGCAGAAGTAAGCACTGCAATTAATCTAGTGGTTTATTTTATTTACTTGTGCAACTGCCCATTTAAAGTTTACTTTATTAAGGATAATTTTTATTACTTCCCTGTGGCAATCTAACCAGTCTATAGAGTGGGGGAATTACCCAGCACGTGCATATTTTGCACTCAATTATTAACATCTCATTATGTTCTAGTTCATTTGAAAGTGTTGAGAAGCAAATTACATGTTTTGCTTACGGCAAAAAACTGTCATTGAAAATGTAAAAGTAGTGAATATGCCACTTCTTCATTCACGTTTATAAAAATGCCAATTCACACTATATTTTATAAAGACTAACAAACACTGAGAGATCAGAAACTGTGGCGGGGGGGGGGAGGTTGTCTTTCCTGAGAAAGATTTCATGCATTTAAGTTCATTATGATGATACAGTTTGAAAACCACTGGTTCTAGTCCCGGTCGGGGCGCCGGATTCTGTCCCGGTTGCCCCTCTTCCAGGCCAGCTCTCTGCTGTGGCCAGGGAGTGCAGTGGAGGATGGCCCAAGCGCTTGGGCCCTGCACCCCACGGGAGACCAGGAGAAAAACCTGGCTCCTGCCTTCGGATCAGCGCGGTGCGCTGGCTGCAGTGCGCCGGCCGTGGCGGCCATTGGAGGGTGAACCAACAGCAAAGGAAGACCTTTCTCTCTGTCTCTCTCTCTCTCATTGTCCACTCTGCCTGTCCAAAAATAAAAAAAAAAAGAAAGAAAGAAAAAACTTTAAGGTAAAGAATTGAGTGCATTTCCATAGTTGCCTATTCAGATTTATCTAGCTAAAAGTAATTTCCTTAGTCTTTTCCCTGGTTTAAATTGTTTTCTCTGTTTATTTACAATTAGCTTTGTGCCACTATGATAATGACATTTGAGCTTTATTAGTGCTTTGCTTTTATTTATTACCTTGCTTTTAGTTGATAAAAAATAAGTATGGGGCTGGCGCCGCGGCTCACTAGGCTAATCCTCCGCCTTGCGGCACTGGCACACCGGGTTCTAGTCCCAGTCGGGGCGCCAGATTCTGTCCCGGTTGCCCCTCTTCCAGGCCAGCTCTCTGCTGTGGGAGTGCAGTGGAGGATGGCCCAAGTGCTTGGGCCCTGCACCCCATGGGAGACCAGGAGAAGCACCTGGCTCCTGCCATGGGATCAGCGTGGCAGCCATTGGAGGGTGAACCAATGGAAAAAGGAAGACCTTTCTCTCTGTCTCTCTCTCTCACTGTCCACTCTGCCTGTCCAAAAAAAAAAAAAATAAGTATGCATTTATGTGGTGCAGTGCAATGCTTTGACCTATTATACACTGTAGAAAGATTCAAACTGACATTCATCACCTGCACCAACTTATCATTTTATTTGTGATAAGGATATTACAAATATATTCTCTTAAAAATTTTGAAATGTAGAATATATTATTATTAATGGTGGTTAATAGTATGGAGATTTCTCAAGAAACTAAAAATATAACTACCATATAATCCATGAGTCCCACCTCTGGGTATATATCTAAAGGAATTTAAATTGGCATGTAGAAAGCAAATCTGCATTTCCATGTTAATTGCAGCATTATTCACAATAGCCATGACACGGAATCAACATTTGATTTTTATTCCATATTCTTTATTTTTAAAATATTTTAATTTAAGAGTCATAAAATTGTACTTATTTATGTGGTACTATGTGATGTTTCATTACATGTATACACTGTGCAATGTTCAATCAAGTAAATATATTTATCTTTCTAAGAATTTAACATTTCTTTATAGTGAAAACATACAAAACCCATCTTCTAGATTTTATAAATACATAATGCATTGTCTAAACTCACCCTACTGCGCAATAGAATCCCAGAACTTTTTCCTCCTATCTAGCTATAACATAGTACCAGTGAGTCAACCTTTCTCCATCCTTCCCTCCTCATTCCCCACCCCAGCTTGGTAACCACCATTATATTTTTAACTTCCATAAGACCATCTATGTTTTAGACTCCATATGTGAGTGAGATCATGTGATAGATGTCATTCTGTGCTTGAATTATTTCCCTTAACATAATGACCTCTAGTTCTATTCGTGTTCTATCCATGCAAATGATAAGATGTTTTTAGGGCTGAGTAGTATTTTGTTGTGCATATATACCACATTTTATTTATCCATTCATCAGTGAGTTGACACTTAGGTTTGAGGATTGCACTGAATCTGTAAATCAAGTTGGGTAGTAGCCACATTTTAATGATATTGACTCCTCCAATCCACAAGCACGATATGTCTTTCCATTTCTTTGTGTTCTCTTCAATTTTTTTCATCAATGGTTTATAGTTTTCTTTTTTTGACAGGCAGAGTTAGACAAAGAGAGAGACAGAGAGAAAGGTCTTTCTTCCGTTGGTTCGCCCCCCAAATGGCCGCTACAGTCAGCCATTTGGATAGGCCGCACCTATCCGAAGCCAGAAGCCAGGTGCTTCCTCCTGGTCTCCCATGAGGGTGCAGGGCCCAAGCACTTGGGCCATCCTCCACTGCCTTCCCGGGCCACAGCAGAGAGCTGGACTGGAAGAGGAGCAACCGGGACAGAACCGGCGCCCCAACCAGGACTAGAACCCAGGTGCTGGCGCCACAGGCAGAGGATTAGCCAAGTGAACCACGGCGCCGGGAATGGTTTATAGTTTTCATCATGGAGATCTTTCACTGCTTTGGTTACTTTTATTCCAAGGTACTGTATTTCATATTTTTGTAGCAGTTGAAAATGGGATTGCTGTTTTGATTTCTTTTTCAGATGATTCACTATTGGTGTATAATAGCACTACTGACTGTATGTTGGCTTTGTATCCTGAAACCTTGTTGAATTTGTTTATTAGCTCTGACAGCTTTTTGATGGAGTCTTTGGGATTTCGTATATATAAGATCATGTCATCTTCAAACAGTAACACTCTGACTTCTTCCTTTCCAATCTGGATGCCCTTTTTTACTTTCTCTTATCTAATTTCTCTAGCTAGGACTTCCAGGGTTATGTTGAAGAAGAGTGGTGAAAGTGAATTTCCTTGCCTTATTACAGATCTTAGGGAAAAAAATCTTCATCTTTTCTCCATACAATATGATGTTAGTTGTTGGCTTGCTATATATATTGCTTTATTATGTTGAGGTATATTCCTTGTATATGTAATTTAGTCTGAGTTTTTATCATGAAGGGATGTTGAAATATATCAAACACCTTTTCTATATCTACAAGATGGTCACTGATTTTTGTCCTTCACCCTGCTAATGTGTCATATCACATTTGCTGATTTGTGTATGGTTAATCATCTTTACATCCCTGGGGTGACTTCCAATTGATCATGGCGAATGGTCTTTTCAGTGTGCTGTTGGATACCACTTGCCAGTATTTTGTTGAGAATCTTTGCATCTATGTTCATCAAGATATTGACCTGTTGCTCTCTTTCATTGTTTTTGTGTCCTTGTCTGGTTTTGATATGAAGGTAATGCTGTCCTCATACAATGAATTTAGAAGAATGTCCTATTCTATTTTTTGAAACAGTTTAGGAAATATTGTTATTAATTCTTCTTTCAAAGTTTGATAGAATCCATGTGATCCTGGACTTTTCCTTGATGGGAGTTTTTAATTATTTATTCATTCTCATTACTCATTAATGATCTATTTAAGTATTCTGTTTCTTCATGATTCAGTTTTGGTACTGGGTGTGCATTCAAGAATTTGTCCATTTATTCTAGGTTGTAGAATGTGTTGTCATATAGTTATTTACAGCAACCTCTAGTAATACTTTGTGTTTCATCTCTGATTCTACAATTTGAATTCTCTTTTTTCTTAGTTTTTCTATCTAAGGGTTTATCGTTTTTGTTCATCTTTTCAAGGAACCAGCTCTTTGCTTCATTAATTTTTTAAAAGATTTATTTATTTATTTGAAATGTGGAGTTACAGAGAGGCAGAGGCAGAGAGAGGGAGAGAGAGAGAGAGGTCTACCATTTGCTGGTTCACTCCCCAGATGGCCTCAATGGCCAGAGCTGCACCTATCCGAAACCAGGAGTCAGGAGCTTCTTCCAGGTCTCCCAGGCAGGTGTAGGAGCCCAATATTTGGGTGATCTTCCAGTGCTTTCCCAGGCCATAGCAGAGAGCTGGATAGAAAGTGGAGCAGCCAGGACTTGAACCAGCGCCCATATGGGATGTCGGCACTGCAGGCAGCAGCTTTACCCACTATGCCACAGAGCCAGCCCCTAATTAATTTTTTCTCTATTTCATTTATTTGTGCTCTGAGTTTCATTATACCATTCCTTCTACCAATATTTTTTATTTGTTATTGTTTTCTAGTTCATTGAGGTGTGGTGATAAGTTATTTATTTAAGATGTTCTGGTTTTTTGAAGCAAGTATTGATTGCTATAAATTTCCCTCTTAGTATTGTGTTTGTTATATCACATAGATTTTTGTGTGTTGTGTTTCCATTTTCATTCATTTCAATAAATTTTAAATTTTTCTCCTTGTATTCTTCCTTGATGCATTGATTATTCAGGAGTAAGTTATTTAATTTTCATGTGTTTGTGTAGTTTCCAGTTTTTCTTGTCATTTATTTCTAGTTTTATTGCATTATGATCAGAAAAGATACTTTATGATTTCTAATTTTGTAAATTTGTTGAGATTTGTTTTGTCACCTACCATATGACCTATCCTTGAAAATGTTTTCTTTGCCATTGAGAAGAATACATATTCTGCAGCTGTTGGATAGAAAGTTCTGTAGCTGTCTGTTAGGTCCAAATGATCTAGGGTGCAAAATAACTCCGCTATTTCTTTGTTGAATTTCTGTTAGATAATCTGTCCATTTCTGGAAGTGGGGTGTCAAAGTCCCCTACAACTGTTGTACTGAAAGATATCTCTCCCTTCTAATTCTAATATTTGCTTTACGTATTTGGGGTTTCCAATACTGGGTGAATGTATATTTATAAGTATTATTTCCTCTTGCTGGATTGAGCACTTAATCATTATATAATGACCTTCCTGGTACTTTACTGCTTTTTAAAAAGAATTATTTATTTATTTGAAAGTCAGAGTTACACAGAGAGAGGAGAGGCAGAAAGAGAGAGAGGTCGTCCATTTGATGGTTCACTCCCCAGTTGGCCGCAACTGCTGGAGCTGCGCCTATCTGAAGCCAGGAGCCAGGAGCTTCTTCTGGGTCTCCCACGTAGGTGCAGGGGCCCAAGGACTTGGACCATCTTCTACTGCTTTCCCAGGCCACAGCAGAGAGCTGGATTGGAAGTGGGGCAGCCGGATCTTGAACCGGCGTCCATATGGGATGCTGGCACTTCAGGCCAGGGTGTTAACTCACTGCGCCATAGCGCCGGCCCCTACTGCTTTTGTTTTAAAATCTGTTTATCTGATAGAAACAAAGCTACTCCTGCTTTCTTTTGGGTTCCATTTGTGTGGAGTATCTTGTTCCATTTTTTCATTTTTCAATCTATGTATGTCCTTAGAGGTGAAGTGAGTTGCTTATAAGCAGCATATAGCTGAGTTCTGTTTTTTAAATCCATTTGGTCACTCTATGTCATTTAATTGGAGAATTTGGTTTGTTGGCATTTAAGATAATTATTAATAGCCAAGGTGTTACTATTGTCATTTTGATGCTTGTTTTGCATTATTGTAGTTCATTTTTTTATTCCCCCATCTCTCACAAACTTCGTTTGTGGAAAAGTGATTTTCTGTAGCAGTATGTTTTGATTTTTTGCTTATTATTTTGGTAAGTCTCTTATCAATGCTTGCTTCGTGGTTACCATGAGATGTACAGAAACTTTTTTGGCTATAATGAGGTATTTTTAATTGTAACAATTTAATGTTGATTGTACATATAGGGAAAGAGACAAACAAAAAAACAAAGAGATAAGATCCTAATAAATATCTCTGTATTTGTATCCCATTTTTCCCATGCTTTGAATTTTTGATATGACATTTTATGTCTTTCAATATTATCTGTCACTTAATATTTTAATGTAGTGACTATAATTTTTTAAATCTTCACAGTAAAGATTTAAAGCATTTACACACTATGTTTGCAATATTAGAACATTCTGAATTTGCTCATATAGTTACTCTTACCTGTGAGTTTTCTGACTTTCTGATATTTCCTCCTTGCTAACATCTCTTTCTTTGGTTTTGAAGAACTCTCTTTAGCAATTCTTGTAAGACAGGTCTGGTGGTGATAAATTCTCTAAGATTTTGTTTGGGAATGTCTTTCTCTCTCCCTCATACCTGGAGGATAGTTTTGCTGGATATAATATTAGCAGCTGGCATTTTTTTTCTTTCACTACTGTAAATGCCTCATTCCACTCCCTCTTGGTCTATAGCATTTCTGTTGAGCAGTATACAGTCAGGTAAATGGCATCCTTTCATGAGTTATTTGCTTCTTTTTTCTTACAGCTTTAAGAATCCTCTCATTATCCTCTCATTATCTCTAACCTTGGAGAGCAGACTTGTGGCAGACTTGGTTGGGTTAAATCTAACCGGTGGTCTTTGATTTTCCTCTACCTGGGTAGTTGTATCTTTCTCTAGGTTTGAAAAGTTTTCTGTCATTATCTCATTGAATCAGCTTTCTGCTCCTTTGGCATTCCCAAGTTTCTCTAGAATCCCAACAACTCGAATATTTGCTCTTTTCATGCTGTTCCATACTTCCCATAAGTTTCTTCATTCCTTTTGATTCTTTTTTTCTTTCTTCTCCTCCATCCATATATTTTCAAATAGCTTGTCTTTGAGCTCACTGATCCTTTCTTTGTTTGACCTAATCTTCTATTGATGTCTCTACCATGTTTTTAACTTTACTTTGTGTACTTTACATTTGAAAGATTCCTGATTGATTTTTGTCTAATTACTTCCATCTCTCCATCCAATCTATGTTAGAACATTGAATTGTTTTTCTGTGCTCTTTTGAATTTCTTTTAAGGAAGCTACTTTGAAATCTTCACCAAGCAACTGGAAATCTAAGTTACTAGATAGTTGGTTTCTGGTGCCTTATTTTGCTCTTAGGGTGAAATCGCTGTTCCATGAAAGTTCTTAAGGCTTATTGGTGTATGCTGTCTGTGCACTGAAGGATTAGTTATAGTAATACAGCTTTGTTTGTGACTACCCATCTAAAAATTCTAAGCATTCTTTTTATTTTCTCTGGACATGTGACTATGTCTGCTATTTCAGCAGTAGGTACCACCTTAAGTCACTGCTTTCCCCAGGTCCACTGTTGATATGTTTTTATTGATTCAGTCTTGTAGTACTCCCAAAAATTTGTCCCAAATAAGCATTTAATGTGTTGTTTAGAATGAACTGGGAAGTACTTGAAAAGGGAATTTCATCCCTACAAGCCTCTTCCTAGGACTGTCGTAGGCTCAGACTGTTTGTTCTGTGTCCATGACTGCCACAATCCTAGATCCCATCTGGAGTCCTCAGCCTTAGGACCAATGTAGCTTAGGAGTAGGTCCAAAGTTCACCCTGGTATGGCCTGTCTCCTGCTGTGGTCGGCTCACTGCCCGATGCTGCACCTATCAGCCACTGATGAAGCTGGCTGGCATATAAGACTGCTCAAGTGAAGCCATGGAAATCTGCAGGGCTCTGAAGCAGGTCCAGACGCTCTGTCTACAGGCGATGGCTTGAGATCAGGGACCTTTAGGATGTGCTCAGTATTTGATTTTTTATAAAACTGAGTCCCAAAATATTCCTGTGATTCCTTGCTGTCTGCTCATGGTTGTAGTAGGAGTAATAGAGGCAGCCCCTCATCTACTCAGGCAGGCCCTAGATGAGTTATACTTAGGTCTCACCATCACAAGGCCCTGTGCAATTGAGGAGGTGCACACCAGGCCTACAAGAGGCTGGTGGTCACACACACAAAAGGAAGTCTGTCTCAACAGGGCACAGATCTTCACCTGATCCTGGGGGAAGACCAGAGCCTCTGTCCACAGGCACTTGACTAGGGATGGACACCGTTAGAATCTGCCCAGGGTTTTGCTTTACCAGCCCAGCACTGATTTCGCAGACATAGTCCTGTGGCCCCTTGCTGTCTGCCCAAGGTTGGAGGAGTGTAATAAAGGGAGTGCCTCAGGCCGGTCACACCCAGGTGCCACAGTTACCAGGCCTCCCAAAGTCCTGGAGTACCCAAACAGATCCACTTGAAGCTGGCGTGATACTCACCAAATAGGTCCAACCCCCTGGAGCACAGATCTCCTAATGCTAAGGAAGTCTAGAGGCTCAGTCTGTGAGCACCAGCTTGGGGTAGAGGTCTTTGGGTTTTGCCACGTGCCAGGTCTCCATGCAGTAAGCTGGCTCTGAGCTCCAAGGTGTGGGCCTAAGCTCCCTCTCCTGGCTCCTGTGTGTGGCTGGAGTTTGACTTTCTGCTGGCAGTTGGTGGAGGGATGGCAGAGGTCACTTGACTGTGAAGGCTCCAAATATTCCCTCCACACCGAGGGGGCTGGCGGCAGGGCTGAGGGGTCAATTCGACTGAATTTTTTCCCCATGGACCTGGCCTTGGGATTCACCTCATTCTCCCTGTCCCAAGGGAGAGGCATCTTTCCACACCACACACCTTGCAGTTGGGGCAGGGGTGATACAGGCAACTCTTTCCTTCTTGCTTTCTTTAATTCGAATTTTCTTGGGACTGTAAGAAGATAAGGCACTTTGACCTCTCACCTGTCCTCGTAGTTCTGGTGAAAGTGACTTGGTGTATATATAGCTGTTCACATTGGTGTTTCCTCAGTAAGGGGGTCACCAGAGCCTCTTACTCAGCTGCCATTTTAAAGCTTTACATCCAAAATTTGTTTTTAAAAACTAGGTTCAAAATTCAACTAAGATCACTTAAACTGCTCAGGAATAAATTGCCTTAAATAGAATGAAACATTGACCATAACACAGGAAGATGTAAAAACATTTGCAAAGGAGTTGCTAGGAAGAGTTCTAAAATGTAATGGGAAAAGATGAAGTCTTGTAATAGAATTCAGAGTATATTTTTAGACCCTAAAAAAGATTGCTTTTATTATGTTGTGTTTCAATAGGTGATACATGGTTTTTTTTCTCAGTCTCTGCACAGTATTGAATAATTTTTTTCTTTTTAAATATGTAAAGTCTTCCTTTTAAAATATACAATTGACAAATTCAAATGGTTTGTCATCAAGATGTCTAAAGTAATGATTTTATATGTTTATACAGTATAATGATTATCACAGTCGAACTAATTAACACATCCATCATCACCCATAGTTGCCAACTTGTGTATGTAGAGTGAAAGTGAAAACACTTCAAATCTTAAGTCATATCAAATTTCAAGCAAATAATACCATAATAATTTATAATAAATAAAACATATAAGTTTCCTAATGCATAATAATTGATAAATACTTAAAGAAATTGCAGCATTTCTCTGTGCAATGGAATATTAATCAGTCATGAAAAGGGAAATCCAGACATTTGCAACAGCATAAATGAAAGCTGCAAACAAGTATATATTGCATGATATAACCCAAGCACAAAAGGACAAATACTGCATGATTTCACCTATATGTAAAATTTACAAAATAGTCACAGAAGCAGAGAACCTTAAAAACTTAAAAATTTTATCTTAAAGCATTTAACTGTCAATGTTTTACTCAAGGTAAATGAACACTGTACAGATGTTAGAAGGTACATGATAAACCTTTAACCTCTGGACCAGCATTATGGCACAGCATGTTAAGCCACTGCCTGTGACACTGACATCACATATGGACACCGATTTCAGTTCTAGTTGCGCTCCACTTCTGATCTAGCTCCCTGCTAATGTGCCAGGGAGAGCAGCAGAAGATGGCCCAAGTACTTGGATCCCTGCCACCCACATGAGAGATCCAGATGGATCCAGATGGAGTTCCAGGCTCCTGGCTTTTGCCTGACCCAGCCCCTGCCATTGCAGTCATTTGGGGGTGAACCAGTAGATGAAAGATTCTCTCTGTGTGTGTGTGTGTGTGTGTGGGTGGGTGGATGGGCCTCCCTCTCGCTCTGCAACTTTGCCTTTCAAATAAATCCTAAAAAAAAAACTTTAAATTCAATTCATCCTAAGAAAAGCTGGCGGTATATGGTCAGTTATAATATTAGATAAGCAGATAATAACCAAATTACAAATTTTGTTATCATCACAAAATGCCTAGCATTGTCCTAGAAATTAAATTAGTATGAGACAGTTAGAAAGGAAATGTTACCTCATTTTGCAACCAAGCTATGAAGAAAGATATATTAATGACATAATAGAATCTTATTATGTCCTTCTAAACTGTAAATATTTTTGGGTTAGGACGTAGGCCTTAGTCACTTTTTTATCCTCTGCCTTTCCTACTACTGAGTTCAGAAATCAGAATATAAAATAAATGCAATAACCAAAACCATAATTTGTTTCTTATTGACAATCTAAATACTAGTTTTAAAGGCATTGATGATTATGATGTATCTAACTGCCCCATTTGTCTCCATTGGTCCACATAATCAACTAAACTGATATAAATATAACAAACAAGAGAACAGACTAAGCCTCAGCTGTTTTATCTCTCTTTAAAAGGGGGGGGGGGGATTGAATACAGTGAATCCTCCTGATGTTCCTGCCTTTTGTAGCTTTTGTGTACTTCAGTAAAGACCATTACACATGTATCATTTCCTTTAAAATCATTTTATGAAGATATTCTGAATAAATAACAGCGCTTAACAATCAACATACATCTGAGAAGGGGCTAATATTTAAAATATGTAAGGAACACTAACAACTTAATAGCAAGAAAATAAGTAGCTTGCTAAAGATGGAGAAATGACCTGAACAGACATTTCTCAAAAGAAGACAAGAATGTAAACAAAAAAAGTTCAACATCACCAATCATCAAGGCAATGCAAATTAGAGCTCAATGATATATCACCTCACACCTGTATAAAATGGCTTTATCACAAAGACAAAATGTAACAAGTATTTTCAAGGAAGCAAAGCGTATCCTTGCACATTGATTGTGAGAATGTAAATCAATATAACCATTGTGGAAAACAGTATGTAGATCCCTCAGAAAAATGAAAAGCAGAACTACTATATGGTCCAGCAAGCTCACTACTGAGTATATATACAGAGCAAATGAGATCAGTCTGTTCTAGAGATATCTGTGCTTCCACGTTTATTGCAGCACTACTCACAATAACGAAGAAATTAAAAAAATCAACCTAAGTGTTCAACATCAGTTGAATGGGTAAAGAAAATGTGGTATATAAATACTATTCAGTCTGTAAATGTAATGGGCAGGCGTTGTGACACAGCACTTTAAGTTACCACTTGGGATGGCCACATCCCATATCAGAGTGCCAGTTAGAGACATGGCCACCTTGCCTTCAATCCAGCTTTCTGCTGATGCACCTGGGAGGCAGAAGATAGATAATGGCCCAAATGTTGGCATTCATGCCATTGATACAGGGTACCTGGATGAAGTTTCTGGCTCCTGGCTTCAGCCTGGTCCAGCCCTGGTTGTTATAGGCATTAGGAGAGTAAACCAGCAGATGGAAGATCTCTCTCTGCCACCCCTCTTCTGTCACACTGCCTTTCAAATAATTTTATAAATGTTTTATAAAACATAAGAAAATCTTGCTATTTGTTGCTATTATGCTAAGTTAAATAATCCCAGCACAGAAATACAAATACTGCATAATCTCACTCATTTGTGGATCTAAAAAAGGTGAACTCATAGAAATAAAAGTAGAAAGGTGATCACCAGTGGTTGGGCAATAAGAGACAAAGGATACAAAATTTCAGTTACATAAGAGTAATAAGTTCTAGAGATCTTTTGTACATTATAGTCACTATAGTTAATAACATATTGTGTTCTTGAAATTTTTCTGAGAGTAAATTTTAAGTGATCTCACTACAAAAGCAAAAACTATGTGAGATAATGCATATGGCAATTTTATCAATTCAGTTGCTACACAATGTATCTCTGTGTCAAAACATAATGTTATACATGATAAATATATATTATATAATTTTGTTTGTCAATTTTAAAAAAGTAAAAACACCTTCTAGTTAACTTTTACTCTCAAGTCCAACCCAATTTTTGTATCAGCTACATTAGTCAGGATTATTGGTTCAAATTATAAAAAAGTACTCTAAGGTTATTATTTCAGTCAGTGACTGCTGAAGACATTTATTTGGATGACATACACTTTTACCCATAAAACATTTCAAGCCTAATTCTGATCAGTTCTATACATTACATGAAAGCACACTACAATTTCTTTTTTTTTTTTTTTTTTTTTTTGACAGGCAGAGTGGACAGTGAGAGAGACAGAGAGAAAGGTCTTCCTTTTGCCGTTGGTTCACCCTCCAATGGCCGCCACAGCTGGCGCGCTGCGGCCGGTGCACCGCGCTGATCTGAAGACAGGAGCCAGGTGCTTCTCCTGGTCTCCCATGGGGTGCAGGGCCCAAGGACTTGGGCCATCCTCCACTGCACTCCCGGGCCACAGCAGAGAGCTGGCCTGGAAGAGGGGCAACCGGGACAGAATCCGGCGCCCCAACTGGGACTAGAACCTGCTGTGCCAGTGCCACAAGGTGGAGGATTAGCCTAGTGAGCCGCAGCGCCAGCCACTACAATTTCTTATGGTTCTAAGGGTAAAAAAAAAAACCTGTTTACTACACATGTTCAAGTCAGAGCTTCTAGAAAAATAATTGTTCTTTACCTGTAACCCAGCTCCATCCTTTAATTTCTGAACTCTAAGGGAGTCTAGTTGAGGGACACTTTATCTTGGTGCTTGTGAGCTGACTTCAGTATTTTGTATCTACACTGTGGCAAAGTCCTTCATTACAAGTTTCTTATATTGATGCTCATCTTTGAAATTATCTTTCTCCCTAATTTCCTGGATTTTACTGAAAATGCTTACAAGTCACCATTTTAATAATATTGTCAATACGTTTTTACAGTTTATAAGGGAAACTAGGTCACTTCCACTGATGCCACTACTCAAAAGACAACCAGATATGATACTAGATACTACATCCCACTAAATGATATAGAAAAATTGTTTCTTTCAAAATAAATATGCAGACATTGTTTCTGCAATGGGATATTTAGCCAAGGTTTTGAGAATCCTTCAGAACTTGAGATTAAGAAGCATTCAACTCTTTAATTCATATTATTTACTTCTCCAAAGCTGAACCTCAACATACATATTCCACAAGTATATAAGGGAAAGAAAGTTTCCCATGTGCTCTTACCAGTGGCTCTTGGCCAAAATTTTTCTTTATTTATTTTAAAATGGAGCCTTGTAGAAGATGATATTCTCAAAGATTCTATAATTGAAAATGGGGATGAGTTACTGTGAAGTAATTCCTTGTCCAAGTAAAGGACAGATGGCACATCAGTGTGTGTCTTCCTTCTTTTCACAGTCCACTGCTTGACAGAGGGTAGGCTCACACACTCCTGTGTACCTACCGCAGCCTTCCAAGGGCATATGACCCACAGTGGCCTCACCTTCTGCTTGAGAAGAATGTCAGTGCTGTCAAGACAGCCTCGGTTGGCACTTCAACATCCAGAGTACTACCACGAACTTCCATGTAACCTCAGGATGTTGCCTACCTAATCAGGGCCCTGGCATTTTCCTGAATAAAATAAAACTATTGGTCTAGGTTTCTTTGCAAGCTAAACAATCCATGAATGGACCTCAGGGAAATTATTTTAGTAAATATATCATTACTGCTCTCACCATAAGCTCTGAGCTGATTCCAACCAAAAAAGGTTTTATCACACTATCAATTTATTAATACAGACAGATTTAAGAAAGCAAAATGTGGCCTTGTATTGTGCAACTATATCCTATATCCAAGGGATGGAACTTGTGTACTGACCCATAACCCTCTCCAAAAGTTGCTCAGCAACTGTTTCCAGGCCCTAAAGTATATCGCCAAAGACCAACCATCCCCACCTCATAAGGGCACAGCAACCTCCAGCCCACAGCACTTACAAGGTCTCACTTCTTTCAATTAGAAAATTAAGTTGAATTTACAGTTGTTTGTGATCTAAATGCTGATGAAAGTTTGTCATTATTGTTACAGTGTTTTCCTTTCTTGTTTGCTCAAAGCCCACAGTCCTGCCTAGCAAAGGACACTGAAAAGTCTAATTTTATGTGTTTCTATCAGCTATTTCTAAAATAAAATGAAAGCGTTGAGACAGTACCATTGTTTAATAACTGTCTCCTCATCCCTGGAATAAGTTTCTCCTGTGAAGGATCAATGAAACCTGAACAGTAAATATAGTCAATGGAGCAATACCAGGTCACTGACTTCAGGGACTTCTGCCTTTAACCTCCTGAACACACAGACACATCAGGTGATACGCCCAAGGTTTATAAGTAAAATCACTGGTTTAGTGCTCCAATTACTATAATTTTTGAAGCATTTATCTTTCACAGTGCTAGCAGATTAAAGTCACTTAACAGTAGTGTGTATTTTTGTAATAAAATGTTAAATATTAAACTAGAAAATACAGAAAAAAAAACAAAGAATGCAAAGCTATCTTATTATCCCATTAAGCAGAGAAAAATCACCATTAATGTTCTAATATATTTCTTTCTTTGTTTTGAGTTTCCTTTAACATTTATTGATTCATTCACTCAATAATTCAACAGCCATTTATCACAGTTCTCAACCTTAGCTATACATTATAATCGTCTAGGGAATTTTTAAAATGCTGATTCTGGGTCCCACCCAGGGATTCTGACTCAACTGGCTGGAACAAGGCCTATGTATCAAGGGTTTTTGTTTTTTTTTAAAGATCCTCTCTAGGCAGTTCTAATGTGCAGCCAAGAATCTGATCCATGGATTAATCAGGAGTCTGATATGCCAGACACTGACTGGTGTGAAAATGCAGTGACAAAAAAAGGTAGAGGCCCTCAAGGAACTTAAGGTCCTGTGGACAGACACATGAATGAATGAAAACTCTCAATAACTTAAAATTAATACTATAGAGGAGACTATAAACAAAGAACTATGGAAACATGGGAAAATAAACCCTTAAGTTTATCTGGACAAGTTAAGGCATCCATATCAGTAAGCCAGACAATAAGGTAAGTATCCCAGTCATAGAGGCACAGGAAAATATAGAACACTGACAAAACTCCAGGCGGTTCCATTGAGTGAGATGCGGGAAGGGTTTGGAGATAATTCTGGGCAGCTCACAGGTCTTGAAGAACTATGCAGATACTGGGAAAGAAAAGTTCTGAGCAGAGGCGTGACATGAATATCTTCACCTCAAACTCACATGGAGTTAAAGGCTCAGATGAAACTGGATGTGATGTGAGACAGCTTAGACAGATAATTTTAAGTTCATGAGCTGAAAGCCGGACGTCCTTCACTCTGTGTTGCCATGTTTATCTACCTGTCAATCTGGGACCCCTCCGCAGGAAGTACTTCCTGTTACCTGGGACATGGGGGTGGTGCTATGTAAACACTTCCGTTTTTCTAAGCTCATAAAAAGCTAGGAAGAGGCCAGCACCGTGGCTCACTAGGTTAATCCTCCACCTGTGGTGCCGGCATCCCATATGGGTGCCGGGTTCTAGACCCGGTTGCTCCTCTTCCAGGCCAGCTCTCTGCTGTGGCCTGGGAAGGCAGTGGAGGATGGCCCAAGTGCTTGGGCCCTGCACCCCATGGGAGACCAGGAGGAAGCACCTGGCTCCTGCCATCGGATCAGCGTGGTGCGCCGGCCGCGGTGGCCATTTAGGAGCTGAACCAATGGAAGGAAGACCTTTCTCTCTGTCTCTCTCTTTCTCACTGTCTAACTCTGCCTGTCCAAAAAAAAAGCTAGGAAGAATGGAAGCACAGTCTCTTCCATGTGGGCTCAGGATGAGCAGAGCAAGGTATGACCCCATTCTCCTCCCTGCGCCCCCCCCTTTTTAAAAATTTATTTATTTATTTATTTGAAAGTCAGAGTTACACAGAGTAGGAGAGGAGGAGAGAGAGGTCTTCCATCCCCTGGTTCACCTCCAATTGGCTGCAATGGCCTTAGCTGCACCAATCCGAAGCCAGGAGCCAGCAGCTTCTTCAGGGTCTCCCACGTGGGTGCAGGGGCCCAAGGGCTTGGGTCATCTTCCACTGCTTTCCCAGACCACAGCAGAGAGTTGGATAGGAAGTAGAGCTGCCGGGACACAAACTGGTGCCCATACGGGATGCTGGCACTGCAGGTGGAGCCTTTACCTGCTACGCCACAACGCCGGTCCCCCATTCTCCCTTAATAAAGCCCTAGTGGGTCTGTGTTTTTTTCTGATTTTGTAAATAAAGTTTATCATACTGCATGCCATGTTTGGTCCTGTATTTAGAATTCTTGTCTAAGTAAAAGGTAAGAACCTGGAAAAATTAATTTAGGCCCAAAATCCTAGCCCATAACAGATGCAGAAAGAATAGAATGAAGTCTGAAAAAAAAAACTCCAAGAAAGCAAGTATGCCTGTTCCTGACTCCCAAAATCTTCAGGAAGCTGACTGTCATTTTTGTAGCACAATGACTTGCAATTGTTACTAAATTTCTAAGTGAGCAACCGTATTTTTTTTTTGTAGAAAATAAGATTCTTATAAAAGCCTTTAAAGACATTTTCAATTTCATTTTCAATTCTCTTTATATACTGAAGATCAGTTTAGCATATATTAAGTAAAGATTTCAACAGTTTGCACCCACATAGAAACACAAAGTGAACAATACTGTTTGAGTACTAGTTATAGCATTAAATCACAATGTACAGCACATTAAGGACAGAGATCCTACATGAGGAGTAAGTACACAGTGACTCCTGTTGTTGACTTAACAATTTGACACTCTTGT
Source organism: Oryctolagus cuniculus (assembly GCF_051225735.1). Classification (NCBI taxonomy): domain Eukaryota; kingdom Metazoa; phylum Chordata; class Mammalia; order Lagomorpha; family Leporidae; genus Oryctolagus; species Oryctolagus cuniculus. The sequence goes on from NC_142888.1 coordinate 16,488,661, forward strand.
TTATGGCATCAGTAATCACCCTAGGCTCTTGTCATGAGTTGCCAAAGCTATGGAAGCCTTTTGAGTTCACCGACTCTGATCATATTTAGACAAGGTCATAGTCAAAGTGGTCTCCTCCCTTCAGAGAAAGGTACCTCCTTCTTTGATGACCTGTTCTTTCCACTGGGATCTCACTCACAGAGATCTTTCATTTAGGTCATTTTTTTTTTTTTTGCCAGAGTGTTTTGGCTTTCCATGCCTGAAATACTCTCACGGGCTTTTCAGCCAGATCTGAATGCCTTAGGGGCTGATTCTGAGGCCAGAGTGCTGTTTAGGACATCTGCCATTCTATGAGTATGCTGTGTATCTTGCTTCCCATGTTGGATCATTCTCTCCCTTTTTTATTCTATCAGTTAGTATTTGCAGACACTAGTCTTCTTTATGTGATCCCTTTGGCTCTTAGTCCTTTCATTATGATGAATTGTGAACAGAAATTGATCACTTTGACCAGTGAGATGGCATTGGTACATGCCACCTTGATGGGATTGAATTGGAATCCCCTAGTATGTTTCTAACTCTACTGTTTGGGGCAAGTCAGCTTGAGCATGTCCCAAATTGCACATCTCTTCCCTCTCTTATTCCCACTCTTATATTTAACAGCGATCACTTTTCAGTTAAGTTTCAGCACTTGAGAATAACTGTGTATTGATTACAGTATTCAACCAAAAGTATTAAGTAGAACAAACAAAAAAAATACTAAGAGGGATAACGTATTAAGTTGTTCATCAACAGTCAGGGCAAGGGCTGATCAAGTCACCATTTCTCATAGTGTTCATTTCACTTTCACAGGTTTCCTTTTTGGTGCTCGGTTAGTTGTCACCGATCAGGGAGAACATACGATATTTGTCCCTTTGGGACTGGCTTATTTCACTCAGCATAATGTTTTCCAAATTCCCAACAGGGATCACTTTTCAGTTAAAATTTAAACACCTAAGAATAATTGCGTGTTAATTACAGAGTTCAACCAATGGTACTAGAACAAAAAAAAATACTAAAATGGATAAAGTATTACATTGTACATCAACAGTCAGGACAAGGGCTGATCAAGTCACTGTTTCTCATAGTGTCCATTTCACTTCAACAGGTTTCCCCTTTGGTGCTCAGTTAGTTGTCGCCGATCAGGGAGAACATATGATATTTGTCCCTTTGGGACTGGCTTAGTTCACTCAGCATGATGTTTTCCAGATTCCTCCATCTTGTTGCAAATGACCAGGTTTCATTGTTTTTGACTGCTGTATAGTATTCTGTAGAGTACATGTCCCATAATTTCTTTATCCAGTCTACTGTTGATGGGCATTTGGGTTGGTTCCAGGTCTTGGCTATTGTGAATTGAGCCGCAATAAACATTAATGTGCAGACAGCTTTTTTGTTTGCCAATTTAATTTCCTTTGGGTAAATTCCAAGGAGTGGTATGGCTGGGTTGTATGGTAGGGTTATATTCAGGTTTCTGAGGAATCTCCAGGCTGACTTCCATAGTGGCTTAACCAGTTTGCATTCCCACCAACAGTGGGTTAGTGTCCCTTTTTCCCCACATCCTCTTCAGCAGCTGTTGTTGGTAGATTTCTGTATGTGAGCCATTCTAACCGGGGTGAGGTGAAACCTCATTGTGGTTTTGATTTGCATTTCCCTGATTGCTAGTGATCCTGAACATTTTTTCATTTGTCTGTTGGCTATTTGGATTTCCTCTTTTGAAAAATATCTCCCTCTCACAATTGCTCCCACCGCAATGCTGCCATTTGCTATGACGCCTTCAGCAAAGCCAAGCTTATGCTGCATCATGCCCTTGAACTTCCCAGAGTGTCAGCTAAATATGCCTCTTTATAAAGTACAGAACCTGAGGTACTTCGTTATAGTATCAGAAAATAGACTAATACAAGACTTAATGTTAGATTGTGTAAGATCCATTCACAATTGAGAGCTTTCTTTCCATTAATGAGACTAGCATGAAATTTTTGACAGCCAAAAACTACTTTCAATGGGTAAAAAATTAACAAATTGAGATAATGTAAGCTAAAAACTAAAATAAGAAAATAGTTGCAATTCGGGTGTTAAAAATTTTATGTGCCTACTTAAGGCTTTTATGAATCTCCAATTATTTATCTAAGGATAGTAAAATCACTAATTCATAAGAAACACAGCTTGGGGCCAGCCTTGTGGCACAGTGAGTTAAGGTATTAAGCCTCTTCTTCCTCTGTGGAAATCCTTATCAGAGTGTCAGTTTGAGCCCAGCTATTCTGCTTCCTATTCAACTTCTTCCTAATGTGCTTTGGAAGGCAGCTGAAGATGGCCCAATATGTTGGGTTCCTGCCACCCATGTGGGAGACCCAGATGGAGTTCCTGGCTCATGGCTTTGGTCTGGCCCAAACCTGGCTGTTGAGGCCATTTAGGGAGTAAAGCAGTGAGTGGAAGATCTCTCTGTCTGTCTATTGCTCTGCCTTTCAAACAAACAAATGCATTTTTTTAAAAAAGTGTGTGCAAGAGAGAAAGCTATAGCTAAATGAAGTGTATGATTTGTCAGATAGGAGGTATAAGAGATACTCCTTGAGTGCTTGCAGTAGCATTCTGGAAAGGGAGCACATGTACTCTGCCAGTGCCTAAACCCAGTCTTCCCTCCAACTGGCAATATTGACCTCTTTTATGAAGCTTACAGCATTGGGAGGTGTCGCTCCCCCTCTTCGTGGAGGAACGACACTAAACCCTGCCTAGGCTTCATATCCGAGTCACGGCACCATTATGTCGCTCCCCCTCTTCGTGGAGGAACGACACAGGACCCTGCGCTGTTCTTTCGTCTGCTTGGCCCTCCCCGGGTTTGCTGCTGGTTCTTCCCGGGTTGGCTACTATCCCTTCCACCTCCATGGAAGGGCAGTTCCCCCTGCCACATTCCCCACTTCCGCAGGGGAGCGGCACACCGCCGGCCGGCTTTCTCGGGGGCTGCACAGGTGTTCCTCCAGCTAGATGTTCCCCTTAGGTGTTCCTGGTGCATGCCGTCTCTCTCCTCCTTTATAGTCCTCCTCTGCCAATCCCAACTCGGCTGCCCACACGCCGAGTACGCTGCTCTCCTCCAATCAGTAGCAAGTCCTACAGTTTATTGGTTGAACTGGAGGCAGCTGTGCGGAAGCTGTTTACTTCTCTCCCAGCGCCATATTGTGGGAGAGCAGATGCATAGAATAAGTCTTAATTCCAGTAACTCAGTCCAGTCTGGGCTGCTCCCCACAGGAAGGGTTCGGTGGTTCATAGAAAAAGAATATCAACACAAAAAAACTGATCAGAACATTAGCCCAGAAATAAATCAATTATCTATCTGTTAAAACAACTGTTGAACAGTTACCAACTATTGGATGTGAAATTAACAAAGCAAATATTTTATTGTCTTTACAGGTCAGGGTAAAATTGAAACACTGGAGTAGGTGAGACAGTGTTTCTTGTATGAAGAATTACAACCTCACCACCCTTGTGTTTATTCACCAGTGATATTTGAAGATGTTCTTGATAATTCGTTTCTGATATTCTGCAGCTCTGGTTTACACATATCTTAAGCTATTAGTCTAAAAACATCTTTTATTTTAGTTACCTGTGTACAAGTCTTTCTGTCTTACCAGATCAGAGAGATCTGAGACATCTTGTCCTGTTTTTTTTCATGTAGCTTTTAAATAACAGCACAGTTTCTTTGCAGATGTTCAGTAAATCTATTTTAAATGCTAAGAGGAGCTCCTACATGAAATCTGCTTGTAATTTAAAAATTATATTCCTTATTAGTCAAACAATCTGTTGAATTGAAGGTATTAGATTTTTGTGCTACACTTGAATCCTCCGTCTTCAAAGGACTTAAATATCGTGAAATATGCTTAATATTCAAATGCTACAGAAGTCATTCCATCTTTAATAATTTGGAAAAGCTTCAGGATGTGGCAGAGCCTCAGGGTCACTAGTGAGAATATCAGTTTTCAGTGATCTCTGTGGGAGAACCCATTAACAGGAATTTCTAGTTGAGAGAATAAAAAAATAACTAGTGTTTGCTGTTTTTATGATTACTTTTAATTGAAGTAACCATCTTAACCTGTTGACTGTGTGCATTTAAGAGGCTTTAATTGTGTTACAGGAAGTTAGTTCTTGATATTCAAAATTCATTGCCCCATGCCACTCCCCATGGTCCGTTCTGTAAAGAGGAGAAAATCTCTCAATTATTTATTTCAACACAAAGAATTTTTCTGTATATCAACCCTGATATAAGCTAGTTTTCATTGTTTTATTTTTTAATTTTTATAATTGAAAATAACTATTTTGGTTATAGGGCTGGAGCTGGTTATAGATCTCTTTCAGATTCATTTCCTTCAGGTTATGACTTTGCACCAAAGAATTTACACACACACACACACACACACACACACACACTTTATATCTGTTCCTTTTTAAATTTTTTTTTATTTTTTTTTTATTTTTTGCCAGGCAGAGTTAGACAGTGAGAGAGCGACAGAGAGAGAGTTATAGACAGTGAGAGAGAGAGAGAAAAAAAAAGGTCTTCCTTCTGTTGGTTCACTCCTCAAATGACCGCTACAGCCGGCGCTGCGCCGATCTGAAGCCAGGAGCCGGGTGCTTCCTCCTCCCGGTCTCCCATGTGGGTGCAGGGCCCAAGGACTTGGGCCATCCTCCACTGCCTTCCCTGGGCCATAGCAGAGAGCTGGACTAGAAGAGAAGCAACCGGGACAGAATCTGGCGCCCTGACAGGGACTAGAACCTGGGGTGCCAGTGCCACAGGCAGAGGATTAGCCAAGTGAGCCACGGCGCCGGCCTATATCTGTTCGTTTTAATAATTGCTGAGAAAGCAAGAGAACAGAAGGCCCTAGCTCTAATATTGCCCCTACCATCATTCTGTCAAGGTTTGGTGTATGCTCTAGTCAATAATTTCCTCCTGCCTTTGACACCTTAGTTCCTCTGGGAAGCTGAGATGTTTCCTACTGCCATGGGACAGAAATTCTCTCATCTGGCCTCAACAAGTGTGAGTGTGTCTGCTTAGCTGAAGAGGGAATTTAATGAAACTAAGACTCCCTATGACTTTTGTCAATTGTCATCACATATGTCCACTTTGTCCACTTTCTACTCAGTCCCAATTCATAAGCCCATACTTAAATTATATAATTTAATCAGTAGTGTGGTGGCCACCTAAAAGGATTCTCATTGTAAGATTCAAGTTAGCTGCATGGGAAAAAACTTTGGGAAAAAATTAAGACTCAAGGAAGGTTTGACCCAATATTTAAATAACCATAAAGGTGAATTTGTTGACCCAATTCTAATATTGTAGTGCCCATTTGAAAGTTGAAATATGTAATTCAATGATAATAAAAGCAGCACTTCTACTTTACACAGCATATAGCAATCTTGAAAAATATAGGTCCAACATGTGGCATAGCCAGTAAAGCCACTGCCTATGACGCTGGCATCCCGTACAGGCTGCATCTCAAATCCTGACTGTTCCACTTCCACCCATAAGTTCATAAGTTCCCTACGAATGCCTGGGAAAAGCTGCAGAGGATGGCCAAGTGTTTGGGCTCTTGCCACCCACATGGGAGACTGGGATGAAGCTCCTGGTTCCTGGCTTCTGCCTGATCCAGCACTGTCCCTTGTGGTCATTTGGGGAGTAAACCAGCAGATGGAAGATTCTCTCTCTCTCTCTCTCTCTCTCTCTCTCTCTCTCTCTTTCTCTCTGTAACTCTTTCAAAATAAATAAATAAATCTTGGAAGAAAGGAAGAAAAGAAGGGGTGGGGGGAGAAGGAAGAGGCTAGAAACCTAAAGATTGCTTTGTTGTCCTTTCTGATATCACAGAGGACAGCCACGATGTTACTGATCCCTTCAAGACTAAAATCTAGACTAGACACTTAGGGATGTGATGCAATCACAGGATGTCACTCATATTTAAATTTTCTCCAGTCAAGAGGACATGGTTATTGTGAATAGTGCTGCGTTGAACATGGGATTGCAAGGATCTCTGATCTTGATTTTATTTTCCTCAGATATATACCCAGATGTGGGATAGCTGGGTCAGATGTAGATGTATTTTTAATTTTTTGGAGAAACCTCCATACCATTCTCAATAGTGGCTGTACTAATTTGCTTTCTCACTAACAGTGTGTAAGGATTTCCTATTCTCAACATTTGCAACAGAATTTGCTATTTTTTGTCTTTTTTATAATACCTATTCTAACTGGAGTGAGATGATACCTTATTGTCGTTTTGAGTTGCATTTTCCTGATTTATAATATCCAAGATATAGAGTCAATCTAGGTGTCTGTCAATGGATGAATGGATAAAGAAAATATGACCTATCTACACAATGGAATGTTATTCAATCATAAAAAGAATAAAATTTGGATATTCATAGCAAAATGGATGGAACTAGAGGACATTATCTTAAATGAAATGAGCTAGACACATTACTTTGTATGTTCGCTCTCATGTATAGAAGTTTAAAATATACATATATATATATATATATATATATAGCTAGTCAGTCTGAACTTAGAATACCGACAAATAGAGGCTCAGAAGAAGGAGGAGAGTGGAAATAGAAGGAAATTGGATAAAAGGTACCAAAACACAATCAGATGGAAGTAATAAGCCAGTGTTTCACAGCACTGTGGGATGACTACAGTTCACAATGATTTATTATATACTGTATAAAGAACTGAAAGAGAGGAGGAACTGGTAGTTTCTAAACACAAAGAAAAGATAAGGAAATGGAAATGGTGGTTGTCTGGTTTGGTTGGTTTATGCTGTATATATCTGTTGAAATATTGTACTGTACCCCATAAAATACACAAGTATTACAGGCTAATAAAAAATTGAAAGGAGGCTGGCATTTTGGGGCAACAGGTTAAGTCACTTCCTGAAATGCTTGCATCTCATATAAGCCCTGATTTGAGTCCCTGTTGCTCCACTTCCAATCTAGCTCCCTGCTAATGCACCTGGGAAGGCAGCAGAAGATGACCTAAGTGCTTGAGCCCCTGCCACCCACGTGGTGGGAGACCCAGATAAATCTCCTGGCCCCTGGCTTTGGCATGGCCCAGCCCAAGCCATTGTAGCCACTTGAGAGTAAATGAACAGATGAAAGATCTCTCACTTTGTCTCTCCCTCTCTCTCTAACTCTGCCTTTCAAATAAGTAAGTAAATAAATATATCTTTTAATTTTATGAATAAAATAGCTTAAAAATTAAGGAGTACCAGGTTTACCTGAGTACATTATCCCAGGTACCTTGAATATGTTCCTTTAGACGTCCTTCATAATTTCTAGGAGAGGTGGAGATTAATACTCCATGAAATCAGGAGGAGCATAGACTCTGAAAAAAAAAGTGAGGGGAATCACCACCCAAGAGGGGCTGAATGTGATGTTAAAGGAATTTTTTAGGAGAAACCATATCTAAATCAAGTCTTGATGTATGGATAGGGATGAATTAAGTAAAGAACCTGGAGAAGGTATTCCAAAGAAAGGAAATAACAAAAGGAAAGACTCAGACACTTAACATAACATGACCTATAAAAAGAATTATAGGAAGTCTGATAAGAATTCAGGAAGCATTAACTGTGAAATGAGAAGTGGTGGGAAATAAGTCTACAGAGAGATTTTCAGCTACGACTGGATCATGCAAATGTACATTATGCTAAGGATTTATATTTTCCTAAGTCACTCAGTATAGGAAACAAACTTGGAGGACATAGGACAAGAATCAGAGTTTTTTTTTTTTTTTTGGTTTTTGGTGTTTTTTTTTTTTTTTTAGGAATCAATTGTTGTAATCAAGGTAAGAGTGTCTACCTTAAAATTGTTAGCATAAATCCATCTCAGAATACTTGTAAGGAACTACTTCTAAAATGAAGACAAATCTTGCACTGGAATTTAAGATTTAATTAATCTAAGGCAAAATTTTCCATGAAAAATTCAATAAATGGATGAACTCCAATATACTTTCAATTAGTTGATAGAATAAAAGAACTTAACACTGCTTGTTGGGAGTGAGCCTCTGGCCTAGGAGTAAGGATGCCTGTGTCGTGTATCAAACCTGAGTTTGATAGCCAGTTCCACTTCTGCAGACCCTGTAGGGTGGCAGTGATGGCTCATGTGGCTGCCTGCCACCCACATATGAAACTTGGATTGAATTCCCAGCTCCAGGGCTGGTGCTGTGGCACACTTGGCTAATCCTCCGCCTGCGGCACCGGCATCCCAAATGGGCGCCGGGTTCTAGTCCCGGTTGCTGCTCTTCCAGTCCAGCTCTCTGCTACGGCCCGGAAAGGCAGTGGAGGATGGCCCAAGTGCTTGGGCCCTGCACCTGCATGGGAGACCAGGAGGAGGCACCTGGCTCCTGGCTTCGGATCGGTGCAGTGCCAGCTGTAGTGGCCATTTGAGGGGGTGAACCAACGGAAGGAAGACCTTTCTCTCTCTCTGTCTCTCTTTCTCACTAACTCTGCCTGTCACATTACAAGATACTATTTCAACACACAGAAATTTTGCCAGATTTGATTAATACAGCATGTATGTACCATCATTTAGGATATTCAGGTACAGTGAGACATCAATGCATAAAGAGGCATCTTAGCTTTCGCTCAGCTGACATTTTTATTCACATGGCAATAACTGCATTTTTGACTGAAACAGTGGGGACACAATGAGACAACAAGGAAGCCTGAGGAAATAGGAATCATGTGTGTTTGATTTTCATTAGCTGATTAGATAAGGTTACATAAACTACTTTGCTGAAACTCCTTTGCTTTACAATCACCTTCATCCCTTGCAAGACTTATTTGGAGTAATTGGTGAGTGATCATGTGAGCTGACAATTTAGAAATAAATAGGTCTGTGCTGAATTGAGGCCTGAGCTCTTCTCACCTTGACCAGATTCAGTGTTTCTCCTGCCACTCCTTTTTCATCTTCTTTTATTTCTCCCATTGGCTGCTTTTGCATTCACTTCAAAAGACCAGAGCAGAGAGTTTCAGTTCCCAATTCCAGGCCATCGAAAGGAACCTGGCCATAAGGTCAGCACATTGAAGCACTGATTAGAATTGACCGTAGGTAGCAGTTGCTACAGCTCCACCACTGGGGAAGGCCTTGACAGCTCTGTGACCCTGTCCCTCTCCACAGACCCCCACCTCCTGCTCCCTGTTGTGCTGCTGTCTGAACAAAACACCACAGCAGCACTGTTTACCGCAGGAACTCAGCCAAGGAAGTCATAACAGGACAATAGACATACAATCTGATAACCTTGTTAGCTCCAATCAAAGCTCCTAACAAGTAGAAGAGGTTATTGAAGTGGAATAAAACTATTGCAGTATTTGGATTTGTTGAAGAGGCTTTTAGATGTTTTTTTCCTCCCCCTTTGAAAAAAAAAAAGTAGCATTTCTTGTCCCTTTATTTGAGATTAAAACCAGGCACAAGGACACTAAACAAACAACATGTACAAGGCTAAGGTTAACTTTTAAAAGAATACAAATGGAGAGGTATGTACAAAGTTCATAATTATCTTCTAATGGAAAATAGCATACAACTACTTGCCTTGTGTTGCCAGAGCTCTAGAAAAGTGTGATGCATGTGGAATAACATTCATTATCCAGAAAAAGTTAGGGATGTGAATTAATTTGTGCAAATGATAATGAGTAATGAACTCATTTCAGATAACAGGCCAAGGATGATCAAGGTCTTTCTATTTTCTATTTTCTGTTTTATTTGCTTCGCATTACAAGATACTATTTCAACACACAGAAATTTTGCCAGATTTGATTTCAGTCTTTATTGCCTCCTTCTTACCCACCTCATGCTTCAGCGAACATTTCAGCCTTTCAAAAGATCATTTCAATCTCATCAATCTCTCTCCATTTTTGCAAAATAATTAACATCTATTTGAGAACCACCTAAAATGAAAGCTTTACATAGAATTTTCTTCACTCTCCTCCCACCTTCAGTTCCTGAGTTCTTGCCATAATCTTGGAGGAAATAGCACTAACCTTTTATCAGGACTTGCCATTGCTCAGGCCCTCTGACCTGGCAAAAAAATCCCTGCACCTCCACTTCTTCATCTGCAGCATGTGGCAAAATAATAAATTGATTCAGCAAAAATGTATTGGGACGTTTTGAAATGTATTTTTATATTTTGTGTCATTTTCAAGTCAGAAACATGAAACTTTACAGTTTGGCATGGCTCCTGATTTATGTTCTGCTCTTGTGTTTCCCTGAAAGATTAATGAACCATAGCTCAATACATACCTGCTTACTACTTTGAATATGTTTAGGGGATTTTATTGTGAACTCTGTCCAGCCATATTTTACTGTTGTGCTGAATGAGAATGAAAGTAACAGTTCAAATTTGCATGTGTGTGTGCACCCTTTATCTGGGAAAAACTGTTCCTTTTATAACAGCTGGAAAATTGCAGTGATAAACATAAACCATTTTCCTTTCTTATTGCCCTTTATTTGTGAGGGATGATAAATCAGCACTTCTCCAATTAATTACGACTTGAAAAATTTGAAAATAACAAAACGGCCTAATTTCTTTCCTCTTTCCTGTATATGACTTGAAACTGAAAACCAAAATCAGAGAAATGAAATTCAAGGAATAAAAAATCATTACTCTTACACACAAGAGGTATTCAGAAAGTCCATGGAAAAAGTACATTGTAAAAACATCAATGCATGGATTTTTAAAATAATAAAAACCAAAATAAATTTTTCCTTTAATCCCACTTTTCCCATGAGCCTTTTAAGTACTTGTGTCATGCATGTGTAGTTCCCATTCAGCAAGACAGTAATGAGAAAAGAAAGAAAAAACATAATTAAAAGAATGTATTTATTTTGGGGTCATCCATATAAATATGTACATATTTCAAGGATTATCTAACACTTATGTAACATTATTAGTTCTTTTGCTTGTTTTTAGTGAAAGCAGGATGTATTCAAGTTGGAAACCTCCTGCCAAAGCGGCAAAGAGGGGTTTCCAACGGAGGAAGACAGGAAGGTGTGGTGGTAATGGGGCTTTTAGGCACAATCTTGGGGAAGAAACTGTCAATCAATACAAGGTGGAGACAAACCCATAGAAAGACCTGATTTATGTTATAAGTATATTACCCTGCCTGGCTTGCTCACGATAAAACAAAAAGAGCCACCAGAAGGATGAGATGCCTAATTTACTTTACAGTAGACGGGGAGCTCGGAGGGGTGGAGTCACCACTCCCTTGCTAGTCTCCATGGTAAGACTGGAGATTCCTACCGAAGCAGAGCAGGCACTTTTGATCTTACTAAAGATAACCTTTCCGGGGGAAGAAAGCATTTTGCAACCTCAAATTTCCACCCTGACTGCCTATTAACCCATCTGACTCCTCACACACCGACACAGAAGAATGGGCTCTAACTTCTGATAAGGGAACTGGGTGATGACTGCACTGGCTGCTTCATGCTCAAAAAGCACATCCTTGGGGAGACAGAAGCAGGGTATTCTTCTGGAATATATAAAATGATTGGATCTTGACAGTGATGTATAAACTATGTTTTTTCTTTACTAGATTTGGAAGTTTTCAATTTTTAAAAAATTTCTTTACATAAATTCCCAGGAAATCTCTTACCTAGAAATCTATAAATACATTATTTGAATGGATTCTTGACCCCAAATGTCTCTACCACTGGTCTCTTCCAGCATCTGAAATTTCTAGCACTTTTACTCATTTGTATTAAGTCACTTAGAGATTGTTTTACTGTAAATAGCATTAGAGATGAAGACATCGTTATTATCCAATATCTCTAGGATGAATTAGTTAAACAGATGTGGCATTTCTTGGATTGTTGATCTTCATGGAGTCCTAGACTTTATACATGGTAATTTAGACCCAGCTGATTCTAACCCGATTTTCGTACACCCAACTCAAATCAAGTCTACCTACGACCACAAAGCCATCCTTAGTAATAGGATGAAGGAAGAAGTATTATTAGTGAAAAATAATTAAAGATATTCAATGCCTCCACTTGCAGGAGGTGGGGAGGCTTAAAAAATGAAAATTAAGGGGCCAGCACTGTGGTGTAGCAGGTGAAGCTGCTGCCTGCAGTGCCAGCATCCCATATGGGCGCTGGTTCGAGTCCCAGCAGCTCCACTTCCAATCCAGCTCTCTGCTATGGCCTGGGGAAGCAATAGAAGATGGCCCAAGTCCTTGGGCCCCTGCACGCACATGGGAGGCCCAGAAGAAGCTCCTGGCTCCTGGTTTCAAGTTGGCGCAGCTCTGGCCGTTGCGGCCAATTGGAGAGTGAACCAGGGGATGGAAGACCTCTCTCTCTCTCTCTCTCTCTCTCTCTGCCTCTCCTTCTCTCTCTGTGTAACTCTGACTTTCAAATAAGTAAATAAATCTTTTTTAAAAATGAAATTCAAAATATCCTATCATCCAAAGATAAACACTACAACTGCAAAACAGGTGCATACACTATACCCAACGACTAGCCATTGCCTAAAATAGGTTGGTAATTAAGATGCCCACAATCTCCTTCCATCCCAAACTCAATTCTAAAACGGTCCTTATGAGCTATAAAGAGACAACGTGTGTGTGTGGGGGGGGTGGCCTTGTGGCATAGTGGGTAAAACCACCACCTGCAGTGCAAGCATCCCATGTATGGGTGCTGATTTGAGTCCCTGCTGCTCCAATTCTCATAGCTACTGCTATGGCTGGGAAAGCAGTGGAAGATGGCCCAAGTCCTTGGGCCCCTGCACCTGTGTGAGAGACCTGGAAGAAGCTCCTTGCTCCTGGCTTAGGATCAGTACAGTTCCGGCCATTGTGACCATCTGGGGAGTGAACCAGAGGATGGGAGACCTCTCTCTCTCTGCCTCTGTCTCTCTGTAACTCTGCCTTTCAAATAAATTAAATAAATCTGAAAAGAAAAGAGACAGTGTCTTTTCTGGTGTTTCAGTATAAAACAATGATTCACTTTAGAGAAATGTGAAATTCAAGCATATATGGAAGTCCCCGCCCCTCACTTTTTTCTACATATTGTTCTTACTGAGCTGTAATCAAGGTACAGTCTGGCATGTGAAAAATTAGTTTGAGTGTTAAGAGCAGAATACAGTCTACTAGCTTGTTAATTGTTCGTTCCTTAGGACATGGACTAAAATTTGATTTTTAACCTTATTAGGGATATGCCAATAGTAATATAATTGAAAATAGGAAGTTCAGGATCTACCACTAAGTAAATGAAAATTTATTCAATTGAATTTGGCCTTCCACATCTGAAATTCCAGCCCTCCAGGAAAACCAGCTGTGAAGAATTCGAAGCCATGACTCAGTTTGTGTTTCTCCTGTATTTCCCAACACACTTAGTGCATTGATGAATAGGTGCTTAGTAAAGGTGATAATAAGTATATAGTTGCATGATTAAGAAAAAATCAAGAGAAGTTAGTTTCTGAGTTACATTCAGATGTTGTTGAGAGCATTCAATTATTTGTACTTCTCCCCAAAGTTGATTCATTTGGTCTTTAGTGGCTAGCACTCCCACATTTCATTTTCTGCAACAAAACATTCAGATCTTGTCAAAATGCCTTAAGATCAAATTAGATGTTTCTAGTATTGGTGGTCATTACCTTGGACTGGATTTGGAGTTAGTTATTTTTTAACCAAAGATGAAAATATTTTGTTGATTTTACCCAATCTGTTATTTGAAATAGAAGTTCATGCTTTTAAATGAACAATTGTCCAGGATTGGAAGAAAACAGCTACAAAATATGGAAATAGCAGACATTGTGTATCTCCTAATTTTATAATTAATATAAATCAAACAGTACCAAGTGTTTATTAGAGAAGCCGCATGAACAGGAGTGGTAGGATCTAACTCCTTCAATTCAAATTCTAACAAGAAAAGTCATACATTAATGACTACTATGCAGCCAAACAACTTACCTTTTGACTATCGCAATAGCAAAATTCAAAACTGAAATACCTCATTAAAATATTCCTTACATTTCCATTTGTTTCTTCATGCCCTTGGGTGCTCTGCTTCGACACTAAATTTACAGTGTGTGTGGGTGTTTCTAGACAGACTTATCCTGTAACAGGTGAAACAGCAGCAGAGAAAAGATTACATTGGTTCTTTGTCTCACATGGAAGAAGAATTTCCAAGCAGGCAAGGCAAAGAGAAAAGCAAGATGTATTTGAAAACAAGATTTATTTAAGTCAGAGACCTCCAGCCAGAGTGGCTAGGAGGGGGGCTCCAAGAGAGGGAAAACCTGAACGGGCTGGTGGTACTGAGGTTTTTAAGCACCATTTTGGGGAAGAAACTGTCAATCAGTACAAGGTGGGAACAAATCCATCAAAAGACCTGATTTGTAATCTTTTTACCCTGCCTGGCTTGCTCATGATAAAAATAAAAGAGCCATTAGAAGGGTGGGGTGCATAATTTGTTTTACAGCAAGCTGGGAGCTAAGAAGGAATTGCTGCGCCCTTGCTATTCTCATAGTAAAATTGGAAATGTCTAAGAAAGGTAGCAAGTAAATTTGACCTTGCTAAAGGCAACTTTTGGGAAAACAAGCATTTTGCACCCTAAATTTCCACTGGGACGACCTTGACTGCCTATTAGCCCATCTGATTCCTCACACTACACCTTGGATATAAATTATATACATATATCTGTGTGTGTGTGTGTGATTTATTTATTTACTTGAAAGCCAGATATATATATATGTGTATGTGTGTACATATCATATACATATATATAAAGAGAGAGAGTCAGACAGAGACAGAGACAGAGAGGTATCTCCGATATACTGGTTCACTCCCCAAATGGCCACAACAGCCAGAGCTGGGCTGATCTGAAGCAAGGAGTCAGGAGTTTCTTCTGGGTCTTCCACGTGAGTGGCAGGGACCCACGGACCTGGGCCATCTTCTGTTGTTTTCCCAGGTGCATTAGCAGGGAGCTGGATTGGAAGTAGAACAGCTGAGACTGGAACTGGTGCCCATATAGGATGCCAGTACTGCAGGTGGCAGCTTAACCCTCTATGCTATAGCGCCAGCTCCATGGGTACAAATTATAAATTGCAGCAATAATAAAAGTGACACTGTATTTTGGTTGAATTTCAAATGCAATCTTCATTCAGTTAAAAATTAATAAGCCAAGTTTATTTATATTCTGAGTTATAAAACCTTGTAAATAAGGTAACTTTGGAAATGGCATTAACTATTTTAGGTTCTCATTTTACTTCTAAATAATTTTACCTGTAATTAACAAGCTGATATTAACAACCCCTTGCAATTAAACTGATGACCATGACTTCAAAACAACAACAAAAGGGGCCGGCACTGTGGTGCATCTCATATGGGCGCCGGTTCTGGTCCTGGCTGCTCCTCTTCCTATCCAGCTCTCTGCCATGGCCTGGGAAAGCAGTAGAAGATGGCTCAAGTCCTTGGGACCCTGCACCCACATGGGAGACCCAGAAGAAGCTCCTGGCTCCTGGCTTCGGATTGGCGCAGCTCCGGCCATTGAGGCCATCTGGGGAGTGAACCAGTGGATTGAAGACCTCTCTCTCTGTCTCTACCTCTCTTTGTAACTGTCTTTCAAAGAAATTAAATAAATCTTTAAAAAACAACAACAAAAATAAGAATCAAATGTCCCTACTGGAAGCAGAGATTGTATCAGGGCATTAACCACAGGAAAATGACACACCTTGGCATGATGCCTTGTCACATACACCATCTTTGGTTCCCAATATGAGGATGAAATTAACAGACTCAATGATGTTTACACCTCTATATATTCTGTGAAGTATAGAATGGAAGAATTGAATAAGAGACAAAAGATTGTGCAGAATCATAGAATTTCAAAGCAGGAAGGTCCCTAAGCAGTTATCTAATTTAATCTGTTAGTGCCCATTTCCTCTACACACATGGCTTTCTAACATTTTTACTTGTGACCACTGATAAAAAAAAATACATAAAGTACCTAGAGATGCAATATGATACAAGCTGCATAATAAACACAACTTCCAGAAAAGAGTACTTTTGTAATGTGCAATAAATATTTCTCCCTTCTATTTTATTTCTGTTTTAATCTTTGTAACAATCCATTGAATTGATTTCATGATCTCTAATGAATTGAAACTGAGTTTACATCCTTGCTACCCTAAGTGTGGTTTCTGGACCAGCAGTAGCAGCATCTGGGAGTTTCTTAGAAATGCAGACTCCAGAGCCCTGGGCCAAGCCTAGAGCATCAGCATGTGCATTTTAACAAGTTCCCCAGGGGATTCCCAGTACCTTAAAGTCTCAGAAGCAGGGCTGTACATAACCCCCAGGGAGGGTCAAATGGCCTTTCCTTGAACTCTTTCAGGAATGAAACATTTTTTCCTTCTAAGGTGATGCATTTTTATTTTGGAACAATTGTGCTTTAAAGAAGCACATTTGTTCTGTTAAACTGAAATCAGTATGCAAGGTATCAACTTGACTTCAGCACAGAAAGGGCATTTCACAAATGGTAAATCCCTTCCGTTTCCTACATAAGCTCCAGCCCATGGCATTAGTGTGTCTTCTGCTGAACTAATCTTGTAAAATTAATTCCCGCTTCTTTGCAAATGGCAGTCTTTCAGCTAAAAATTGAGAAATCCTTATGACTCTTCACCTTCTCTCTTACCTTGTATCTGAACAATCAGCAATCCTGTTCAGTTTGCCATCCAAATATTTCTCCAATTGAACATTTCTCAAGTTAGTCTCTAGGACAAGGGAGGAATTGTCAATAAACACAGAGACTCATGATCAAAAAAAAAAAAAAATTCAGCATCACTCAGACCATTTGGTGAAGCATTTAGTCCACACTCTGAAAAACCAGACAGATCTGGGTATGTTTTATCAGTAAGGAGCTCTTATTTTGGCCTCAGGAGACACTAATGGGCAATGGGAAACCACTGTCTGCGGTGCCTTGCTGTCATCTGCTTCTTGTCAGACAGTTGCCCACCTCCTTGGCCTCTAATTCATGCCTCTGGAAAATCTGGAATATTCTGCACACATTCAAAGTGTAGTGAAGATTTCCTTTGCTTGCCATTCTGCCCACCTGGAGCTGGATTACTGTTCCCACTGTTCACTTCGAATTGCGCCTCCTGCTGCGTCAGCTGTTGAGTTGGAGATAGGCTCCTCGTTATCCAGCTGTGATGTAAAATGCAATTGAGAATGTCCCTGGGCTGCTGCATTTTCTCCTTTGAGGCTCCAGTGATTGAAGCAGGGTTACATGCAAGTGTGGATATAAACATATTTCCTCTCTTTTTGACATTCAGAATGGCTTGTAATTTTAAGAACTAGAAGGGGACTTGGTATTCAAGAAGATGTCACAGCCCTGATAAGATAAAACCCTGAGAATACTTTCCCATTCTTGGGAAACTTTTGGGATGTATGTAGAGGGTAAGGGAGTTGTTAGGCCAGTTCTATGATCTAATTCCCTGAAGATAAACTTTCTTTCCTAAAATCAGTTCTCTGAATTACTTATTACTTTGATGCCTTTGGGTCAAGGAAAAAATGCTTTAAGCCTCTATGTCTAAGAATCTAAGGCATGAGGCTGTCTCATGAGCAGGAAGATGGATGGGAGAAAATGTCCCAACTTCTCCCCTTTTGTGTGATTTCTTAATTGTGATCTAGTGTGATGGTCAGAGCGGCCCCCTGCTTTACTACAGAAAAGGACGATGCTTCTGCATTCCAGGCAGAACACAGAGCCTTCTGCTCCCCACAGAGAATTATTTGTGTATTGTTTTGCCTCATACCCAGTGAATAACTGAGGTGCCAGGGAAAGAAAATAACACCCAACTAAACTCTTGTACTGCTGCCATGGCAACATATAAGGTTCCCAAAGTTAGTAAGTTTTATTGGGAGTAAAGGTGGATAAACACTTATTTTAACAGCGTTATTGAGACATAATTCACATACCGTAAATTCGCCCATTTAAAGGGCAGAATAAGCAGCACAGAAAGAAATATGGTTGCTCATCAGCGTCTAATTGGGGCTAGCTGGAATCCTTTCTAAGTGGTTTCTCTCTGGTCCCTGATTGGGAGATAGACACTGCGGAAGATCCAAGTGTGAGTGCTGTTTGCTCTGAGGCTAGAAGAGAAGCCTGGAGCCAGACCTCCATTCTTGTTTTGATTTTTTAACAATCTTTTATCCTTGAAGCAACACAACCCCCTAGAAAATATTCATCCACATTTTTCAAACAAATGAACACACCTAAAACCATGTGCCATGCGAAGAAGGGACTGGTACCTACAAGGTACCACTGCTCGCATTTGAGAATATTTTGTACACATTTTATTTTATTTTTCATTACAGAGAGCCTAGATATTGGTTCTTTCTTTTCCACGTTCTGCATAGTGGGAATGCAATCTCTAATGGACTGCTCAATGAAAATTCTATTATAGCAAACCAACTAGTATGTCCCAAGAAGTATGATCCTTTTATTTATGTAGATGATATCAATAGGTTAGTCTTTTCTGCTTTTCTGCTTTGGGATCATCTTTTTTTCTCTCTCAACCAGTATTTTTACTGGCCTTATTTTGCTATTTCTTTCTAAGTTATAAAAAAGTATGGTTTTTAGCATTTATTATGCATTCATGACCTCCAAAAAACTGCACACTCATTTCTCCATCCTCCCAGCCCTCCGAAAGCACTAATCTATTTTTACTCTATGCATATTTGCCAATCGAGGACATTTCATATAAATGGAATCATATATAATATGTGGTCTTCTGTGACAGATTTCTTTCACTTAGTATAATGTTTTTGAAGTTCACCTATGCTTTTATTGTAGCATGTATTATTACTTCACTTCCTTTTTATAGATGAATAATATTCCATTGCTTTTTGTCCATTCACCACTTTGGTTGCTTCCAACATTTGGATATTATGAATAATGCTGTAAGGAACTTTTTGCATACAAATAGATGTTTCCAATTCTCTCCAGTATATACCTAGGGGTAGAATTGCTGGGACATGTGCTAACTCAATGTTTAACTGAAGAACCACCACATTGTTTTCAAAATCATGCATCATTTTATATTCCCACCAGCAGTGTATCAAGGGCTCCCATTTCTCTACCTCTTCACCAACACTTTTTATTATTTGTCTTTTTAATTATATCCATCCTAGTGGGTGTGAAGTGGTATCATGTGGCTTGGTTTTGCATTTCCAAGGATAAACATTGTTAAATTATCTCTAAGTCAGCCTCACACTAAAAAAATGAGAATTTAAATTTAATTAATTCCTGGATAGTCTGAAATACTTAAGTATAATTAATTTGTGTCAAGATAGGTCATTAAATTTAAAAAGAGCAGGCTGACTCATCCTCAGCCTTTATGGGAAGAAATTTTATTACACAGAGACTTTCTGGGTTTGGGGCTCAGAAACTATCATTTTAAATAATTAAATCCTCAGGGCCAGTCCCAGGTTTAGCCCTAATATTTCTGTTTCTATGAAAGTGGAGATAATAAGATTTAGGAAGAACATTAGTTGTCTATTCATTTGTCCTCAATTTTTCCCTCACCATGCATCCATGACACATGAGATTGCCAGACTGACTTACTGGAAAATAATTACTAGCTGTCTATCTGAAATTCAAATTTAAACTGGGTATCCTTTAGTTTTATCTGGCAACCCTATTCCCACAATTACTCTGGGTTTGGACATGTGACTTGCTTTGGCCAGTGAGTCATTCACATGTCTAACGCAAGCACAGTTTTCAAGAAGTACTTTCTTCTTTTTGACTTTTTTATTTTTAAGATCCTGCCACTACTATGACAACATGTCTAGATTAGCCTGCTGGGGGGGGGGGGGGATATGAGGAACAGGTTGAGGAGAAGCTAGCTGGGCCATTCAATAGCATCCAAGAGTCAGGTGATCCCCAAATGTGTGTTGGCCCACCTGAGATCATCAGTGTCACCTATCCATTCTGCAGCTGACCACAGGTGCATGATTGGGCCCAGTGGAGACCAGAAGAAACCTCCAGCCTACCCATGGACACATGAGCAATAATCGATAGTTGATGTTAGAGTGGTTAATGTCTTAGACAACAGGTAAATGATACAGAGCCAAGGAATTCACTAGTTCATGAAACATTAATTCAGCACCTGCTACGTAACAAAACATTAAGAATGAAAACAGGATTTAAAAAATGCTTGAGTTGACTCTCAAAGGAGACAAAGTTTTACTAAAATATAAATGTGGATTTGTAACATTATCAAGTAATTTATTTTCTTCAAGTAATTCAATGAGACTATAAGCTCCATAAAGATAACAATAGTGTCTATTTTTTCATGAAAATAGTGCCTAACATGTAGTAGATAATTAATCAATACTTGTTGCCTCATCAAATAATGAATGCCTAGAAAATAACAAAGGCAGACAGATCAGTTAATTTGCATTTAACTTAAAGGAAAAAAAATGCCCAAGTAACAGTGCCTTAAACAGAGAACACATTTAATTATCTCACATAACTAGCAGTGTGGAAGAAGATGGTTTCAGGGTTGACATTCAGCTTAGCAGTATTATCAAAACCTTCTGTTTCCTTAATTCTGAAACCAGTTAAATAAGATGGCTATTCAAGTACAGATTTGTGCCTATGATCAAAAGGTTATTGCTGCAGCCCCAAATCATCATATCCTCACACACATAGCTATCCACACAGAAGGGAGATGACCAGTAGCCAGAGAGAATGCTTACTGTATCTCATGTTTCACTGTTGTCATTGAAAAGCGAGTACTCTTCCCAACATCTGCAGGAGACATCACTTAACTCCTCATTGGTTAGAACTGAGTTACATGCTTACTACTGGATGCCAGGAAAAATAAGAAAGTGAGAATCTAACACTATCAGCCTTTGTAATGTAAAGTATGCTTCATCACGAAGGAACACTGGGGAGGAAGCTAGGTGTTGGATAGGTAATCAGTGATATTAGCCATGGTAGAGACATGAGACAAACTGCTAGGAAATGTTTTGAAGTCTTAAATATCCTTAAAGTTAACCAGATTACCTGTTTATATTGATGTTTCCCCCAAAGGCAATTAAAACATTATTGTCACAGTTTGATTGAAAGAACATAATAAAATTATTTACTAAGAATCTAGCAGTTGTTCCAGTTGAGTACCGCCCTTTCCAGGTACTGTGGGCAGTGCTATTGTTAGACCAAGGTGAAATACTGAATAAGATGTACTGCATTACTGCTTGATGAACTGCACTTGATCAGTTAATTAGCTCTAAGTGCTCATCAGAAAAAAGTTCCTATTGAATTTTTGCACAGGTGATATTTCTAAAATAAATAAGGTCACCTCTTATTTAAACTCCAAGAAAATGTTTAAGGAATAATGTATATATTTTAAAAATCATCTAATTTTGCATTAGCAGAAAGAGTCATAGAAACATATACATAGTATAATTGAATCTTATAACCTTAAACAGATATCTCCCATGCTCCATAAAACATTCTTTAAAATTCATCAATTTTCCATTTAAATGTGATTTTTATGTGGGCATAGTTAACCAAAACAAAGCATTTATTGCTGTAAGGCTGATGTGGTTTTTGTTTGGCTTTGTTACTTTTTAATTATAATATTCTCAAAAGAAATAAAACTTACCAGAATGTCTAATGTCTATTTTTTTCTCTCCTATCTCTAATCATTTGAATCCTTATCATTTTGCAACGTCTACTTTCTCATAGAGGGATTCATGTTTCCTTCAGTCATAACTGAATTTACATTTTTTTGCTCCATAGCTTTATTTATATATTTTCCTATTATGTGTGTGGGTGTGTGTATCTTTACATGCTTATCTATCATTACCCAAGCCCAACTGCCTCTTCTGTACCACTAAGCCTGGCCTTCAAAAGATAGTCAAGTTCTCCCGTTTGCCAAGTCCAGCAAAACTTATTCAATCCCTATGAAATTTTCTACTACTCCCTCAGTTAAAGATTCTGCTATTATCTTCTGCCTATCCCTTTGAACGAGGACTTAGGTTTGAATTTGCTCTTCTGAGTTTGTACAAATAATTGGACACTAGCCTTACTCTCTGGGCCATGTGTTTTTTTCTACCATGGGTGAGTAGGAGATATCATAAGGTCATGGTCCATCACAACCCATAGCAGATCTAATCCCACCTGATGGGCTATGTTACATGTTCATGAGAATGGCATGGAGTGGGCAGTCCCTTTGGGGAAATCAGGAGACGATAAAATAGCTGTTCTAGTTTGTATATTCCTCTTCTGAAACGTGGAGTGCTAATTTCCATTTCTTATGAGTATCGTCAGGACTGTTGCTACTTAACATGCTATGAATCTCACTTGTTTATTCTCTGCATCCTCACTAATATGCAAATTCTAGGAAGGCATGGAATTTTATCTGTCTTGTCCACTATTGTATCCCTAACTCCCAGAATATGTCCTAGTACATAGGAGACACTCAAAAAAAAGTTTGTCAAATAAATAAATGGAAAGTTTTAATACATACTAAGCATTGAATAAATTATAATAAGGAGCTTCAAAATTTTCTACATTGTTGGTAATTACATTTTATTTTATTTTTTTAAATTTACTTATTTAATTGAGAGGTAGAGTTACAGACAGAGAGAGGCAGAGGCAGAGAGAGAAAGTTCTTCCATCCACTGGTTCACTCCCCAAATGGTCGCAACCACCAGAGATGTGCCAATCCAAAGCCAGGAGGGTCTTCCATGTGGGTGCAGGAGCCCAAGGACTTGGGCTATCTTCCACTGCTTTCCCAGACTATAGCAGAGAATTGAATTGGAAGACGAGCAGCCAGGTCTTGAACCAGCGCCCAGATGTAATGCTGGTACAGTGGACAGCAGCTTAGCCCACTACACCACAGCGCTGGCTCCAGTAATTATATTTTAGATACAGATGTTTACCTGTCCCCTTCTGGTAGTTCAATCTGTTTGAAATTTTATGTTTTTATTGTAATTATTTGCCTTTTATTGTTTTCTCTTTTACATTTTTAGCATTCGTACTTTTTAGTTTGGCTTTATAGTAACTTTCTGTTATCTGTGTTCTAAACAGGGCACCTATAAAGTGGACAAAGTTAAAAAGGTGTTGCAATCATCCCACGTTCCTTTTGAAAGAAGGAAAAGTAACTATGGGAGAAATGTGCTGAATGAAATACACAAATCTCTTTAAAGGTAGAGGCAGAGTCTCTCGGCTATTTTTAACTAGGTACATAACTTTGTTCAAAGGCTTTGAAATCCAAATACATTTTGAAAGGCAATTACATAGCAGTTGAATAATTTATGTGCTGGCCATTATGTGGGATTAAGCTATTGATTCCTGATCTTTAGAGTCTCCCTAAGGTGTTAATCCCAGTAATGACACAGCCCCTTCATAAATTGCCTTATTAGGTAGCCAAAAGCCAGATAGATGGGAACACAATACCACTGTTACCTTGAAACAGAAATAAATTAAGTAAATCATATGGAAATAAACTCACACTTTTGGCTTCATAAAGGTTTTATTACTTACAGGCAACTGCTCCACTTATACTGGTCACTTTGCCGCCTGTTTACGTTGATGCATTTATTCAACAAATGTTTATTGAGCATCTGCTATCGATTTGAGTCACAGCTTCATGCTTGCTAACTGCATATCCTTAGGCACCACTCTGTGACTCAGTTTTCTTATCTGTAAAATGGAGCTCATTATACTACCTGCTATAGAAAACTGTCAGCAGATTAAGTGAACAAATACTTAGGAAGCACTTCCAATAGGTTTCAAATAATTCAAAATTCTCAACAGATGCTATCCTCATAATGTCCTATAAACAATATATTCCCCTTTTACTCGCATAACTTTACATAAATTGCCATCACTTGCAAGCAAGAATCTTGATTTAAAGAAACTTCAGTTCAAAGAAGTGACATAGGCAGCCTGATATCATACAGCAAAATGAATGGTGGGTATCACCAAAAACCTCAGTGACTGATGCACTAGACTGATGCCCTCAAACAGATTTCTGAGACAAATTCCTATTTAGGAATGGAGCATGCGCAATTCCTAGCAAAGCAAGCCCAGCGAATGTGGGGGCTATCAGCCCTGACTAGATTGCTAAGGTAAACGTCTGCTTTATACCACTGCAGGCTTGAGGTCCCTTGGAGTTATTTACACTCCTAACACTGCTCTTCCCATTCCCAACGTTAGTGGCTCTGCAAAAACACTTTGGACAAAAACACTGCAGTAAGATAGTCTCTTCATATCTCTAAATTGTAAAGGAGTGAGGAATATGCCTGTTACTCTCATGTTGCCTTGCATGAGGTTATGAGTAGTACTCTGACATTAGCTTGAATAAATCAGTACTCCTGACGGTGCAAATATTTCAATCCCTGCAAACAGGTTTGTCTGGTAGTTTCAATCATAGAATCCATAGACATGTAAAGATGTATTTCTATTGATATACCTACAGACAAAAATGTAGATACTTTTAAAATGCTAATTTAATCACTTTATGCCACAATACGTAGATTGATAGATGATAGAGACAGACAGACACCAATTACATTCATCTGATCAGAATACATACATTTATAATAGGATTTCAAAAAGTTCATGGAAAGGGGCAGATGAAACCACTGCCTGCAAGACTGGCATCCTATATGGGTACCAGTTTGAGTCCTGGCTGCTCCACTTTTGATCCAGCTCCTTGCTAATGCACCTGGGAAAGCATCATAAGATGTCCCAAGTGCTTGGGCTCCTGTACCCACATGGGAGACCTGGATGAAGCTCTTGGCTATGGTCTGGCCCAGTCCCAACCATTGTGGCCATTTGGAGAGTGAACCAGCAGATGGAAGACCTCTCTCTCTCTTTCCTCCCCTCTCTGTGTAACTCAGCCTTTCAAATAAATAAATTATGGATTTCAACAGTTTTTTTTAAACACCCAAATAAACATATCTTTATTGTTATTTTAGAAGGAGCAAGACATACAGAAAGAGACAGTTCCCAACTGCTGGTTTGTTCCCCATATGCCCACAATGGACAGGGCTGGACCAGATGGAAACCAGAAGTCTGGAACTCAGTCCAGGCATCACACATGGGTGGCAACTACTTAAGCTATCAACTGCTTCCTCCCAGGGTGCGCATTACCCTGATGCTGGAATCAAGAGCAGAGCCAGGACTCAAAACCGGGCACATGCAATGCAGACATCCAAACCAGCAGCTTAACTGCTAGGCCAAATGTCTGCCCCTTTTAATTTCATTTTCCATGATTTTTTTGAAGTACCCTCACATATATAGGCATTTTTAAAAATCATTTAAGTGCTAGGTTCTGGGTCTCAGGGCTTTACATGATTTTTTTTTATTTAAAATACCAACTTTTTAATGGTGATTATCTACCTGGTGGTTCTACAGAAGGTCCTAATTTATGCATTTTTGTCTATCTAGCTTTCTATGTTGAGCAGTGAAATTGTTGATTATTTCTAAGAAAATAATCTTGAGTTAAATATTTATGAAATTTGTCATACTTCTCAGGAGCCAAGTTCTAATTATTTTACACACATTATTTCATGTAGTCATCACAGGAACTCCATGAGGTCAATATCATTATCTCTAATTTTGAGAGAACGAGGTTCAGAGGTGTACCTCACTCAAGGACATATGCATGGTAAGTAGCATAATCTCCAAGTCTTTTAAGCCCTAAAACATCAGAGGGAATCGAGGGTAGAGAAAATTGAAATTCATTGTTGGCAAATTTGGGAATGAAACTGGAAAATGTTGCTAAAATTGTTAGTACAATAGTGTCTGTGCCTTTCTCTCCATCCACTGGAAGCAGAAAGTCTAATAATAATGGTATTTGAAGGGGAGCAGTCATGGCTGGCAGGACGCATAAGCAATTCAGAAAATAATTTAAGTAAAGCTGAAGCCATTCTGAGCATATCACCATTCTTTTATTCACCTTAGAGTTTGCTAGTCATGATTAATTGCAGAGGAAAATGTTTGAAGAATATACCCTTTGAAAAAGTGACAGAGGTGACTGAACTCAAGAGAGCTAAAGATGATTCACATTACTTGAATGTAAAATTATCATGATCCTCAAAAACCGAATAGGGTTCATTCCAAGCAGGTCACATCCTACTGCAGCTGGCTCCTACTTGCTTAATTTCTAAGTGGTGCAGGCACAGATGTTACACCTCGTGAGGTATTAACTACATCCTGGTACTCTCTTCATTCCAGAGATAACTTTCTATTCCCTTAAGAATATACCGTGCCAAATGCTTAACTACTTAGGTGATCAAAAACATTGAATTTAGCTTCACAATGAGTGCAATTTTCAAATACAAAAAGAAAATGATCCGAGACATTCTATTAACATAATTCCAGTCATGATTTCAGCGTGAGGCTCAGAGGTATTCATATAAATATAATCACCTACAAATTTACTCAAAATTTAAGTTGAGGCCCTTTAATGATGTGATATTATTAGATGATATAAAACAATGTCAAATATATTTGATTTACAGCCCATCCACTACAAACGAAAAGGAAAAGCATTTAGGGTTAAATTATAGGAAAGTGAAAGTAAATGGCATGGCCCCAGGGTATTTAAAATACCCTTGCAGAGAACACTATACAACCCGGAACTTCTAACATCTAGGTACAGGTGACTTCCCTGTCTCCACTTAGGGAAGGCTGCAAGTTCAGTCTTCACTGTCTTGCACCATCTTCATTGTTATGGAGAATACAAAGGGGATGGTCATGGTGACAGAATTTGTGACATTAACTAGCAAAAAACAATCGGACTTTTTCTATTTTGGAAGAGAAAAAGATAATTTCCAGAACAGACAGGTAGCTATATGAATTATCATAGTTTAAAATAATTTTTGACAACTCTACTTTACTTTCCAACTACTGCCCCATCTCCATCTTCCTTCCCAGCCAAAAATCTTGATCAGGTTCTCTGCATTTGCTTGCCATGTTTTCATTTCTTATTCTCCCTTCTCCATTCCTTCTGTCTTCACAAGCTCTCTATCAGAATTGCTCTGGTTGAAGTCCCCAGCGACTTCCGTTACTATACCCACTGGCATTATGTCAGGAAAGACTAGCAGACAAGAGAAAGTAACCAAGTTTTGCAAGCTAGAAAACAGAGAACATAGACCAAAGAAAGCTGAATACAGGCAGTGGATAGCAGAATCCAAAAGCTAACTAAATACCTCTGCAAAGAAACAGGAATGTCCAGGAATTACAGGCTCAGGGAATAAATTATGGCAAGGATACAGGTAGGGCTGAAAATGAGAGGATATGTGAAGCCTGTCTAGACCTTTAGGTCCCCTCTCCAAAACACTCATCCAGGACCCCTACAAAACCACTCACATCTAAGCACACAGCTTCACACTCTATTTTCTCCCACCCCAACCACTACCACACAGAGACAAAGGGCAGGCTGTAAACTTGATGATTTTGGTTTGGGGAAGCTAACCAGTCAAAAAAAAGCCCTACAACATCTATGTCCAATCAGCATAGAGGGGAGATCACACCAGTCAACAAGCCCTGCCCCCACATACGTACAGAGCTATCAGCCAACACTGTAGAGGCTGGAGAATTGGTCTGTGTGCACTATTTTACACCTTTCCACTTAACAAACTCCGCATGATCTTCCCAAAGCTGAACTCAGAGAAAAACGTAGATGAGGAAACTGAGTTTTGAGATAATAAATTGCTCAACAGCTCATCTAGTGAGTGGGAAAAACAGCATTTCTCAAGGAACTGGGACTCCAGAATACATTTTTTCCTTCATATCATGCTCCCTCTCACATTAAAATGTTTTTCAGGGCTTGTGTTCCTTACTCCTGTGCTTAATTTTGGCAATGATGAGTGGGTTGCACGCTGTGAAGTCATCAGTGGCTTGAAATATTTCTGTCTTTTGTTGGAAGTAAAAAATCTGTCCATTTACCTAAATTGTCTGAGAAATAGATTATATAAATTTTCAAAACACACATTTATTTACTGACATATTTGATGGCTTATAACTGAAGTGTTTTCTTACGAAAACTTAGAGTTTTCCATTCAAAATTCAGAAAGCTACCACTTTAACAAAATATGTTTGAAAGGAAAAAAAAATAACAGTAGACTTTACTATCACCTAAGCAAATCATTACTATTGGTAAAATTAGTAAAATTCATGTGCTAAAGTTTTATATATTTTCTATATTTCTCCCAAGATTTTCTGTACATTGGAACCACCTGGCGTGTTTATAAATGTCCCAAGTCGGGGTGGGTGTTTGGCATAGCAGTTAAAATGCCACTTAGGACACCCACATTTCATGTCAGAATACCTGAGTTCAAGTCTTGGCTCTATTTCTGATACAGCTTCCTGCTGATGCACACCCTGGGAGGCAGCAGGTGATGCAAGTAATTGGGTCCCTGGCACCTAATTGAGAGACCTGGACTGAGTTCCTGGCTGGTGGCTGGAACACCCCTGACCATTGTGAGCATTTGTGGAGCAAGTCAGCAGATGGGAGTTCTCGCTGTCTGCTTTTCCCTCTGTCAGTCTCTCCCTGCCTCTCAAATAAATTTTTTAATGTAAGAAATAAATAAAATATCTCAAGTGATTTTAATGTACAGCAACTTTGTACTAAAAATTAATTAATTAATTAGTCTGAAAGAGCTACAGAGAGGGAGAGAGAGGCAGAGAAAGAGATCTTCCATCTGCTGGTGCACTTCCCCAGATGGCTGCAATGGCCAGGGCTGGACCAGGCCAAAATCAGAAGCCAGGAGCTTCATCCAGCTCTCCTACGTGGATGGCAGCAGCCCAAGCACTCAAGCCATCATCCACTTCTTTCCTGGACACATTAGCAGGGAGCTGGATTGGAAGTGGAGCAGCCAGGACACAAACTGGCGCCCAAATGGGTTGCTGGCATTACAAGCAATGGCTTTACCAGACACACCACAGCGTTGGCCCTATGCACAAGAAGTTTTGAGAAATGCCACTCAATGATTTACCTGTGGCAAGTAGCAATCTCCTAAAATAGCTTATCTTTGGTTCTCTTTGATTTTCTTCAAAAATAATTTATTGATGTCTAGTAATTGCTATTGGTTCATCCTCTGACTTCGATCATTATATACAATCAGAAAATAGGGCCCACATTGTGGCATACTGAGTAAAGCCACAGCCTGCAGCACCAGCATCCCTGTTTGAGTCCTGGCTGTTCCACTTCTGATCCAGCTCTCTGCTAATGGCCTGGGGAAAGCAGCGGAAGATGGCCTAAGTAATTGTGCCTTGGACACTAACGTGGGAGACCCGGATGAAACTTCTGGCTCCTGGCTTCAGCCTGGCCCAGCCCTGGCTGTTGCAGCCACTTGGGGAGTGAACCAGCAGAGAAGATCTCTCTCTCTCTCTCTCTCTCTCTGTAACTTTGCCCTTCAAATAATTAAATAAATCCTTTTATAAACGAACACAAGTCCTTTAAATTTATGAAAAATATTAAAACATATCAATAAATGTACATATAATCATATATCTACACATTATGCATACATATATTCCATTGCTTTATGAGAATTTATATATATAAACATATATATATAATTGAACCCTATTTATCTGGTCCATATGTTCACTTAACAAAAACTCAAGTTCTAAAGAAATGGGGGACATAATTTCAGGGAAACTAAATTTGCTAAAACAAAAATGAGGTTACTGTTCCTGCTCCCTATCCAAATATTTTGTTTGTTATTTTGTCAAAACTAGAATCTATTAACGTGAAACCCATAACTTTCTTGGCTACTACCATGAAATAGGAGGTTTTCTATGCAGAAGAACAGCACCATGTTAGAATCATTTGTGTTGCTTACTGCATTTGTTTCTTAAGGTTGAGGATTTCTAGTGAAGTATTTTATTTTAATATAGTAACCAGCTATTAAGTATTCCAAAATATATCACAACAGAATTCAGCATAAATATCTCTCTCAGAAGAGAGATAAAAATTAATGTACATGCAGTGGATATAAAGGTGCTTGTCAAAACATGGAATTTTAAACTTACTGAAATAGGCAATTTGTATAATTTGGCAACTTAAAATTGTCACATTTTTATTTCTTTTTAATATTTACTTATTTATTTGAAAGTCAGAGTTTCAGAGGGAAAGAGGAGAAACAGAAAGAGATTCCATCCTCTGGCTCACTCCCCAGATGACCCAATAGCCAGGGATGGGCTAAGTTGAAGCCAGGAGTCAGAAGCAAAGAGCTTCTTCCATATCTCCTACATGGCTACAGGGACCCAAGGACTTGGACCATGTTCCCTTGCTTTCCCAGGCCATTAACAGGGAGTTGGATTGGAAGTGGAGCAGCTGGGACTTGAACCAGTGCCCGTATGGGATGGCAGCACTGCATATGGCAGCCTAACCTGCTGAGCCACAGTGCTGGCTCCACATTTTGACTTCTGTATGTAAAGTAAGTCAATGTGCTGGGTTACTGTAGGAGCTGCACAAGGAGATCATCAGTTCTTTGCAGACATTCCCATTACTTCTTGCAGAGCTGGGATGCCAGGCCATACAACCAAATAGTAGCCAAGATGTGGGAAGTATGAGAGTGCTGGTGAAAATCACATGAAATGAGAGAGCTGAGGAAGGTGAATCACAAGGAAATCACATCACAGAGAGAACTGAGAGGACCACAAAAGTGAATCAAACTACTTACTACATTATGCATTCTAATTCTTACTGGGACTATAAACCCTTCTCACCTAATATGGAATCCTCTATGGGGCCCACCACTGTAGCTGGGGATTACACACAGATGAAAAACAATAGTCAACCAAATCAAGGATTTAAAGAGGAAGTTTGCAAGTGCCAGACTAGTGAGATATCTCCATGATATCAGCAGTAATCCAGGTTCCTCCTAGCTTTATCATTTTATCTATTCCTCTAAGCTAGGGGAAATGAAGAGGCTGAATCAAAATGTTTTTGAACCAAATGACATTTTTCCAAAAATGGCCTAAACTGCCATTTCATATTTTTTATAAGTGAGTTTATAAAAAGTAATAAACTTTGTTGCCTATTTCCCTTGATTATGTACAGGCATCTTTGGAAATTAAATCACAAAGATAATTTTTTAAAATGTTTTACTAATATGAAGAAAACAGATTTCACGTATTTCATAGATACAGTTCTAAGAAAATAAGCACACTTCCCTCCCTCCATCTCCTTCCTTCCCGTCCTCTTTCTTTCTCTTAATTTTTGCGATAACATAATTTCAATTTACTTGATAATCACAGGCTTAATGTGCCACTAACCATGCAACACTAACCATGATATTCAACAAGTAAAAAGTATAAAGACCACTGTTCCACAGGAATATAGACAATGGCTATAAATATTAACCGAAATAAGATGTCAGTTTCATTCTTAAACTTTTTTGTATTCTATATTAACCACCACATATCAGGTAAAACATATGATATTTGTCTTTTTGGAACTGGTTTATCTCACTAAGTGCAATGGCCTCCATTGCATCCATTTTGTTGTCAAAGAGGATTTCATTTTTTTGATAGTTGAGTAGTATTCCATTGCATGTTATACAACATAGATAAATTCTAACTATATGTCGCTTATCCTTTAGATGTGTCCAATTTTTCCCCCTTAGCTCTTTTTTGCTATTTATTTATGTACATTTCATAAATACAGCTTTAGGAATATAGTGATTCTTCCCACCACCATAGCCGCCCTCCCACCTACACTCCCACCCCTCTTCTTCCTCCCTCTCCTATTTCCATTCTTATTTTTCACTAAGGTCTATTTTCAATTAACTTCATACACATACGATTAACTCTATAGTAAGTAAAGAGTTCAACAAATAGTACAAAAAAAAAAAAAAAACTGTTCCTCAACAGTCAAGACAAGGGCTGTTCAAAGGCATTGTTTCTCAAAGAGTCAATTTCACTTCTATGCCTGGACAAAGTCAATCCAGTTAGTTTAACCTTTATTTCTATTTTGTTTTATTTTCTTTTTGTTAAACAGTATGGAGTAGCTGGATGTCCACTTGGGTTTATTTAGATCCATTTCATAGAATACTTACTTACTGAGCATCAACACTGTGTCTGCAGAATGTAGCAAGTGCAGGGTGGTAGGGGGAGTTCACGCTGAGCAGAGTCAAAAGGGGCTGCTTGTCCCTAGAGAATCTAAAACAATGATATAAGCAACTACCATAGACAGATCTGCTTTGTATTATCACCCTGAGCCAGCAAATGGAAACAATGGCAAGCCCTTTTGTTCTCCTGAGTTCTTAGCAATTGTTGTGAATACTGCTGAGTTTTAATAACATATACATCAGCTTCCATTGAGCACATTTGTATTATTTAGCCTTTCATCAGTATTGTTCTCTACATGGAAGCTAGTAAGAAGTCCCACTTATTTTGTCATCACTGACACATGTGGACTCAGCTACACATGTTTGCTGCATGAGTAATTCCATAATAATTCAGGATTTTGCTGAGTTGATTTCAGCATAATTTATGTTTCTAATCCTGGTAATATTAAATATTCCTGTGGCTAAATAGTAGATTCCAAATAAATAAGGGAATAAATAACAATAAGTAATAAAACAATTACAGAGAAGAAAAAACAACTTTTGTGTTCCATGTGGTCACTTAGAATTGTATTTGTGTTTAAAGTTTAAAACAATGAAACAGGATGTAAACTACCATATTTTTGTTGAGAAAACACAATGCTTAGTTCATAATGAAATGTTTTACTCCATAGTCTGTCTCTGTTTGTAAACTCAATACCAAATACCTTTAAAGAGATATTTGAATAACTTTTTTTTTGACAGGCAGAGTGGACAGTGAGAGAGAGAGAGACAGAGAAAGGTCTTCCTTTGCCATTGGTTCACCCTCCAATGGCCGCTGCGGCCGGCGCGCTGCGGCCGGCGCACGGCGCTGATCCGAAGGCAGGAGCCAGGTGCTTCTCCTGGTCTCCCACGTGGGTGCAGGGCCCAAGGACTTGGGCCACCCTCCACTGCCTTCCCGGGCCACAGCAGAGAGTTGGACAGGAAGAGGGGCAACAGGGACAGAA
Source organism: Oryctolagus cuniculus (assembly GCF_051225735.1). Classification (NCBI taxonomy): domain Eukaryota; kingdom Metazoa; phylum Chordata; class Mammalia; order Lagomorpha; family Leporidae; genus Oryctolagus; species Oryctolagus cuniculus. The sequence goes on from NC_142888.1 coordinate 16,521,715, forward strand.
TCTGGCGCCCTGACCGGGACTAGAACCCAGGGTGCCAGCACTAGAGGCGAAGGATTAGCCTAGTGAGCCATGGCGCCAGCCTGAATAACCTTTTAAAATTAAAATCTTTTTCTTCTTTATTGTTTTATGTTTCAAAACTAAGGAATTAATCAAGGAACTATGATTTTTAGTGAATAAGGCATGATTGCTACTGCACAGTTTAGTAATAAGTTGCAGCTCTGTCTGAGTTATCTATTACTATAAAGCCATTACCTCAAAACTTAGTGGCTCAGTGCCCACTTCGGGTACATCAGGTTAAGCTGCTGTTTGCAACACCAGTCCCCCCTGCCAGTTATGTGGGGACCCAGGAGACCCAGATGGAGTTCCCAAATCCTGACTTTGGCTTGGCCCAAACCTGGCTGTTGCGAACATCTGGGGAGTGAACAAGCAGATGGAAGATTATCCTCCCCCTGTCCTCTCTGTCACCCTGTCTTTCAAATAAATAAATAAATCTTTTTTAAAAACACGTAGTGGCTTAAAAAAACAATTGTTATCTCACTCGTACTTTCTGTGGGTCAGGAATCTGAGCAGTGCTTAGCCTAGTCCTCTAACTCTGGGTCTTTCACAAGGCTGAAAGCATCTCAAGGCCCTGACTGCAAAAGATCTGCTCACGGGCTTACTCGTGTGCTTGCCAACAGGATTCAGTTCTTCCAGGCTCTTCGATTGAGGCCTCAATTCCTCATGAGCTGTTGGCTGGAGCTGGAGCTCGCTTGCTCTTTCTCTTTCTCTCTCTTTCAAATAAGGAGAAAGAAATAAATGCAAATTGTTTTTCTTAAAGATTTTATTTATTTGAGAGAGAGAGAGAGAGAGAGAGAGAGAGAGAGAGAGGTTTTCCATGTGCTGGTTCACTCCCCAATAGCCGCAATGGTCGGAGCTGTGCCGACCTGAAGCCAGGAGCCAGGGGCTTCTTCCGGGTCTCCCACACGGGCAAGGACCCAAGGACTTGGGCCATCCTCTACTGCTTTCCCAGGCCATAGCAGAGAGCTGGATTAGAAGAGGAGCAGCCGGGGCTGGCGCCGCAGCTCACTAGGCTAATCCTCCACCTTGCGGCGCCGGCACACCGGGTTCTAGTCCCGGTCGGGGTGCCGGATTCTGTCCCGGTTGCCCCTCTTCCAGGCCAGCTCTCTGCTGTGGCCAGGGAGTACAGTGGAGGATGGCCCAAGTCCTTGGGCCCTGCACCCCATGGGAGACCAGGAGAAGCACCTGGCTCCTGCCTTCGGATAGGCACGGTGTGCTGGCTGCAGTGCACCGGCCGCGGCGGCCATTGGAGGGTGAACCAACGGCAAAAAGGAAGATCTTTCTCTCTGTCTCTCTCTCTCTCTCACTGTCCACTCTCCCTGTCAAAAAATAAAAATAAAAAAAAAAGGAGCAGCCGGGATAGGAACTGGTGCCCATACGTGATACAGGCAGAGGCTTAGCCCACTGCACTGCAGCACTGGCCCCAATAGCTTTCAAAGTTATCACCTGAAGCTTTTCCTAAAGTCACATCTTCACCCACCCTTCACTACTCTTTACTCTGCTTCGCATTTCTTCCTAACACTTGTTACTAGCCAACATTCAGTAATGTGCTTATCTGTCTATTGTCTGTCTCTCACAGCAACATGCACATTTGGTCTTCAATTCCAGAGCCTAGAGCTTACATAGCACAGAGTAAGTTACACAACAGTCAATTGTCAAAGTGGTAAAGAAATCATTTCATCTAACTGAGGGAAAAACTGTATTTCATGTTTGTGTTTGTACCAGTTTTATGAGATGGTAGACATTCATGATGTTTCTCACCTTCGGCAATGAGGAAATTAATTGTTAGAAATGGGAATGATTTCAAGGACTTCTTTTGGAAAAGAAGTGAACATTTCACAATTTGAATAACATGCGCAAGATTGTACTTGCAGTCTTTGCTGATAAATTTACCTGCATGGAAAATGATCTTCAGAAACTAATTCACATAGGGAATTACTGATTCCCTGATACTGTCTTCTGACATAAGTTCCTGCTGACAAGTAGCTCCCCAAACCCCTACCACTAAAACTTGACTACCAACCTTTGCTATGCTCGGTTTCAGTGGTTCAGGGTTTCGGATAAACAACCAAACTCATGCAATAGCCACTGGTCACACTTGTCTTCAATTAGAACAATAACCTCGCATATTCTCACCTGCTTTGCACCACACCCTCATTACCATTTGGCATTGTCAGAATTTATCTTTTTCACCCAATCTGGTGATTTTATTTGGTACGTTATTATAGTCTATATTTATATTTGTCTTTTTACATGCTTTTATCATTTGATTTCTTCATTGTGAAAAGCCCATTCATGATTTTGGACCATCTAACTACTGGATTGTTTGTACAAGGAGCTTTCAAGGTGTTCATGGAAAACTGCACCTTATGAGAAAACTATGCATGAATTTCAAAGTTTTTTACACAAAAATAAACTTATCTTTTAATTGAATTTTCCAAGAACTTTTAAAAATGTTAATTTTTTTCTTATCTGTAGAAATTCTTCATATATTCTCAGTGTTAGTCCTTTTAACTCCATTGCTAATTGTGTCTTCTATTCCATGCCCTTCCTTTCCATGTTGGTAGTAACTTTCTTTTTTTAGTATTTATTTAGGGGCCAGTGCTGTGGCGCAGCAGGTGAAGCCATCATCTGCAGCACCTGCATCCCATATGGACGCTGATTTGAGTCCCGGCTGCTTCATTTCTGATCCAGTGCCCTGCTAATGCACCTGGGAAAGCAGCCGAGGATGGCTCAAATCCTTGGGCTCCTGCAACCATGTGGGAGATGCTAAAGAAGCTCTTGGCTCTTAGCTTCGGCCTGGCCATTTGGGAAGTGAACTGGAGTTAGGGGGAGAGGGGGAGAGAGGGAAAGAGGGAGAGAGGGAGAGGAGAGAGATCTTCCATTTGCTGGATCATTCCCCAAATGGCCGCAAATGCTGGCCCTGGGCCAGGCTGAAGCCAAGAGCCAGGAGATTCTTCAGTGTCTTCCATGTGGGTGCAGAAGCACAAGCACTTGGGCCACCTTCCACTGCTGTTCCGAGGCCATCATCAGGGAGTTGGATTGAAAGTGGGGCAGCCAGGACAGGAACCAGAGCCCATACAGGATGCTGGCGTCGCAGGGGGCAGCTTTACTACATCAACGCTGGCCCTGGTGGTAACTTTTTTTTAAGATTTATTTATTTATTTGAAAGAGTTACAGAGAGGGAGAGAGGGAGAGAGCGAGAGTCTTCCATCCACTGGTTCACTCCCCAGTTGTCTGCAATGGCCTGAGCTGCGCCCATCGGAAGCCAGGACCCAGGAGCTTCCTCCGGGTCTCCGACGCAGGTGCAGGCGCCCAAGGACTTGGGTCATCCTCCATTGCTTTCCCAGGCCATAGCAGGGAGCTGGATCGGAAGTGGAGCAGCTAGGACTCCAACCAGCACCCATTTGGGATGTCAGCACTGCAGGTAGCGGCTTTACCTGCTATGCCACAGCGCTGGCCCCCACTAGTGGTAGCTTTTAATGAGGTTTTTAATGTTAATTTATTGGCTTTTCCTTTATGATTAGTGATTTAAGTATTCTATTTTAGAAGCCTTTCCCTACCCTGAGGTCATGAAGATATTCCGCTATTTATTTCTAGAACTTTTGTCATTTTTCACATGTAAGTTTATGAGATATATGGAAAATATTTTATGTGTAGTTTGAGAGATTGCTGTTTCTGTGTGTGATTACCCAGTTGTCTCCACTTCACTTACTGTAAACTCTGTCCTTTCTCCATTCCCATGTCTAATTTTTCACAAATCAAGTGTCATTTTGTGCTTGGGATTACAGCTGGGTTTCCTAATCTCTTCCATTTTTCTATTTATCTGTGTACCAATATAATAATTACTGCAGTTTTATAATAAATCTCAACATCCAGCACTGCAAGTTTTCCCACCTTGTTAATATCCTTCAAGATCATTTTGTCCAATTTTGGCATTTTATATTCCCATAAAATTTTAGAATAAACTTGTCAAGTTCCACAAGAAAATTTGTTGGACTTTTGATTGGCATTTTATTGACTCTGTGAATCAACTTGGATTAATTTATATATGTACAACCACAAGCCACCTGGTCCAAAAAGACAATGTATCATTTAATTTACTTGGATTTTCTTTAATTCTTCTTTTTCATTCAATGGAAATGCAAATTTCCATAGATTAGATTTATTTCTAGATACTGAATAGTTTTTATCTTACAAACTGTACTTGTTTCTTTTCTGCTTATTACAATGATTTCCAATGTTGATTTCATATCCAACAACCTTGTTAGATTCTGCTCATTTGTATATTGATCATTTTGGACTTTCCATGTACACACAATGATATCACTTGTGAATGACACTTTCACTTCCTTTACAATCCTACCCAAACCTTTCCAAGATGCTTTTCCTTTCAAATACTTGCTATATTTTTTCACATGCACACAAATGTATTGAATTTTTAAATGCAAGAATAACACATATCCAGGAAATGTATAAATTATAATTGTACAAGTTGTTCAATGGTCACAAAGAAAAAATGCCCATGTAACCAACAACCAAATCACTAACGCTTCCATACAAACCTCAATATTTTCATTTCTAACAGTATGGCTTAATTTTAGCTTCTTAAAAACTTCATATAAGTGCAAACTTATGGTATTTAATCTTTCATGTTGGCTCCTCTCCCAATATTAGTGAGCACGCATGATTAAGTTTGGATTGCTATGCAGTATTACATTATAATCCCCCATGTCGATGACATTTTAGTTCTAACCTTATTAATATGAAATTCTAGAGAAGGAACTTAACCTAAGCATCCATTTTGTTGTCTTTGAAATAGGCATAGCACTGTGGAAGTTTATTATTTTGGAATCAATTCAGCTACTATTGTCTTTATTCATACACTGAAGGTAGTGACAATGTTATTTAACTTTATCCAAAAAATCCACTAATATGCTGCGAATAGGCTACTAAAATCCACAAACTGTCAGTTCCTACCTCCGGCTACTTAAATGCAAATTATAAAGGTGACATAAAGGATATGCTGTTCTTTAAATACTTTTTTCCTTAATATGCAAAGGAAAGAAGTAGAGCAAAGCACAGGTTGAAAACTCCTTTCCAATGTCCCAAGATACTCAGCATTTTCTGTTCTTGTAAGAGCCCCCAAGTATGCAGTTTTTATATGGGCTGTGGAAAATGTCACCACGAGTGCTGTTAAATTTCTATTTTCATTTTGTATTAATTGCTCAAAACTTGCACAGTGGTTTATTTTTTGGATGAATGAGACATTGTGTGGGTATATCTGTAAAACATATTCCTAAAATGTGAAATTTACTTCTATACACTGTTGGTGGAAATTGAAACTGATATACAATTTCTGAAGCGCCAAGAGTTACTGCATAACAAAATTTAAATGTGCATACTCCTTGAACCCACAATTCTATTTCCAGTAACTTACACCCAGGTATTTTTCAAATGTGCACAATGATATTTGTTCATTTGTTACAGGCACATCAGCTCCACGCTCCTCTACCCTGCACACCAGGTCGCCTTTGCGCCTTCTAACGTCACGTCATGTCACGTCACATCACGTCTCATCGCCAATGCCCAGTAAGTCATATCACGTTTTCTCTGTGTCACGATTCATCTAATCCGTCCCTCACCTCCTGTCACGTCGTCTCTTCTGTCCCTCACATGTCTCATCTCCAATGCCCCATACGTTGTCTCCTCTTCCCATCACGTCAAACCTCATCTCCTCTGTCCCTTACGTCACACCCTCTCTACCCTCCAAGTCACATCGTCTCTATCCTCCACATCGCCAATGTGGAGGATTGGCTTATCTCCAATGCCCCATACGTCATGTCTCCTCCATGCCTCTACATCTACATCATGATTCATCACCTATCCCTCATGTCATGTCCCCTATACACTTCACGTCAAGTCTCTAATGCCTCATACATCACGTCTCCTCTATGCCACTCGTCATCTGTGCCTCACGTCACGTCCTCTCTACCCTTCACGTCACATCTCATCTCTGTGCCTCACGTCTTGTCCTCTCTACCCCCACGTCACATCTCCAATGCCGCGTACGTCACGTCTCCTCTACCCTTCACGTAGCATCTCATCTCTGTGCCTCACGTCTTGTCCTCTCTACCCTCACGTCACATCTCAAATGCCCCGTACGTCATGTCCTCTCTACCCTCACGTCACATCTCCGATGCCCCCTACGTCACATCTCCTCTACCCTTCACGTAGCATCTCATCTCTGTGCCTCACGTCACGTCCTCTCTACCCTCACGTCACATCTCCAATGCCCCGTACGTCATGTCCTCTCTACTCTCCACGTCACATCTCCGATGCCCCCTACGTCACATCTCCTCTACCCTTCACGTAGCATCTCATCTCTGTGCCTCACGTCACGTCCTCTCTACCCTCACGTCACATCTCCAATGCCCCGTACGTCATGTCCTCTCTACTCTCCACGTCACATCTCCAATGCCCCCTACGTCACATCTCCTCTACCCTTCACGTAGCATCTCATCTCTGTGCCTCACGTCACATCCTCTCTACCCTCACGTCACATCTCCAATGCCACGCACGTCACGTCTCCTCTACCCTTCACGTAGCATCTCATCTCTGTGCCTCACGTCTTGTCCTCTCTACCCTCACGTCACATCTCAAATGCCGCGTACGTCATGTCTCCTCTACCCTTCACGTAGCATCTCATCTCTGTGCCTCACGTCTTGTCCTCTCTACCCCCACGTCACATCTCCAATGCCGCGTACGTCACGTCTCCTCTACCCTTCACGTAGCATCTCATCTCTGTGCCTCACGTCTTGTCCTCTCTACCCTCACGTCACATCTCAAATGCCCCGTACGCCACGTCTCCTCTACCCTTCACGTAGCATCTCATCTCTGTGCCTCACGTCACATCCTCTCTACCCTTCTCGTCACATCTCCAATGCCCCGTACGTCACTTCACATCTTGACTCTTCTACCCTTCACATCACATCTCTTCTGCTCTGCCCCTCAGGTCAAGTCTTGTTTCCCGTGCCCTGCAGTACACGCCTCATTTGCTCTTCCGCCACACATCATGTCTCATCTCCTTTGCCCCATATGTCGTGTCCCCTCTTCTCAGGCTGCACTGCACACCACGTCGTGTCTCTTCTAATGGAAGGTGGAGTTTGTTACCTTATGTTTCAAGGAAGACTGTAGACCTGGACACAGAGAGGTGAGTGGACAGTGCAGAAAAGTTTTATGGAAGTGAAAAGCAACAGCTAGCGCAGCCGTGCAGCTCAGTCGGAAGGCCTGCCGGAAGCAGGCCACTGACAGGAGGAGTGAGTGGCTCACCGTCTTGTGTTAAGGGAAAGTTTATGCAAGAATACAACGCCTTCCAGAAGCTTTGCTTGCTGTGCATCCGGCTCTGCGCGCATCATGCCTTGTCTCCAGTTCCAACCATTTGGCCAATCGCAGGTCCCAGGTGTGTTGTTATTTTTTTTGTTGTTTTAGTTTTAATTTTTTGGTTTGTAAGTTCATGTTCCTGAGAGCCAGTCTCCCCCTGTCTCTTGTTCACGGCCTGGGCTTGTTCGCTTACTTGGTTAGTTCACAGCCCCCAGGCTTTTGCTTCATAGATGACGATTTGGTTGTCCTTGTGTCGCTTATAAACCAGAGGCGGAGGCCGCCCTCCTCACCTTGTAGCCCCTCTGTTCCAGCTGCCAGCTTAAGTCTGCCCTGACCGGGCCTTCCGCCTACATCAGTGTCAAGCCTCGTGTCCTCCGCCCTGCCCGTGGGGTCCCACGTCCTCTGCGCATGGCAGCACGTCACATCTCTGGGCTGCTGCCGTCAGGTCGTGTCTCGTTTGTTTCCTGCTCCGCACATCACTTCCGCCTCTTCCCCTTTGTGCCGTGTGTCACGTCACCTCCACTCGTCTCCTCTGCCCTGCACAAAGCGGCTTGTCTGTCTGCCCTGTACGGGGGAAAAAAGCGTGTCGCAGTGGCATTTGTGTAACACGGACCAAAGCAAGGTCCATGTCTGTGCTTGGGGGATCGGCCGGTCCGTGATGGCCCAGCCTTAGAGGGTACGGTTCTGTAGTCTGAGCACCGCGGGCTAGAGCCGCATATAAGGGCAGTGGTGGTTAATTTTTAAAAAGATATTACAGAACGGCATATGCGGTGCGTATTTAAACAAATGCTACGTACACACATACTTAGATGGGCATTGGATACTGTCCATTACCAATATCTCTATTTGGGGTTAGAATTATGCAAGGAACTGTCACTTTTCATTTCATATGCTTATATGTCACATGTCTGTTTAGTAAAAGACATGTGGTTTCTGTGATGTTAAAAAGAGGCCTTTGCATTTTGAAAAAAAAAAAGGCAGATTCTTTAAGGACCATTTTGATTTGTCATGGCCATTTAAAAACATTTTGTTTTACAACCGCACATAAATCAGGAACATGGATAGATATTCTCCTTGGTCCGCGTCATCAGCTAAGAATTATTCACAAAATTGATTCCACCCACTTTGGCTTCCTCCCAATCAACTCTCATTGACTCCTTGGAATTCTCTCGAAGCATGGTAAGACCAGCTTTGCCCATGCCCTCCCCCCAACTGTAGCCTACTTCCTGTTGTTTCTTACCCACTTCCTCATTTTTTTTTTACCCACTTTGGTTACCTCACTGCCTTGTTTTGGGAGCTCATGTGCATTCTAGCCCATACGTTTCCACTTCCTTTTTGGCATAATAGTGATCCAAATGACACGCACAGAAATAAATCAGACGTACTAAGTGCCACCTATGAGGCACAGACGTTTAACACTTATCAAACTTTCGTGTTGTTACCTGTACTTCCTTGCTGCCTTTCAAATGGTCAGAGCCAAAACGGGCCTGGCCTGGGCAGGGTGCACAGATGTGTGGGCTGCTGTGGGCCCTCAGCATTCTCGTCTTCTGGGAGGAAGGAATGGCTGCCGGGAAGAGAGCTGCCCTGGACAACCAGGATCTGCTGCAAGAAGTAAGTCACAGAGGTTTGGGGGTTAAGTCATTAGCTTTCTGATCTAAAATGTAACGTAGTAGAGTTGACATAATGCGACTGCCTTGTTTGTCTCTGGGATAATTGGATGATTCAGTCATGTTTTTAAAAAATATTTTAAGGACCCAGGATAGTCGTTGCAACTTGGTGGCACAAGAACTGTACGTTGCTTTTCAAAATGTCTGAATTAGGTTCCAGTCTTTAAAAGCTGGCAGTCTGGGTAAATGGGAAGCCCTGGCGACACTGACTGAGCTGACCTCCTTACCTGGCTGTAATTGGGTAAGCATGAGTAACAGGAGCCCTCTGTGACCAGGGCCTCAGCTCCCAGGTTGCCATGGCGCCATCATGCTGAGCCTCTGTGTACAGCCCTGTACCAGCCCTTGACTGCGTCCCTTTCCTGCACTTCTCCACCCTGGATCCATGGCATCACCTCGGGTCGTGCTAATCCAGTGAAGCAGGGTGTGACAGTCAGTCTTTAAATATGACACAAGCTCCATTTGCCATCCTCAGAAAAAATGTCTGGGGGTCCTAGAAATGAGATCCTTTGAGATCTTGCCAAAATGTGTGGCTTCAGATTCATCTTAATTTGGATTCTGAAGTAAACTAACACTGGGATTGATTTCTTCCACCTGCTTGAGAGCAGTTTTTCACTGGTGTTGTGAGCAATCGGGCCGCCCGGCCTTCACCTTCAGTGCTCGCTGTTAACGATAATGATAGTAATGATACTACTAGTACTAGAGTGGGTTCTTATTCCAAGGTGTTAGGAATTTAATCAGGCATTTTCCCGTCTACGTGACTCTGCTTCTGGCTTCCGAGGGATGTAGAATAAAGCTTCCTTTCATTCACCCCCTTCAAAATGGATTTTCTTCAATTTAAGCACCTTTATGTTTCTATTTTGCATCTTTTAATTATGAGCTTTCCTGAGGTTAGTTTAAATAATTCTTGTCAGATCCACATCATTCATTCTGGAGGCAGGAGAGAGTAGAAGTTACGCACCTAGGGGCTCCATCAGACTGGCTTTGAAAGCTGGTTTCGCCGTTATTAGCCATGTGACACTGATCAAGCCCCTCATCTTCTGCCTCAGTTTCTTTACCTGTTAAGTGAGAATTGGAATAGCGCGTACCTTGGGAGGTTTTCACGATGCTTAAATGGGTAATATATGGAGAGAGCTGAGAGCCGGGCCAAGCTTTCAGTGAGAGTTCATAGCATTAGCAATTACTGTTACTTAGTGACACCTTCCTCCCACAGGCTTCACCAAAACTGCTGGAACCTCTTCTCTGACGCTTTCCTGCTCTGTGCAGACAGGAGCTCTCAGAATCGCGCTCTGCCTCACTGAGAGATGTGTGTGTCTGGTGCATTAAGTCACACACATTGCCAGATGACACTGTCTTCTAATACATTTCATTAACCCTTTTAAGCAGAAAATACTGGGGAAAAGGTAGCCTATCTCTACGCACCAGAAGGAGAGAATGCAGAGTCGCTGACCCGCATGCGGATTCCCAGTCTTCTGCTCCGTGGCTTTACCTGTGCCGTCTGTCATCTTTCTGCACCTGGATAGCTCCTGCTCATCCCTTAAGACATGCTTTACACCCTGCTGCCTCCAGGAAGCATTGGCGAACGTGCTTCCAGCATGCGCTTCCTCCAGCCGAGCCGGTACCACGCTGAGTAAGCCAGCCTCACCGGCGGTCTGCCAAGTCTGCACTCCTCGGTCCTTGCACTTACCCACTCTCTTTACCCCCGTACATCAGCCCATACATTCTTTCAGTGCCAGAACTGTAACTTTTACCTTTAGCCCCTGCATTTGGAAAAAAAATGATTTCAAAGAAGAAAGTAGAAGTTAGTAAACCTTTGTGAATCAATGAATAAACACATCCTCGTATGCCAAATGCAGCATTCCCTCAGCATTCCGGCTGGCTGTGTGCTGTGAGCACACGAAAAGGATAAAGCTCTAAAGAATACGTAACCTAATTACCACAGGAAGGCATAGGCATAGAAATGGAGAAGTGAAAAACAGTGTATCAACAATTGCTGCAATAAGGCGACATCATAAACAAACTCCAAATCTTCGTGATATAAAACGGCGAGCAGTCTTTTAACTGAAAGTTCCGCTTTGCTGATCAGCTTTAGGCTTGGTTCCAGGCCGCAGAGAGGCCTTCCCAGCAGTTAGCTGCGGCTTGACCACCTCGTGATGCATGGTGATACGTAAGGGGCACACAAAACCGTATACACACACTTAGCCTTCTGCTCACATCCTGCTAGTCAAGGCAAGTCGCGTGGCCAAGAGCAAAATCCATGGTGGAGGAAGCATTCACTCAGCGAAAGACGTATGGAATGAATACTTGCCGGATGGTCATTCAGGTTATCATACCACGTATCCAGATATCCACTGTAAATGATTGAGGATGCCGCTAAGTTCCCTGAATGAACAAAGTACAGAAAGATCCTAATGGATAAAGGTAGTCTAGCAAGGTTTGACAGACAGAACATTTGACCTAGGCCTTACCTTAAAAAGTACTTAAGATGAAGCAGGTGTTATAGCACAGCACGCTAAGCTGTCACTTGGATGCTGGCATCCCATATCAGAGTACCTGGAATCAAGTAACCCCTTTGCTTCCACTCCAGCTTCCTGCTGATGTGCCTGAGAGGCAGTGGAAGATGGCCCAAGTACTTGGATTTCTGCCACCCCCCCAGGAGACCTGGATAGCGTTCCTGGCTCCTGGCTTTGGCTTGGCCCAATCCTGGATGTTACAGATATTTGGGGAGTGAACCAACAGATAGGAGATCCCCCCCCCTTTTCTGTCACTCTGCCTTTCAAATAAGTTAAATATTTTTTTTTTAAAAAGTAGTTAAATATAATTAGGCTAAATAGAAACAAGGTAGCATTCTAGGGAGGAGAAACAGTGAGCAGAGGTAGAGTTGGGGATGTACACAGTGTATTTAAGATCAGCTGAGCCCAGTTAAAGGGGACCAGAAAGGTGCACTACAGAAGTTAGAATTTATCATTGAGCACTTGTGTTGAAGGATTTGGAGCAGTTAGGTGGCATGACTCTTGACTCTGTTCCTTTGCTCATTTTTGCCTGCACTGCCTTCTTGCCCCCATATAGTCAGGATTCCTAGTTGTAAGCAAGAGGCCAGCTCTAGTTGGCTTAAGCATAACAGAATAATAAGGAAGCTGCTTCAGTCAGGGCATGACAATAGAGGCTGTGTGGGAACCGTGGCTATAGTCACAATACATGCCATAGGTATAGCAAGAGTATCATGTATGGTGTTGAAAACTTGATTCAGAACTCACAGCATCACCACTGGAGCACTTGGGACAGAACACTGGACCTTACCTTCAGCATCATTGTATTTTAGGCTTCTTGACGGGGTTGCCATTGTTAATGCTGCACGTCTATAAAATGTAGTTTCAGGTCTACATACTATCACACACCAGATCTGGTTTTTTTTTAAAAGATTTATTTATTTATTCGAAAGTCAGAGTTATACAGAGAGAAGGAGAGGCAGAGAGAGAGGTCTTCCATCCATTGGTTCACTCCCCAATTGGTCACAATGGCCGGAGCTGTGCCGATCCAAAGCCAGGAGTCAGGAGCTTCTTCTGGGTCTCCCACGTGGGTGCAGGGGCCCAAGGACTTGGGTCATCTGCTGCTGCTTTCCCAGGCCCTAGCAGAGAGCTGGATCAGAAGTGGAGCATTCAGGTCTCAAACTGGCGTCCATATGGATGCAGCACTGCAGGCGGTGGCTTTACCCGCTACGCCACAGTGCTGACCCGTAGATCTGGATTTAAACTTTGGGATGAGCATACCTAATTGGTTGAGCTGAGGTCACCTGTATATCCTAGTTGCAGGGGTGGCTGAGAAATACTTGGCATTGTCAACAGTTATACTGAGAGGTAGGCCCCACTTTCCACTCTTAAGGCAGAAAAATCTCCAAGAACAGGAGCTATATCAAAATCTGGTAGTCAAAACACAAATATTTTTAAGATCTCTACCTCTAAAAAAAACACAGAACAAAAAACTCCCCTCACTTGATTTTTGTTTTGCTTTTGTTTTTCTATTCATAGACCAAATTCATACTTTGTTCTTCTGCAGTCCTATAGCAGTTTATTGTGGAGCCACTCTTGGTATTTTTGTCATGCAACTTAGAATTTCGGTGATTTTTTTTGTATTTTTAAAATATTTTTAAAGATTTATTTATTTATTTGAAAGTCAGAGTTACACAGAGAGAGAGAAGGAGCGGCAGAGGCGGGGGGTGGGGTCCTGCCATCTGCTGGTTCACTCCCCAGATGGCCACAATTCCTGGAATTGCGCAGATCTGAAGCCAGGAGCCAGGAGCTTCTTCTGGGTCTCCCACGTGGGTGCAGGACCCCAAGGACTTGAGACATCTTCTACTGCTTTCCCAGGACATAGCAGAGAGCTGGATCGGAAGTAGAGCAGTCAGGACTCGAACTGGTGGCCATATGGGATGCCGGTACTGCAGTCCGTGGCTTTACCTGCTACGCCACAGCACCAGCCCCTTCAGCGAATCTTAAAAATGATGATCATGTGACCATTTAAAAAGTATGATTTAATTTTGGGAAATTGGGAAATAATGGTTCTGGGGGGAAGAACATGTTAGCAACTGAAAGTTCTCCCCTCCATCTTCACCCCCTGCCCTTCCACCCCACTCCAGCAGGCGGTTTCCTGTTGGTAATGTGGGCGTTCTCACCTCGGAAGGGAGACACAATTGTGTGGGCAAAGGACGGCCATGGCGCTGCGCCTTCAAGTGAACACTGGTGTAAGACAATGGCAAACACCTCCCTCAAGTAGAAAGGAACATATGCATCTCTGTTTGAACTGCATGATTCGATTACAGCTTCATAACCTTGCTGTTCAACTGTTAATGAAATGCTTTTCAGCAAGCTTTTCTAGCCAGGATTGGCTCGATAAAAGCTGTGCTGCTGCACAGCCGCACGGGGCTGTGTCGTTCTGCCTAGGGTTGTGTGGGCCCTGCTGCCATGTGTCCATCAAAGGGAACAATGCGAGGGAGCACCAAAGGACTGCCTTGGCCAGTGTTAAGTGGCAGGATGACAGCATTTCCTTTTGTGAGATGAAGGTCGTCCGCACTTAAAAGTCTTTAAGAAGAAGAAATACTGAGAGCGATTTCTGTAAAACCTTCAAATTAAATGTGTGGTTTTTCTCTATTGTGCTGCATCTGGTTTCTGTACAATGAATCTTGTTGATGCCAGTTTCAAGGTTGCTATTCTTTGTGCTTTTAAACCAAGGTCAAACGAGAGGCAGCTCAGAGGCCTTGAGATTGTCATTGACAAGGAAAATAGAAGCTTTATAGCAGGAGCACTAATTAATCACTTCTAGAGAAATAGGAAAAAGTATAGAGATATATATACACACACATATAAAATTTTGCATGTCAATAGCTAATAGAAAATTCACTTTGTGATATTATGATTGTAATTACATGTGTATAAACATACCTTAGGATATATTACAATATGTGTTCTGTAGCTAGATGAGTTTAGAGGATAGTGCAAGCTTAAAGTAGTCTCTTTTACAATATTTTCCAAATTAGTGTTGTAGTCAGGCAGCCCTTCACGTTGAAACTTTTTAAGATTTATTTATTTACTTTTTTGGAAGGCATAGTAACACAAAGGAAGAAAAAGTGAGAGAGACTTAGAGAGAGAGAGAAAGAGAGAGACTGTAGATTGGGTAATGTTGGTTCACCACCCAAATGGCTGCAACAGCTGGGGATGGGTCAGGCTGAAGCCAGGAGCTAAGACCTGCATCCTGGTCTCTCATGTGTGTGTCAGGGACCCAACATTTGGGCCATCTTCCACTGCTTTTCCTGGCACATTAGCAGGGAGCTGGATCAGAAGTGGAGCAGCCAGGACCTGAACCAGCACTCCTATATGGGATGCCAGCATCATGAGTGGTAGCTTAACAGTGCAGTGCCGCAATGCCAGCCCCTGAAATCTGAATCTTTATTGCCAGTGTGTTTCACTGCATCCCAGTATCTCATAAGTAACTTAAAACAAAGAATGGTGTTTACATGTTTATCTTCGTGTACGGAATATGACAGTTGACACCAGAATAATTCACATGTGAAACATTTCTTGAAATAAGTGTTTAAATTCAAAACTTACATATGAAAATGTACTTGTTGCCAAGGCCTCATCTACCCATTCTGATCTTCAGCAAAATTTCATGGACACTTATGTGCCAGATGTCATAAAACAGCATTAAAACAGGCAAAAAGTATTTTTCAGATGTTTTTCTGAAATACCCGACATAGTACAGAGCTTATTTATGGTAGAATCACAGTTAACACTTTTTGCTAATTACTAGTCTGACAGTTTGATTGGATTTTTGTTACCTTAGAGATGTCTACCTTAATCTAAAACTTAGAAGTTGTTTTCAGGAAGAAAATCTGTCTTATGTTAATATACAAGTAGCATCATGATCCCTTAACAAAGCAGGCTCTTCTTTTTTTTTTTTAGATTTATTTATTTGTTTGAGAGGCAGAGTCACAGAGAGAGAGAGACAAAGGGTCTTCCATCCACTGGTTCACTCCCCAAATGGCCACAACAGCCTCCTCTGGGTCCCCAATACAGGTACAGGGTCCCAAGCACCCAGACTATAGCAGAGAGCTGCATCAGAAGAGGAGCAGCTGGGACCAGAACTGGTGTCCATATGGGATGCCGGTACTGCAGGCAGAGGCCTAGCCCACTATGCCACAGCACTGGCCCAGAAAGCAGGCTTTTCTAATTTAAAAAAATAATAATACAAGTGCAATAATATTTCATTCTTCCAGAAAGCCAGAATGTTGAGAAGTCAGTATTATGTTTAATTCATTCCTCCATTACACAGACTTCAAAAAGTTCGTGGAGGAGCCAGTGTTGTGATGCAACAGGTTAAGCCACTACCTGAAACACCAATATCCCATATGTATTGGAGTGCTGGTTTGAGTCTCTGCTTCCATTACGGTTCGCTGCTAGTGTGCCTTGGAAGGCAGCAGGTGATGATGGCCCCAGTGCTTGGGCCCCTGCACCCACATAGGAGACCCACATGGAGTTCTAGGCTCCTGGCTTCAGCCTTGTTCAGCCCCAGCTGTGGCAGCCATTTGAGAGTGAACAAGCAAATGCAAGATCTGTGTCTCGCTGTTTCTCCATTTTTATAAATAAAATAAAAGCAGTCAAAAACAACGAAATCCAGTCATTTGCAACAAGATGGAGGAATCTGGAAAACATTATGCTGAGTGAATTAAGCCAGTCCCAAAGGGACAAATATCATATGTTCTCCCTGATCGGCAACAACTAACTGAGCACCAAAGGGGAAACCTGTTGAAGTGAAATGGACACTATGAGAAACAGTGACTTGATCAGCTCTTGTCCTGACTGTTGATGTACAGTGTAATACTTTATTCGTTTTAGTATTTTCTCTTTGTTTTGTGCTAGTACTATTGGTTGAACTCTGTGATTAACACACAATTATTCTTAGGTGTTTAAATATTAACTGAAAAGTGATCCCTGTTAAATATAAGAGTGGGAATAAGAGAGGGAGGAGATGTACAATTTGGGACATGCTCAATCAGACTTGCCCCAAATGGTGGAGTTAGAATCATGCCAGGGGATCCCAATACAATCCCATCAAGGTGGCATGTACCAATGCCATATCACTAGTCCAAGTGATCAATTTCAGTTCACAATTGATCACACTGATAGGTCTAAGAGTCAAAGGGATCACATAAACGAGACTAGTGTCTGCTAAAACTAATAGAATTAAAAAGGGAGAGAACGATCCAACATGGGAAGCGAGATACACAGCAGACTCATAGAAGGACAGATGTCTTAAACAGCACTCTGGCCTCAGAATCGGCCCTTAAGGCATTCGGATCTGGCTGAAGAGCCCATGAGAGTATTTTAGGCATGGAAAGCCAAGACACTCTGGCCAAAAAAAAAAAAAAATGACCTAAATGAAAGATCTCTGCGAGTGAGATACCAGTGGAATAGAACGGGCCATCAAAGAAGGAGGTACCTTTCTCTGAAGGGAGGAGAGAACTTCCACTTTGACTATGACCCTGTCGGAAGATTGAAGTCAGCGAACTCAAAAGGCTTCCATAGCCTTGGCAACTCATGACTAGCGCCTAGGGAGATTACTGATGCCATAAACAAGAGTGTCAAATTGTTAACAACAGGAGTCACTGTGTACTTACTTCTCATGTGGGATCTGTCCTTAGTGTGTTGTCCAATGTGAAGTAATGCTATAAGTAGTACTGAAACAGTATTTTACACTTTGTGTTTCTGTGTGGGTGCAAACTGATGAAATCTTTACTTAATATATACTGAATTGATCTTCTGTATATAAAGATAATTGAAAATGAATCTTGATGTGAATGGAATGGGAGAGAGAGCGGGAGATGGGAGGGGTGTGAGTGGGAGGGAAATTATGGGGGGGGGAGCCATTGTAATCCATTAACCGTACTTTGAAAATTTATATTTACTAAATAAAAAAATACAAAAATAAAATAAAAAGTTCATCAAAGATGAAATTAAAGTTTATTTTGGTGAAAAAAATTGAAAGTTGTGCATAGTTTCTTCATAATACACATTTTCCATGGGCTTCCTTATATACAACTGTAAGGATACATCAATGATCAAATGTTCACCATTCCTGCCCTCAGAATTTTGTGTCTGATAGTAAAGGAACTTGATCACTTTTCTGACAGGCATAAGTACCATCTGCTGTGGAAAAGTATAGGAAGGGGGTTGGCACTGTGGTGCAGCTGCTGCTTGTAGCGCCAGCATCCTGTGTGGGCTCCAGTTCCATTCCCAGATGCTCCACTTCCAATCAGCTCCCTGATAACGTGCCTGGGAAAGCGGCAGAAAATGACCCAAATGCTTGGGCCCCTGCACCCAGGTGGGAGACTCCTGGCTTTGAACTAGCCCAGCCCTGGCCATTGCTGCCATTTGGGAAGTGAACCAGCAGATGGAAGACTTCTCTTTCTCTTTCTCTGCCTCTCCATCTCTCTAACTCTGCCTTTCAAATCAATAAATTGGTTGAGTGACCTCAACCAATATATACATACAAATGTCACTCAACCCAGAATAGGTGTTCAGACAGGATTCCTAGGGACTGTAACCTCTAAACCAATCCCAAAGGTGAGGAAACAATTACATAAATAGTGGCATTCCAAGTAGCAGTAAGAGCAACAAATAAGAAGGCAATGACTTTGGAGGGATTCAAATTGGTTTAGTTGTGTCTCAAGCTTAGTGTTTGAAGAAAAATTGGCAAGAGGTAAGGTTCTTAAAGATGATACTGCAGCACACTAGATATGGCTCTATGAGCCTCCTCAAGACTCTGTGATCCCCGAGGGCAGCCCCAGCCACTGAAGGGATTCAGTAAGGGATGATGATAAGATTTGTGTCTTAAAGTGATCACTGTGCCCACAGGGTTGCAAATGTAATGGAGGACCACAAGGGTGGAGGGAGGGAGACCCAACCCTCATGGTATCAAAGGGTGTGAGGAGGGTGGTCTGAACTAAAGTGGTAGTGGTGGCAATAGAGAAAAAGAGATCTAATTGGAGAGGTGATTTGTCAGTGAATGAGCAATATTGGTGTTTGGTTGTGCATAGAAAGCAAGGGCGAGATAGAGCCATTCCTGGGTTTCTCCACATTGGCGCCGTCAACATTTGGTCCAAATCATTTTTTATTGTCGAAGGTGGGAGCGGGACAAGGACTGTCCTGTGCATTGTGGTATGTTTATCAGGTTCCCTGGTATCAGCCCACTAAATAATAGAAGTGATCTTCCCCCAAGGACAACCAAAACTGTGTCTGAACATTGACACATGTCTCCTGGGGGAGTACAGTCACCCCTGGTTGAGAACCACATATCTACTAAAGTGATTGTGTTTTTCAGTCTGGTTCCACATTACAATCACCTGGGATTAGATTGGAATCTCAGTAAAAGCATGGCTATTTTCTAAAATAATTCTAAGATAGAGCTAAGCTCCAGAGAGCTGCTGGTACATGTAATATTTAAATTTAGATTTAAAAACCAAGGTAGAGAAAAGCATTTAGTCTAGTGGTTAAGACACCTGTGTCCTGTATTAGGGTACCTGAGTTCAATACCAGTCTCCAGCTCCTTTCTTCAACTTCCTGCTAATGCACATCCTGGAAGCAGTGGTGGTGATTCAAGTACTTGGGTCCCTGCCATCCACATGGGAGACCTGGATTAGGTTCTCAAGTTCCATGCTTCAGCCCAACCCAGCAGTGGCCATTGTAGACATTTGGAGAATGAACCAGCAGATGGGAGATCTCTCTGTGTCTTTGTCCCTCTCTCTGTCTCTCTCTCCCTGCCTCTCTGCCACTCAAAAAATAAAAAAACCTCAGATTTTCATGCTTTTGCAAGCCCATACATTTTAATACATTTTAAATGTTTTGAAATAAAACATTCTAAAGAAAATTTATTGATTTGAAAGGCAGAAACACACACACAGAGACAGAGATCTCTCATCTGCTGATTCACTTCCCAAATGCCTGCAGTAACTGAGGCTGGGCCAGGCAGAAGCCAGGGTCCCAGAACTCAGTTGTCCACATGACTGCTTCTCGGCCTTCTGGCTAAGAGCAAGTGTAGTTTCTCACATGGGTGGCAGGGACCCAAGTACTTGAGCCACCACCTATTGCCCCCTAGTGTGCACATTAGCAAGAAACGAATCAGAAGCAAAGCTAGGACTTGAACCCAGGCTCTCTGATACTGGGATGGGCATCCCACGCAGTGTCTTAACAGCTATACCAAATGCCTGTCCCATGAAGTAAAACTTTTTAAAATGCCTCCTTCATAGTGAACATAATATTAATGTTTCCTTGTGATCCAGAGCCATAATTATGAAAACATTAATATACAATATAAAGAAACTGCCATTAGGCATTATTGCAGTGGGTAGGTTCCCTAACCCTGTGCTGTCATAACCCCAAAGCTGTGATTCATTACTGGTTTTGCTTTTGTTTCTAGCAAGTCCAAGAAATTATGGCATTCAAGGGTCATTTCTCATTGATATCAATGTTCTTGTATCTATTCATCTCTTTCCTGGCCCTCCCTCAGCAATCTTTATTCACTACACAGTCTAATTAGGGGTTTTAATCATCTGTAGACTGAGAAACTCTCTAAACCAGATTATTATAACTGAGCTAAATAATAACTATCATGACTTTCAGGAAGAGGTTAAGAATTTCTTCAACAAAGTAATAAAATAGTATTTAGTACATGGAAAGCTTCCCAACTCATTCTACAAGCCTAGTGCAGGGCAGTCATCAAGTAGAGTAGGATACCATATACACACTAAAGCAAGAGATTGTCCATCAATCAACATAGATACAAAAATATGAATCAAACATTGTCAAATAAGTGTGTTAAATAATAATGCATTTTTTAAAGATTTATTTATTTGAAATTCAGAGTTTCTCAGAGAGAGGAGGAGAGGCAGAGAGAGAGAGAGGTCTTCTATTCACTGGTTCACACCCCAGTTGGCTGCAATGGCCAGAGCTGCGCTAGTCTGAAGCCAGGAACTTCTTCCAGGTCTCCCATGTGGGTGTAGGGGCCCAAGGACTTGGGCCATCTGCTGCTGCTTTCCCAGGCCATAGCAAAGAGCTGGATCAGAAGTGGAGCAGCCGGGACTCGAACCGGCGTCCATATGTGATGCCGGCACTACAGGCAGTGGCTTTTACCCGCAACGCCACAGCGCCAGTCCCAATAATTTATTTAGATTATACAAAGTTTACCACAAGCACAGCATAAATATAGTAATAGAAAATAGAAATATAGTAATAGAAAAAAGAAAATCATATGATCATCTTTAATAGATCTTGAAAACATAAAATTCAAGAAACATTCGTGTCTTTAGAAGAAAATAAATTTAGGTGTCTATAGTGACTTTCCTAAACCTATGAAAACATTTAAAACTTAATATAAAAAATCTTACAAACTCTGAATAGCTAAGAATAGACAAAAAATATCTTCTATAAGTACTGCACTTCAGCATGGAATTAGCAGTGCTGGCCAATGGTTAAAAAAAGCTGGGAAGGGGCTGGTGCTGTAGGATAGCAGGTAAAGCTACTGCCAGCATCCCATATGGCTGCCAGTTTGAGTCCCGGCTGCTCCACTTCTGATCCAGCTCTCTGCTATGGCCTGGGAAAGCAGTGAAGATGGCCCAAGTCCTTGGGCCTCTGCACCCACTTGGTGACCAAGAAGTTCCTGGTTCCTGGCTTCAGATCGGCTCAGCTTCAACCATCGTGGTCATCTGGGGAGTGAATCAGCAGATGGAAGACACCTCTCTCTGCGCTTCTGCCTCTGCTTCTGCCTCTCTGTAACTCTGCCTTTCAAATAAAAATAAATAAATCTTAAAAAAAAAAGCTATGAAGACAACTATGAAGCATAAATACTGGAAAAGAGAAAGCAAAATAGCCATTACTTGGCACTGGATATGTTTTCTTCCTAAAAATTTAGGAAAATTAAGTAGTAAAGACTGAAAATGATTTTTTAAAAGCTCAAGAAGGTAGTAATAAGTAATCACTCAAAATCAGTAATTTTCTGCCGGCGCCGCGGCTCACTAGGCTAATCCTCCGCCTAGCGGCACTGGCACACCGGGTTCTAGTCCCGGTTGGGGCGCCGGCTTCTGTCCCGGTTGCCCCTCTTCCAGGCCAGCTCTCTGCTGTGGCCAGGGAGTGCAGTGGAGGATGGCCCAGGTGCTTGGGCCCTGCACCCCATGGGAGACCAGGAAAAGCACCTGGCTCCTGGCTCCTGCCATTGGATCAGCGCGGTGCGCCAGCCGCAGCGTGCCGGCCGCGGCGGCCATTGGAGGGTGAACCAACGGCAAAAGGAAGACCTTTCTCTCTGTCTCGCTCTCTCACTGTCCACTCTGCCTGTCAAAAAAAATAATAAAAAAAATAGTAATTTTCTAATATACTGGTGAGAGTAAATTAGAAACTATAATACAAAAATAGATCACATTCACACAAAAGAGTCTATGAGTAAACCAAAAATAAAATGTTATCATTTAAATAAAGGAAAGTGCAACTTTCAGGTTAAAAAACTGGAAAGGATAAGTAGATAACGTACTTGAAGGTAAAACAGCACTTAAAAGATCATTTCTGCCAAAATTAACCTAAAAGATCAAGGCATTCCAGTCACTGGTTGACCCAAGCAAACATTTAATGAAAATTAGAATTTACTAATAAATCTTATTCTGAAGTTCACTAGGGATACAAAAAAGTAAATAAAGTTTAAAAATTTAAACATTAGAAGCTTGCCCTATAGATGTAAAGCATACAATAAAAATTAATGTGTCATTGGCAAAAGAATAAACACATAGATCCCAAAAAGACTAAGGCACGGATCCAACTCACACAGGAATGTTTTAATATTAAGAAAATGTCATTTCAAATCATTGGGGAAAAATAAATGCTCTTACAAATGGTGTTGTTTACAGTTGTCTGTCATTTGGGAAAATAAGAAAGCAATACATTATCCTTCACACCATACCCAAAAATAAATTCTAAATGGGTGAACTATCTTAAAATTTGAATTAAAACTGTAAAAGTTCCTGAAGAAAATATAACAAAGTATTTTCATATTCTTGATATGGAAGAGATTTCTTAACCACTAAAATAATGAACACAGACATCATCAAAACTGATGGAATTTGCTAAATAGAAACTGAACTTCTAGATCACAAAAGAGTATAAACTGAATTAGAACATGAGCAAAAGACTAAGGGGAAATATTTTCAGGACATATCTGAGGCAAAGAATTGTCATCTATTGCATTCTTAAATGCTAAAAACTATATGAAAGTGCCAAAATGTAACAAGAAAGAGGGAAAAGACATGAATATTTATTGTTACAACAAAAATTCAAATAGCAACTAAAAGTATTACCTCAGTAGCAATTATGAACATGAAAATGTGACTATTGATACAAATATCACTTCTCCTAAAATTCTGTAAATACAGAATAACAACATAAAAGTTTGCAAAAATGAGGAGGAAGGAGAAATGGTGAGATGATATTATATCCATTTTAAAGGACCATTTGGTGGCAGTTATGAACATTTTAAATAAATTGGATCCAGCAAATTCAATTCCTAATAATATTTCCTAAAAATGATATGTGTATCCAGAGGTTTATGAAAGCTTTGTGAGTTTCTTTCCAACTTAAAAGTATGGGATCTACCTGTTTTGGAATATCAGTAACTGCTAAATAAATTATGACACATCCATATCATGGAATGCTGGAAAACTATGTAATGATTTAAAAGACTGAGGCAGAAACACCTGGACTGGAATGAGAATAGCTCCCAGATACACAGTTCAGAAAAACAAGATTTTATTTTATGCTTAGTTTCTTATGCTTCCTTGCCCTGCTTCCCTCAGTACCTTATCAGTTTCCCCCCAGAACAGTTCCTTAATAAATCATTTGCACATGAATCCTCATCTCAAGGTCTGTTTCTAGGCCAATCAATGCAAGATAGACTCCCACAAGAATAAGTTGGAATAGAAGGAAAATCTCCATACTTACCCTTGGGGGCTAGTGACCTGAACTTCCACAAGATCTCCCCTGTTAAATGAAACATTCCTCTGTGCATATAGGAAAATGCCAAAAATGAGAAATTATGTAACATATTGTTAAAAAGTAATTACCCCTGGGCATAAGGGTTCAGAGAAATCGAAGGGGGGTTTTTAATTTATATTTTACTCTGCATACTTCTATATTGTCTGAACTTTTTACAGTAAGTGTGGGTTCAGATATTATAAGTGTAGTAAAAAAATAAAGAATTTATTTCATGGGCTTTGTCACTGCCATTTTGTCTGCGTAACAGTCTTAAAACTGGGTGTGGATTATACTGGGAACATGCAAAGCCTTCCCAGGGATGATCTGAGCACAAAGAACTTCGACAACATCAATTTCTTAATTGAATATTTCAAAATAACCAGTAGAGAGCATTTTGAAGGTTCCCAGCACACGGAAGTGATACATTTTTGAGGTAAAGGATATCCAAATTACCCTAATGTGATCATTACACCGTGTCTACATGTATTGAAATATTATACTGAGTCCCATAAATATGTATAATTTTATATGTCAGTTAAAAAAAGGAAAAATCAGCTTGCAAATCCTCAACTTTCACATGTACTCTACCTAACACTGACTCTACTTATCTCTTTGCCTGCCTTTGCAGAAGTCAACTTTTCTCGCTTTACTTCTGCATCCCAAGTGTTAACAAAGTACATTTTCCCAGAGTATAAAACTCTCTGGGCTCCAACAGAAGAATAGTTAGAAATACTAGATTGCTGGTGGTGAGGTAAATGACTCTAAAGACTAGATAACAAATCCTTCAGCTTGACAGGTTATGTCGAGTTTTTGTTTTCAACAAAGTGCCAAGGAGTACCTAATTGCGGTGAAAATTTATTTTTGATATTGTAAGACTATCTTACATATAATTCAGAATGAGTGAAAGGAAATAAGTTTTATGCCTTCAACCAGACTCCTATTCCCACCTACTTATTTATTTGAAGAATATTTATCAGTGCTTACATCTAGGAGCAAACCATGGGAATAGATTTCATGTTGAACAGTAGCTCTTTGTTATCGTTGGTTAACATTCATCCAGAAATATAAATAGATTAGACAAAACTTAATCGTCTCATTATGAGATGCATTTTAACCAATTTTACTTCTTTTTTTAGAGATTCATTCATTTGAAAGAATTACACAGAGAGAGAAAGAGACGGCAGAGAAAGAGAGAGAGGTCTTTCATCTGCTGGTTCCCTCCGCAAATGGCCACAATGGCCAGAGCTGTGCCGATCCGAAACCAGGAGCCAGGAGCTTCTTCTGGGTCTCCCATGCGGGTGCAGGGACCCAAGGACTTGGATCATCTTCCACTGCTTTCCCAGGCCATAGCAGAGAGCTGGATCAGAAGAGAAGCAGCCGGGACTTGAACCGACACTCATATGGGATGCAGCACTGCAGGCTGGGACTTTAACCCACTGCGCCACAACGTCGGCCCCGCAGCAATGCTAATTTCAAAAAAGAAGGCAGGAAAGTAGGCTTTACCTGCTACGCCACAGCGCCAGCCCCACTAATTTTTACTTCTTTTTTTTGTTATTTTTTTTAAATTTATTTATTTGACAGGTAGAGTTATAGACAGTGAGAGAGACAGAGACAAAGGTCTTCCTTCCATTGGTTCACCCCCCAAATAGCTGCTCAGGCCGGCGTGCTGCGCCGATCTGAAGCCAGGAGCCAGGTGCCTCCTCATGGTCTCCCACGCGGGTGCAGAGGCCCAAGCACTTGGGCCATCCTCCACTGCCTTCCCGGGCCATAGCAGAGAGCTGGACTGGAAGAGGAGCAACCGGGACAGAATCCAGCGCCCCAACCGGGACTAGAACCCAACCCAGGGTACGGGCTCCGCAGGCAAGGATTAGCCAAGTGAGCCGTGGTGCTGGCCTGTTATACATATTTCTAAACATTATGTTATACTCCATGATAAATTCATACAAATGTTACTTGTCATGAAAGAAAGAAGGGTGGACATTTGGCCTAGGAGTTAAGATGCCCCCTGGGATGCCCACATGCTAGTTTAGAGTGCCTGGATTTGGAGTACCTGGCTCTGCTCCTGATTCCGGCTTCCTGAGGGTGCACACCAAGGGTTGCAGCAGATGACGATGCAGCAGTAATCAGATCCTTGCACCCACACGGGAGACCCAGTGACTCCTGGCTTCTGCCTGTGTAGCCCCAGCCATTGCAGGTGTGTTTAGAGAGTGAACTAAATGGGGACGCTCACACTCACTTTTCTCTCTCACTTTCAAATAAATGAAATAAAGAATTTTTAAAAAGAAAAGAATAAATAATAAAGGAGCAAAGGAAAGAAAATTGAAAAAAAATCTAAGGATAAAAGTAGGGGCTGGCTTGTGGCACAGGGAGTTAAGCCACTGCCTGCAATGCCACCATGAGTGCTGGTTTAAGTCCCCACTGCTCAACTTATGATCCAGGTGCCTGCTAAAGCACCTGGGAAACCAGCAGGAAGATGACCCAACTGCGTGGGCCCCTGCACTCACATGAGAGACCTGGATGGAGTTCTTGGCTCCTGGTTTTCACATAGCCCAGCCCTGGCTGTTGCGGCCATTTGGGGGAGTGAACCACTGTATGGAAAATCTCTCTCTCTCTCTCTCTCTCTCTCTCTCTCTCTAGCTGTCACCTGCATTGCCGGCATCCTATATGGACGCCGGTTCGAGTCCCGATTGCTTCACTTCTGATTCAGCTCTCTGCTATAGCCTGGGAAAGCAGTGGAAGATGACCCAAGTCCTTGGGCCCCTGCACCCACATGGGAGACCCAGAAGAAGCTCCTGGCTCCTGGCTTCGGATCAGCACAGCTCTGACTGTTTCAGCCTTTTGGGGAGTGAACCAGCAGATAGAAGACTGACTCTCTCTCTCTCTCTCTCTCTCTGTGTGTGTGTGTGTAACTCTGACTTTCAAATAAATAAATAAATCTTTAAAAAGAAAAGAAAAATAACCAGAGGTGGGCATTGTGGCACAGTGGTTGGGTTGCCACTTGGGACACCCGTATCCTATATTGGAGAGCTTAGTTCAAGTTCCAGCTACTTTGCTTCCAATCCAGCTCCCTGGTAGTGTGTACCTTGGGAGGCAACAAGTAGTGGCTCAAGTAGTTGGGTCCCAACCATCCACGTGGAAGACCTGCATTGAGTTCTGGGCTCCTGCCTTCAGCCTGGCTCAGCCCCAGCCATTGCTGGCATATGGGGAAAGAACCAGCACATGGAAGATTTCTTTGTCTCTCTGATTTTCAAATAAAATGAAAGTTAAAAATAAATCAATAAAATGAGGGCGTGCAGTTTTATCTTTAAATTGATGATGTTGGTGTCAAGTAACTGATAACTCCACATACAATGCTATAATATTCCACAGGATATTTTTGTTTCTAGGAACCATTTGGCAGTTTTATTTCCTACTGTGTAGCTAATGTTAGCTAGCCAATTTTTATTAAAGGAAGCACAAAACTGTGTTCAGAGCAATATTCCAGAAGGTAGGCCTTTTAAAGTTCCAACCTCTACAAAAGTCAGGCTTGACTATGTGACGTTTAGAAGTAAAAGTTCAAGTTATTTTAGTGGGTGCCAAGAAGGGAACGGTTTCTTCTAGATTGTGGACTCTTTGGCTGACAGGTTTTGATACCAAGGTGACCCTGCTTAGCCTTGTTTGAAGTAGAAGATTGTAGCAGTAAAGGGGCAGGAAACAGCTGAACAGGTTAGGGGAGGAAATGTCTTCAAAGAACATTCTGCTCTGGAAACAAGCAAGGGAGTCTGCTTTCTCTGACCAATTACCCATGACCTTTAAAAGCTGCTTCTTGGAACTCAGCTGATACTCCATTGTGTGCTTTAAACCCACTCTCTACTTTGCTACCTTCTGAGAAGACTGTTAGTAATATCTGATAGAATTCTGAAATTTGTAGTTTTTTTTAATGCCCTATGTCTCTTGAAATACTTAAGAAATCCACTTAGACATTCCAATGAGAATCTAAAAATTGTCACACAGGTTCACTTGGTACCCAAACAATGAGCAAAGGAATTTATTTCTGATGGCTTTTTCCTAAAATGTTCAGAAATCAAATGTAAAAGCTTAGATCCACCCAATAACCTGATTTTCTTTCATAAGTATCAACACTTACTAAATACTTAATATGTATCAGGTACTACGCCATGCACTTTATGTAGAATATTATGTTAATCCTTAGAGCAACTCTATATTGATGGTACTCATTTATCACCATTTTGTAGATGAGGAAACTTAAACAGAGTAGTTAAATAACCTACTCTAATTCACAAAGCATTGATAGCCACGATGTCAGTTGTATGTAAATGTCATACTGCTAATGGTTGAAAATGGCCATACTCATTTTCATTACAATTTATCATTCACTAACTGCTCTCAGGATAATCTCATCCATTAATTTATGCTATAATCTCCATAGTGTAGATTTATATTAAAAGATATTTATTGTGCTGAATGTTTGCATATTGAAAATTGTAAGCTGAACTTCCTGTTGCGTAATTTTCATTTTTAAACGTGTACTTCTGCAAACCAATAGAGTCCTTCATATCTTTCTATTCCTCATTTTCCCTAAGGAGACATGGTCAGTTGCCTGGGAATATTAAAATAAATGAAAGAATTGATTGGCGATACCTTCACAATATAGCTTTAAACTCAAAAATATTTTTGCTTGAGAAGGGTTAATGAGGACTAGTCCAAAATTATATCTTCAGGACAGGAAATAAATACAAATCATAAAGGCTAGTTTAAAACTTGTCAAGAAAGAAGCCAAGAATTAATTATGATAAAGAGGTTTATCAAGCACTTGTGCTAACAGCAGTGACTGTAGCGGGAGGGGAGAGGGAACTCAGGGTCCATTCAAAACTGATTATGTATTTTGAGGATGTCCTAATGCTGCATAAGCTCTGTAAGGGATCATGGCTTGTCTCCTTTACTCAGCGCTTTCACTGATTTGCTTCATGCATTGCCATACCAAACGTGATAATCATATTAGGTGACTGAAGAAGGTATTGATTGTATAACTTCATGATTATTCATTACTGAATATTATTATATGCAACAGTGATAGTCTCTAAACAATGTTATGTTCATGCTTGCCACTTTATTCTTGTCTGTAACAGTGAGTTGGCTGTGATATTGACAGAAAAATAAAACAGAGCATTAGGCAGGTGTTCGGTGCAGCAGTTGATACTACTTGGGACACCTGCATCCCATATCAGAGCGACTGGTTCAAGTACTGGATACTCTGCTTCTAATTTAGCTTCTTGCCAATGTGCCTTGGAGGCAGCAAGTGATGGCTCAAGCACTTAGGTCCCTGCCACCCTTGTGGGAGACCCAGATTAATTTCCAGGCTCCTAGCTTTGGCCTGGCCCAACTCTGGCTATTGCAGGCATTTTGGGTGGTGAACCAGTGAATTTTCTCCCTTTCCTTCTTCCTCTTCCTCATCTCTATCCTTCTATCACTTCTCCTCCCCCTTTTTCAAATGAAATGATGATAGATAGATTAAGAAATTGTTTTTAAAAGAGCATGTCTCTAACTCCCCTCTCTCCAAAGTATCTCACAGCAACAGTGTTCACAGTGTGATCTACAGGCTGGACCAGGACTGTGTATTCTTTGTTGCAGTCCAAAACAAGATTCAGTACAGAAACTGAAGAGTAGGTAATTTTATACTGTGATTTTCAAAAATATCAGGTGTCTAAAACCTAGAAATACATCACCTGTGTCTTATTTAATTGATCAGACTTTATATTCTTGCCACCAGTGTGCAAAATACCTTAGTTGGATCAAGCTCACATTTTGAGACTTGTTTAGAAAGAAGGCTGTCTATCCCAAAGTACAAATATAAACCACACTTCGTGCCTGACTATTTTTGTAACCTAACTCCTTTGAGTACTGAAGACTATTGGTGTTTAAGAAACACACTAAGTGCAAATATCTCCAATAGAAATCTTGTTTGCATCCACTAA
The DNA here is from genome assembly GCF_051225735.1 of Oryctolagus cuniculus. Taxonomy (NCBI): domain Eukaryota; kingdom Metazoa; phylum Chordata; class Mammalia; order Lagomorpha; family Leporidae; genus Oryctolagus; species Oryctolagus cuniculus. Next base: position 16,551,358 of record NC_142888.1, read on the forward strand.
CTCTGTTTTAGTAAATAGTTTTTTTAAAGAATTATTCATTTTATTTGAAAGTCAGAGTTACACACAGAGAAAAGGAGAGGCAGAGAGAGAGAGAGAGAGAGGTCTTCCATCTGCTGGTTCATTCCCCAATTGGCCACAACAGCCCGAGCTGCATCCATCTAAAGCCAGGAGCCAGGAGCTTCCTCCAGGTCTCCCACGTGGATGTAGGGGCCCAAGGATCTGGGCCATCCTCCACTGCTTGCCCAGGCCATAGCAGAGAGCCTGATCGGAAGTGGAGCAGCTGGGACTCGAAACAGTGACCATATGGGATGCTGGCACTGCAGGTGGCAACTCCACCCACCACACCACAGCACCAGCCCCTTAAATTGTTGGTTAATGTGTAATACTTGCATGTTTCTAAGGGGTATAGTACAGTTTTTCAACACATACACATGTTGTAAACTGATAAGCCAGGTAACTAACCTTTCTATTTTCTTATTTCTTCTTTGTGTTTGTAACCTACCAGCTCTTCTCTTTCAATTCTTTATACAGAATATAATACATTATTGTGAACTATAGCTAGCCCACTGTGCTGTAGAACTTGCTACTTCTATCTGAGCAAGTAAGACAAATACCACATATTTATTCATTTTCTCTCTTTCTCTCTCATGTCAAAGTTAGCAAAATTGTTGATCTTAACAGAATATTGGTTACTAGAAGCTAGAAAGGGTTGTTGGGATGCATAGAGGGAGAGTAGATGAGGAGTATCTTCACTAACTCTCAATTTATTTTTTATTTGTTTTTAAGCTTTTATTAATATAAACAAAACAGATTTCATGTATTTAATGGATACAATTCTAATAAGATAACCATAATTCCCTCCCTCCCTCAATTCCTACTCCTTCTGTCTTTTTTTCTTTAATTTTTGTTGAAGCATAGTTTCAATTTACTTTATAATCATAGGCTTAATGCACTACTAGCAATAATGTTCAACAAGTAAAAAGTAGAAAGACTGGTGTTCCACAGGAGTATAAACAAGGACTAAAAACAATAATCAAGTCGTAAGACGTCCATTTCATTCTTAGTCATGTGTTGTATTCTGTAACTACCACATATCAGAGAAAATAGATGATATTTGTCTTTTTGGAATGGGCTTATTTCATGAAGCATAATGGTTTTCAGTTCCATCCATTTGTTCCAGAAGACAAGATTTCATTCTTTTTTATGGCTTAGTAGTATTCTGTTATATATATATATATATATATATATATATATATATACACACACACACACACACACACACACTGCATTTTTCTTTATCCAGTCATCAGTTGATGAATATCTGGGTTGATTCCATATCTTAGCTATTGAGAACTGAGCTATAATAAACATGGGAATACAAATAACTCTTTCATATGCTTATTTCGTTTGGGTGAATTCCCGGGAGTGGGATAGCCAGGTCATATGGTAGAATGGTAGAACTATTTTCAGATTTCTGAGGACTCTTATTACTCTCTTCTGTAATGATTGTACTAGTTTCCATTCTCACCAACAGTGTATTACGGTGTCTTTTTCTCCATATCCTTGCCAACATTTATTGGTTTTTTATTTTTAGATGTTAGCTATTCTAACTGGGGTGAGGTAAAAGCTCACTGTGACTTTTATTTGCATTTGCCTAATGGCTACTAACATTGACTTCCTTCTCATATACTTGCTGGCCACTTGTGTGTCTTCCAGTGTAAAAAAAAAAAAATACCAGATTTCAAGACATACTATGGGCAGTAATAATCAAAACAGCCTGGTACTGGCTCAAAAATAGATATGCATACCAGTGGTTCAGAATAGAAACCCCGGAAATTAATCCATGTATTTATAGCCAATTAATCTTTGACAAAGGAGCCAGAATCGATCCCTGGAGAAAGAACAGTGTCTCCCAACACATGATATTGGGAAAATTGAATCTCCACATGCAGAAGTATGAAACAAGACCTCTACATTACACCTTATACAAAAAAACCCAAAATGGATGAAAAATCTAAATCTATGACAAATTACAAAATGGGATAGGCATTTAACCTAGCAGTTAAGACAACCATATTCCACATCAGAGTACCTGAATTTGAAATCCAGATCTGGCTCCTGACTCCAGTTTCTTGCTGCTGTGCACTCTGGAAGGCAGCAGATGATGTGGCTCTTGGGTTCCTGCAACACACACGAGAGACCTGGACTGTGTTCCTGGCTACCCACTTCAGCCATGGCCAAGCCCCTACTATTACAGACATTTGGAGAGTAAATTGGTGTAAAGTGGATAGGGGTGGAGTGAATCAATCTCTCTCTCTCTCTCTTTTCTCCTCTCCCGCTCCCGTTTCCTTCTCCTCTCTCTCCCTCTCCCTCCAAAATAAATAAATAAACAAATAATATTTTTAAAACTGCCACACTATCACTTCTCCCTACATTTCATGAGCCAAGGCAAATGATAGGATCACCCAGAAGGAATGTTCTGCATCTGGTAGTAACAACTGAAAAGTATCATGGAAAAGGAAATGGATGTGACTATGGATGAAAAATTGAAAAAATTACTATATTCATGAATAATCTTATCAGAAAAACTTTTTGCATGAGCCCAGGGTCAGTGTCTGATAAACTCTTCACTGCAGCTTTTGCTGTGTAAAATTTCCCCCAAAATTTAGTGGGGTAAAATAATAATCATTAATTAGTTTATTGTTATATGGCTTGAAAATTTGGGCTCAACCAAGCAGTTTCCCTTCTGGCCTCATCTGGATTCCCTCATTCAGTTGTAGTGAGCTAGTGAGTTTACTGGGAACTGATTGATCTATATGGTAGCCCAAAGCACATGCCTGGCAGTTGGTGCTAGCTGGCAGTTGGAGCTGAACTGTTGGCTGTAGTAGCAAGGGTGATGGGGCCACCTATCTCCAGCAACCTAATATGGGATTTTTCACATTCTGGAGGTTCAAGATTTCTAGAAAAAGTAAGAGATCACACATATTTTTCAAACCTCTGCTTGTGCCATAGTTGCTATTATCCTATAGCCCAAATCAAATAATATCACCATGTTCAAATTCAGAATGTACACAGCATGGACATAATGTCAACAAATTAGCATCTGTTACTGCAGTAATGTACTGTACCTGGAATAGTTCCTGACACATAGCAGGCCTTCAGTAATATAAGTCGAATAAGTACTGATGATTTGTTATATTTTTGTTATCAAATATCCAAATATCAAATATCCAAACAACTATTGATATATACTCGCCTCTACAACAGAGAGGTCTCTCATGGTGTGCTATCTGCATTAAGCAGTTATCAAGTGCATGCTTTTCAAATTCTCAGATGTCGTAATATTTGAAAGTAATACATCAGATGATATAAAATCTGAACTACTGAGTTAAAATGAAAATATATTAAAGAATAATTTAAAATCCTACATTTAAGTATCAAACATTCATTTCAAAAGTTTTAATTGGAGGACTAAATTGACCTCAAGTCATTTGAAAAAAAATAGGATATTGTAAATAATCCCAAGTTCAGTTTGTGCCCACAATATAAAATGTCCAGTAAAAATATAAAAATGAAATTTTAGCCTACATGTATATATATGTACTGCCATCATCATGGAATCTAATAGTGCTGAAAAGAATATAGCTCAGCTCTTTCATGCACTTCTAGATGTTCTTGCCAAAGAATTTTGACAAATTAGAAAGTGTCTCAAGGAGGACAGCCAGGATGGTAAGTGATTTGGAAATCACTTACTTTATCGTAAAGTATTGAAACTTGGGGAATCACGACATTGTTCTTCAAAATTTGAAGAGGTGTGTCAAGTGTAAAAAACAACAAGCAACCTGTGATATTCCAGCAACTTCCTAGCACCAGTAGCTAGAAAGTTACAGGGAGGCAGATGTTTGCTCAACAGAAAGCATGACAGCTACACACAAATGAAATAAAACACCTGCTAATGAGTGAGTTGCCCTCAATTGAAAGTGTTCAAGCAGACACTGACCATATTTTTTTTTTAATTTGGTACAAGGTTGATTTAATGCCATGTAACTTCTCTACCAGATTCAAGGTTATATTTGGTGCTTTTTGTATATGAGCGCAGTAGGAATACATGGGGTGGAGGAAGAGCTGTTGAGAGCTTACGAAGAAAACTATTTTCACTTGTATATGAATTAGATAGAATAATAATGTGTGGAGTACTAAACTGAATAGAAAACCAAGTCAAGGTTATTTTCTACTGGAAGCTGAATTACAAATATTGCCAAAATGAGAGTCACAAATTCATTTCAAATAAAGTGAAACTAGAATTTCCTATTTTAATTGTTTTTATACAAATTCTATTGTCAGTCCACTCATAAGCTTGCCCTATCATTCCAGGGAAAAAAAAGTATGATTTTTTTCTTTTTTCCTCTTCTTTCAAAGCAATGACTTTTTTATCCTTTTCTTATTGATAGAAGCAAACACTTATTTTCAGATTATAAAACCATTATTATTCTTCCGGTAACTAATTCTATTTCTGTGGCTGTAGTTTGTGATGTACTGCTTTTTTATATCTTCAATTATAAACAAGCCTGTTTTTAAACTGCTCTCTGTAATGTTAAATACAAGGAATGAAATAAATAAGTTCTGTTCACTGTCAACATTTATCTGTTTAAAATGTTTCTAAAACATAAAACATTATTAATGAAGCATTTAACATTAAACTTCCAAAAGCTTGGTATAAAAACAACAATAATCCACCAGATAAAGAGGAACATGGAAGATGATTTTTAGTGAGAGCCAGGGAGAGATTTATGTACTTTCAATGGAATTTTACAGGTTCCAGCTTCCATTGCTGTATTACAGATATGAAGAAAGGGAAATTGAATGATCTTTTAATTGATTCCATACAGTCTGGAAAACAATTGAATAGATTTGGGGTTGACTAAGAGAATGGGTGAGAGCAAATTTCTTACTGAATTTACAAGCTGAGCCCTAGAAATCTTTAGCAAGTACAATAATAAAAAATAGAGACACCCTCTTTGGTCCCTGTTGGTACAATTGGAAGAAGTAAAGGGCCATGCTAGGAAAGAAAGCAGTCAGTGAATTCAAAATTTAGGAATTAACTGAATGATCTTTGTTAGCAGAAGAGGGGGAGGCATCTATCAAGGCTGTGCCTAATGGGAACTGAGTTTGTGCCAAAATCTGCCAAAGAAGAAGGGAGGCTGAATTTTGAAATTATAATCAAGGCTGTTTAGTTCAAAAGAATGTATACAGGAAGCTACGAGTGTTATCTTTGTGACTGGAAAGCAACACGATAAAGAATTAGAGTTCCTTGGTATATATGGTGTTAGAAGCATATTCAACTTTTCAAAGATCAAATTTTACACTTACCATTTGGCCTGTTTCATAGGTCTTCATCTACATAGATAATGTAACTGAGTTACCTGTTGAAAGGACACATACATGGAGTCTTAACATTTTTTAAGTTGGAATGAACTGAGCCTAATCAAACTCTCATACTTTGTCTCTCTCATGAGCAAGAGCAGATATCTGTGAGAAAAATGGTTACAGCTCAAAATAGTATTTTTCCCAAGAAATCTGATGTCTGCATTTAATAAACTTATTGGCCACAATAAGAATAAAAAAATTTAAACAATGAAGCAATAGGGATAAAGTTATCACAAGTCCTACACATATAGAGCTCATAGAACTATCACCCATTTCAATAGATTATTGGCCTTATATGGAATATTTTTCTTTCTACAAAAAGTAAAAATGCTTATTGCTGAAGAATAAGATATAATTTTATGTAACTGCCATATTTTTTTAAGTTCAAGAAATAACATGATAACCCTACTGAGCATCTTCCCTTTGTCCCTGGTACCCATTCTTTCTGTATCTCAGGAGGTTTCCCTATGTGGACAGCTTCTTCCATCTCACTTCCAAAGTTGCCATTATAGTCAGGAATGGGTCAAGCAGAAGCCAAGAGCCAGGAACTCCATCTGGGTCTCCCATGTGGGGGCAATGATCCAAGCATCTGGGTCATCTTCTGGCATCCCGGACTTGAACCAGCGCTCTGATATAGGATGCCAGTGTAGCAGGTAGCACTTTAACCCACTGTGCCGCAATGCTGGCCCCTAAAGCCACTAAATATTAAAATTAAATATCTAACTTTAATTTTAGCATAAAACATAGGAACTGTAATGTTATACAAGGAAAAACACTATGAAAAATAGTACTTTAGAAAAAGTAGACTCTGGAGACCAGCATTATGGTGCATTGGAGTAAGCCTCTGCCTGTGATGCTAGCATCCTATATCAGAGCTGCAGTTCAAGTCCCAGTTGCTCTGCTTCTGATCTAACTTCCTGCTAATGTACCTGGGAAGGTGGTAGAGGATGGTCCAACTACTTGGACCCCACATGGGGTGGAGTTTCTGGCTCCTGGTTTTAGCCTGGCCCAGCCCTGGCTGTTGTGACCATTTGGGTAGTGAACCAGTGGATGGAATATCTTTCTCTTTTTATATCTCCCTCCCTGTCTGTCACTATGCCTTTCAAATAAATAAAATCAACATTTACAAAAAGGCAAAGGGAGACTGGGAAGGAAATTAGGGTTTGTTGAATAGCTACTCTCCTATTAGAAGCTTTACATACAAGCATACATGCTTGCTTATTTTATTTATATAATCCTCAAACCTATGTGGTAGCTGCTTTTGCTCTTATTATATAGATGAAGAAATTGAGGTTCAGAGTAATGTCACACCACCCCAAATCATTGACCTCTCTGGTTCAAATGTGCTGCCCACTTCAGTCTCAGGGTTTGGCGATCTTACCCCCAATAAAGGACAAACTAGAAATTTAGTAGGGCTACATCACCAGATCTAAATGAAGCCCTGAATTCTCATGGCAGCATGAAATAACAGGGCAGAATTACAGAGAACAAGAATCATGATGATGACAAAGATAATAATGACCAAAAAATTAACCACTTTTAGCTACCTATCTAGTTGGTTCTGTAGAATCTGCCCATGTTTATGTTTCTGTGTGGGAGCAAACTGTTGAAATCCTTACTTAATGTATACTAAGCTGATCTTCTGTATATTAAGATAATCGAAAATGAATCTTGATGTGAATGGAAGGGGAGAGGGAGTGGGAAAGGGGAGGGTTGTGGGTGGGAGGGACGGTATGGGGGGGAAGCCATAGTAATCCATTATTCGTACTTTGGAAACGTATATTCATTAAATAAAAGTTAAAAAAAAAAAAAAAAGAATCTGCCCATGTTATCAGTTAACCCTGAAAGAATCCTCTAAGGCAGGCTCCTTAATTTTTATAACCAAATACTAATTTTGCTAACATGGCTGGCTCCTTCATCTGCAGTTTTATACTCTTTACAAAGTCTAATTTTAAATTGATAACCACATGTTCTTGCCTAAAGTACAGTTTATGCAATTGATAATTGAAAAACCCAAATCAAGCAGTGAGTGATGGATTATATTTTTTTTAGCTTCTCTACACTCTGTTCTTAATAACAAGGTAGCATGTAAAGGCCTTGGAATATGTGATTATAGTAACTCAGTTCTAGGACTAGCCACATAATTTGCAGAGCCCAATGCAAAATTAAACTGTGGGACCCCTCTTTCAACAATTAAAATATTTTAATGTTATAGTCTTTCCTGGGTTATTTCTTCTGACCTGTACTACAAACGGCCAGAAGAAAGCTTATGGTCATGTAAAAAAGCAGTAACTCAGGGTAAGTGTTGTGGCACAGTGGGTTAAGCTGCTGCTTAGGACCACAGCCTCCATGTCTCCAGAGTGCCAGTAGGAGTCTCTGCTACTCCACTTCCAGTCCAGCCTCCTGCTAATGCTCCTGAGAGGCAGCAGATGATGTGCCAAATACTTAGGTTCTCACCACTCACATGGGAAACTTGCATGGAGTTCCAGGCTCCTGGCTTTGGCCTGACCCAGCTGCAGCTGCTGGGAGTACTTGGGGAGTGACCTGGCAGATGGGAGATCTCTCTCTATCTCTCCCTCTCTCTAAGTCACTCTGCCTTTCAAATAAATAAATATTTTTTAAAAAAGTTTTAATTTGTACAGCCAATTCTTTTTATTAAGAAAAAAAAAAACAGAAGGGGCTGGTTTTGTGGTATAGCAGGTTAAGCTGCTGCCTGCAACACAGGCATCCTGTATGAGCGCCAGTTCAAGTCCTGGCTGCTGCACTCCAATCCAGCACCCTACTAATGTGCCTGGGAAGGCAGCAGATGATGACTCAAGTGCTTGGGCCATTGGCACCCATGTGGGAGACCAGCTGAAGTTCCAGGATCCTGGCTTCAGCATGGCCCAGCTCCAATAATTGGGGTCATTTTGGAAATGAACCAGTGGATGGAGGATATCTCTATCTCTATCAATCTCTGTCTCTGTCTCTCTCTGTCTCCTCCTCCCTCCCCTCTCTGTAACTCTGCCTTTCAGATAAGTAAAGCAAATCTTTAAAACAGAAAAAGGGCCGGCGCCGCGGCTCAATAGGCTAATCCTCCACCTTGCGGTGCCGGCACACTGGGTTCTAGTCCCGGTCAGGGCGCCGGATTCTGTCCCGGTTGCCCCTCTTCCAGGCCAGCTCTCTGCTATGGCCCGGGAGTGCAGTGGAGGATGGCCCAAGTGCTTGGACCCTGCACCCCATGGGAGACCAGGAGAAGCACCTGGCTCCTGCCTTCGGATCAGCGCAGTGCCCTGGCAGCAGCGCGCCGGCCATGGCGGCCATTGGAGGGTGAACCAACGGCAAAAGGAAGACCTTTCTCTCTGTCTCTCTCTCTCTCTCACTGTCCACTCTGCCTGTCAAAAAAAAAAAAAAAAAAAAAAGAACAAGAAAGATTCCTAAAATGCTTTTTCTAGAATTTACTGTTCAGAAAACTGTTTCTTTCCAAGCACATACATGCATTTTCTTTCACTATGCATTCCTTCTTTTACATATACTTATTGAGTAACGAATCTTTGCAGGCATTGCTCTAGATACTGGCATTGATCAGTGGGCAAGTGAACAGGGCAACATCTCTGCCTTTGTGGAGTTGACGATCGATGGGTAGATTTACAATCAATTTCCTAGTTTTCCTAGGGAAACTTTCATCTCTCCTGAAGACTGACAATGATTACAGGCTTTCCCTCCACCAGATGTTAGCACACTTAGCACACCACAGCAAAGAAGCCAATAAATATTTCAATTTTTATTTTAGTGCACAGTAGGAGCAAAATGAGGAAGTCATATCCTAGTACTTCTGTGCCTCATGATTTTTTTAATGCAATGACAGAAGAAAGCTTCAGTACAATTTATGTGAATTATTTAGATACGAATGAAAAATAGGTTTCCACAAAACTCATTGACTGCTAATAAGGTTTTGGGGCAAGTTTTAGGCCGATCTCAGTCAACCTTTGTAATATTGGCCAGGCATCAATGTTCTTTCTAGTCTCTGATTAAGTACAAAAAGAGGGGGCAAAATCTAAATAAAGCTTTTAATTTGAATGCAAACACTAAATAGCAGAAGTAGGAAATATATTCACAGCTGGCACTTTGATACTATAAAAGCCCATGTTCAAATAAGCATACCTGAAATTCCCTGGCCTAGCCATTGCACAGGATGGTATTTATTGACAAAACAACAGCACATAGTGATTAGGGACTAAGAGCTTTGGAACCAGACATTCTGTCATCCTGATTCTGAGCTCTTCCCACAAAAACAGGGCCCACACAACCATCTCAATCAATTATATCCTTCAACCAAACCCTGCTCTCATGTTTAGTCGGACTTTGAATAAAATATAGCTTGAGGATTTCTAACCACATATCAGAGGCCAAGCTCAACTCTTTGAAACTTAAAGTGTCTCCTAATGGCTTGAAATATCCTGAAAGATAAAGAAAATAGTAAGTCAATAGAGAATGGTAAGAAAGTGAATAGCTGGTGAGTGTTCTCTTTCTGAAATGCAAAAGTACGAAGTACTGACATAGGTCTTTAAATTACTGCATCCACCATAAGATCCTTAATTAATGGATGTAAGGGGGGATTGGAAGAGCTTTTCAAAACGGGCTTCTGTGAGTTCCCTGTTTATCTTAGTCAGTTTGAGCTGACATAACAAAATACTATAGTTCTGGGGGCTGGGAAGCCCAAGATCAAAGTACTAGCATGATAGGTTTCATCCGGAGCCCTATTCTCTTGACTTGTAGGTAGCCACCATCTTGATATGTGCTCACAAGACCTCTTCTTTGTGCATGCAGACAGAATGAGAGAGAGCATGCTCTTTAGCGTCTCTTCTTATAAAGGCACTAACCCCATTAGGAGGATCTCACTCTCATGAGCCCAGCTAAACCTGATCACCTCCCAAAGGGTTCCCATATCCAGATGCCATTACAATGGGGCTAAGGGCTTCAACATGGGAATTTTGAGAGACACAATTCAGCCCACAGCTCCTTTGTTCAAAGTCCAATCTCTTGGCTTGGCCTAACCTATAGAAGACAGAGAAGGGGATATTGTTTATAAATCACCTATTTTCTGGCAGTGAGCTACAGGGCTTCATCATTATTATTTGATTTAATAGAGCAAACCATGTTCTGAGGCCCAGAGAGAGGAAATAATTTTCTGCAAGTCACAAAACCAATAAACTTTGCTGAGATTCAAACCCTGTCCCATTTGACCCCAGTGCTGTAGTCTTTCTGAGAGCCCATGGGTCTTTCTGAAATTTAAGTATTTACTGATTAGCTTACTTAAGCATGATTAAATCCAAAGAAAATGACACATCTTTCCCGTCACATGAAACCACTTTGAACCAGGAAGTCAGTATTTTTATTTCGTATAGGGAGTTTTACTTGGTCAAATAGCATATATTTTGTTTGTTCTGTAATCCAGAAATGAGTTGTAGAAATTGAATGTTTTAACGAAAAGCTTAGTTAACATGAAATCAAAGAAAAGATAATTGGATAGTCTATGAAGATATTTCAGTGCTATCATTTAGTATTCTTACTCTGTTGGCCATGTGATTATTTATGTCCCTAATCTGAGTGTCACCTAGCTTAGGAAATAAGGACTAAGTCAATCTGAATTATTGTATATAGCCAGGTATGGTAGCAAATTAAAAAAGAAGTAGGGACAGGAGTTGTGGTGCAACGGGTTAAGTGGTTGCTTGGGATGTCACATCTCATATTGGAATGACCGTTTTAAGTCCCAGCTGCTCTGTGCTTTGGACCCAGCTTCCCCCTGATATACCTAGGAGGTAGCAAAGGATGGCCCAGGTACTTGGATTCCTGTTATGCACGTGGGAGACCTGGAAGGAGTTCTTGCTTTTAACTTTGCCTGGCCTGGCTACTCTGGGCACTGGAATGCAAGTAGAAGATATTCATTCTCTCTCTCTCTGTCTCTCTGTCTCTGCCTTTCAAACAAATAATTAAATCTTTAAAAAAATAAGCTTTATAAATGATCATTACCTGCTGACATCATTTGGTATAATTCTTGCTGTTGAGACAGAAAATCGACTAGTGTTCTTCTCTAAAGTTGGAACAGAGGATCAAGTCTCCCAGATTCTTACTCCCTCCTACCTAGATCCAGTGTTCAGCATTTCGTTGCCTTTTTTCTGTAAAGCACCAGATAATAAATACTGTGAGCTTTGCAAGGCATGCAGCCTGTGCCACTACTACTCACCACTGCCACTGTAACATGAAAGCAGCCACACAAGACAGCACAGAATTGCATGAGTGTGGCAGTGTTGCAGTAAAACTTTTTCAGAAACAGGGTAGTGGCCCATATTTGGCCTGCAAACTGTAGTTATCTTACCCTTGTACAAGTAAACAGTGCAGTTTTTAAATTTACTGTATTTGTAAGGAAAAGGGGCATAGGACAGAGGAGACAGAGTAAAAACTCACAGCCAGACTGCATTTATTCAAAGAAAATAAATCTGCAGAGGTAAGTGACCAACTGCCAGTGTGCATACAGACTAAACACATGGCAGAGGGCCCAGACCTCAGGATCTGGGCTTTTTTAATATCTTAAGTGGCCTAGGAGTTGAAGGGGGGCAGGGCAGTAGAAGGAGGTTAATTCCTTCATACAGGTTCTTTAAGTTTTTTCAAAGGCTTTCAAACCTGGAGAAGAATGCAGGGGATGGGGTGGGGAACAATACAGGGTGTGAGACTTAACTGGTCTCTTGAAAAAAGCAGGGATAAGGGGTAAAATGGCATTTTTACCTATTTTCAGGCAAGAACCTAAAATGGCTGAGACTTATGCACTTGTTCCATCAGTATTTATCTGAAAGGCAGAATTGTAGAGAGGAAGAGAAGGAGAGTGAAAGAGAGAGACACCCATATTCCATCTGGTGATTCATTTTCAAATGACCTCAACTCTGTCTGAAGCCAGGGTCCTGGAACTTCATTTGGATCTCCTACGTGGGTGGTAGGGGTCCAAGGATTTGGGCCATCTTTGCTGCATATTAGCAGCATATTAGCGTATTAGCAGGGAGCTGGATCAGAAGCGAAGCATATGGGACTCAAACCAGTGCTCATTTTGGATGCCAATTTCACAGGCAGCAGGTTAACATTCTGTACCACAATGCTGGCCCCAACAGTATAGTTTTTCTTGACGTTTTTGTGATGAATGGAAACGAAGTTTTACATTACACACTTCACAGGAAAACTCAGTTGAAACCCCCACTGAAATTGTTTTTTTTTTTTTTTACCCCAGAGTCTATCTCTGACCTTCAATAGCCGAAATCCTCTTTTATTTGTACCACAAGTTTTTCAAAGCACCATTATTTTCTAGAGTATTCAATTCTTGCTCAAAGTTTGCAAGTCCCACTAAACAGTAACAATACCCATTATCATTTAAAAGCTACTTAAGAGTGAGCACTATTGTTACTGGAGTGTATCTGTATTCAGAAAAACAGAGCCAATAATATATATGTGTGTGTATACACACATACAGACAACACACACTCATAGATACATGAGGATACTTCAGAAAGTTCACAGAGCAGCCAGTGTTGTGGCACAGTGGGTTAAACCACCACCTGCAATGCTGGCATCCCATGTGGGAATCAGTTTGAGTCTCAACTGCTCCACTTGTGATCCAGCTCCCTGATAATGTGCCTGGGAAATCAGCAGAAGATGGCTCAAATCCTTGGGCCCCTGCACCCACATGGAAGACCTGGAAGGAGTTCCAGGCTTCTGACTTCGACCTGACCCAGCTCCAGCTGTTGCAGCTATTTTTGGAGTGAAACAGTAGATGGAAGATCTCTTCTCTCCTGTCTCCTTCTCTCTGCAACTCTGCCTTTCAAATAATAAATCTTTTTTTTTTAAAAAAAGTGCATGAAAATGAAATTAAAAGGTAAATTTATTAATTGTAACAAATATATTATTCTAATATGAGATGTTAATAATAAGGGAAGTTGGGTATGGTTTATAGATTGTAACAAATGCATTATGTTAATATAATATGTTAACAACGGAGGAAGCTAAGTGTGGGGGTATATGAGAACTCCTTGTACCACCTCCCACTTTTTATTTTGTTAATTTAAAACTTTTTAAGAAGTTTATTTTGATGCAAGATATTTGAAATACATACAAAAGGTATTCAAAAAGTTCATAGAAAATGTATACTATTAAAAAATACATGAATTATTTGATGACCTCTGATACAGATTTTGAAATTGTTTTGCTGAAAATTTTATCTTCCACTTTTAAATATTATTTGAGAGGCAGAGTTACAAAGAGAGATCTTCCCTCCACTGGTTCACTGCCCAAATGACCACAATAGCCAGAGCTGGGCTGGGCCAGGCCAGAGCCAGAGCCTGGAACTCCATTTGGGTCTCCCATGTGAGTGACAGGGGTCCAAGTCCTTGCGCCATCTTCTGCTGCTTTCCCAGGTGCATTAGTGGGGAGCAGGATCAGAAGTGGAGCAGCTGGGATTCAAACAGGCACTCATGGGATGCAAGTGTCTCAGGTGGTGGCTTAACCCACCATGCCATAGTTCTGGCCCCTTAACATGTCTTTTTATTTCATTTTTCCACTATATTTTTTTAAAGATGTATTTTATTTATTTGAAAGACAGAGTTAGAGAGCGAGGTAGAGCCAGAGAAAGAGAGGGGGAGAGAGAAAGGTTTTCCATCCACTGGTTCACTCCCCAAATGACCACAACAGCCAGAGCTGCGCTGATCCGAAACCAAGAGCCAGGAGCTTCTTCCAGGTTTCCCACGTGGGTGCAGGGCCCTAAGGACTTGGGCCATCTTCCACTGCTTTCCCAGGCCATAGCAGAGAGATGCATTGGAAGAGGAGCAGCTGGGACTTGAACCAGCATGCATATGGGATGCTGGCACTTAGGGCCGTGGCTTTAACCCACTGTGCCACAGCATCAGTCCCTCCACTAACTCTCACTTTTTGAAGTACCCTGGAATGGGGTGGGGAGAGTTGTTTTTTTTTTTTTAATGGGAATTGACTCTCAGAATTACAGAGGCTGAGGTGTCCTATGATGTACATCTGCAGCCTGCAACCTGGAGAACCAGAAAAGCCAGTGGCATATACTTCATTCAGAAGGCCTGATGTCTAGGGGATTCAACAGTGTAACTTTCAGTCTGAATCTGAAGGCTTGGCAACTAGCAGCTCCAGGAGCAAATTTACCCTTCCTCCACAATTTTATTCTATTCAGGTCCTCAGCAGATTGGATGATTCCTATCCACATTGTTAAAGAGATATTCTTTACTCTGACTGATTCAAATGCTAATATCTTCTGGAAACATGCTCACAGATGCACCATAATCTAATGTTTTACCAGCCATCTGGGCATAGCTTAGTCCAGTCAACTCGACACATAAAATTAACAATCACAGTATACCTTGAAGGTCTTGGCCCCCAAAAGTGCATTAAAAATAAATTATCCAATAATCATATGAAAAAATTTCTTAATATCATGAGTCATCAGGGAATCAGAAATTAGAAATTCAATCAGATATCACTACATACTCCCTAGAATGACTGAAATAAAACAATTGGTAACACCAAGTTGGGAGTTAACAGAGTGTAAAATTCTTTCTAAAGTGGCAATACATGATGGTTAGTCAGTTATTTATTTATTTGTTTATTTTTATTACCTAGAAACCTCTTATTTAAGGCATACAAACTTCATGTATTTCATGAATGTAAATTTAAGAACTTAGTGATTCTTCTCACCCTCCCCTCTCTCCCACCTGAACTCCTACACTTGTTCCTCCTCCCTCTCCTATTCCCATCCTTGTTTTTCACTAAGATCTATTTTCAATTAGCTTTATACACATGAGATAAACCCTATGCTAAGTAAAGAGTTTAACAAATAGTATGAAAAAAAAAACCTGTTTCTCAAAAGTCAAGACAAGGGCTGTTCAAAGTTATCACATCTTGAATTGTCAATTTCACTGAAAGGTAATCTATTAGTTACCACAGATCAGGGAGAACATATGGTATTTTTCTTTTGGGGACTGGCTTATTTCACTAAGTATAATGGTTTCCAGTTGCATCCATTTTGTTACAAATGACAGGATTTCTTTTTTTTTTATTGCTGTGTAGTATTCCATGGTGTACATATCTCATAATTTCTTATTTAGTCTTCAAATAATGGACATCTGGGTTGATTCCATATTTTAGCTATTGTGAATTGAGATGCTATAAACATAGGGGTACATATAACTCTTTCATATGCTGATTTTATTTTGTTTGGTAAATTCCCAGGAATGAGATGGCTGGGTCATATGGTAGGTTTATATTCAGATTGCTTTCTTCCACAGTGGCTTTACCAGTTTACATTCCCACAGAGTGTAACATTGTACAGCAATTTTGGAAAAATACTTGTCAGATATGTTTTCTTTAACCCTACCATTATATCCCTATTACTCAACCAAGAGAAATGAGGCCCATTAGTTCCATGTAAAGATTGTACATGTATGCTTATAGCAACTTGATTCATAATAGTCAAAAACTGAAAATATCCCAGATGTTTATAAAGCTATATTTACATTATGTGCTGTATTCACATCATGAAATAGTACTTAGCAATAAAAAGATTGAACATGTAGCAACATGGATGGCTATCAAAAATATGCCAAGTGTAATAGGCCAGATGTAAAATAGAATACATACTGTTTGATTTATTTATATGAAATTATACAGGGACAAAATTAGCTGATGGCAGGCAATACAAGTCAGATTAGTAGTTGTTTCTTAGGTAGGGTATGGAAATTGGGAAGGAACACGAAAGATCTTTGTTAGGGTAATGGGAATATTGTGAATCCTGATAGGTATTTATCAAAACTGAGCAGTATAGTTAAGATCTGAATATTTCATTGTATGTAAATTTTACCTCAATAAAAATGTTTAAATATCTTTACTTGACATTTTTGAAGTCTCAAATGGAATGACAGCTGTCATATCTGCAATCCAGACACTTAAAAGAAGAACTAATCGAAAGGCAAAAAGGACAAAGGACATGCATGCTGTCTGATTCTTCTTAAGGAGACTCAAAGTCCTGCCAACAACTTCCACTTAATTTTAATTGAGCAACTATCTGGGAAAGAAGTAGGGAAATGAGCATGTGCACTATTTGACCAAGCACCTACCTTCCAGATAGACTAAAAGTTGTGTTTGTAGTAATAAGAAACAAGAGAGAATGGATATTAGCTATTCATAGGAAGGTTCAACTACACTAGTTATTGTGTGCAACCACATAATGTCTTATACAATTTTAAGGGATTCATGGTTCTTCACTGGACCCCTTTTAACTGAAATTCTATGTTGAAAACCATTGATCTATTAAGTTTGAGCAGCTGATTATTACTAAATACAGTGAATGAAAGGTAGGCAAATGCCACATTCATTTGACAGTGGGCATTCAAGAGAAACAAGACTGGGTAGAACACACCATACTCACCTACCTAGAATAAATTTTGTCACCTATATCCCCCAAAGGCTGCAATCCATTTAAGTGGCCTGTTCTTAATTGAGAAGTACTTAATTCTGCTACCATCTTAAATTTACAATATGTGAGTGTAGGAAGATAAGCCACTTCACTTAAGTGTATATTCTACTTACATACTTGATTTGATGACATTAGTTTGCAGGTGTCTCTACTTCAATTAATTGCATATTGGTGAAATGCATAATTTAGGCTCAGTAAAAAATGAAGTATTCAAATGATAGTCTCTTCAATGTAATTATTCCTCATAAGTTGGAGTGCTGACAAAATGTTATTCTTTATTTTTAAAATAATAGCTTCAAGTATATTCAAGATTAGATAACACAGAAAATGTCAACAAGATATGACAAATATGGAATAATGAGATTGAAGCTTTATATCTTTAATTTTCCTTTGTAGATTTTTAAGCTATTTTTTCTTAAGAAATCAGGGTACAAATTCTCAACATCCTGTGCAGTTTTTTCAGTCTTATTTGAAAAACAAGGAAATGTACCTTAAGAAAAGCTGCATAAAGACACAGCATTTTTGCTGACCAATAAACTGACTTCCTTTTATTGTAATAGCAAAGAAAAAATAAAAGTTATTCAGTTCAACAGAGGAAACACACAACTACATACTGTGTTTGAACTGACTTGAGTGACAGTGTTTCTTTTTGCAGATATTGAAAGTAAAATGCCAGTATCCTTCCACTAAGCCCAAAATATTAAAAATGTAATTTTATCATTGAATCATTCACTGGAATAGATCATACTACTAAACTAACATTTCATGTTATAACATAATAAACATAGTTCTATTTATTGAGCCTTTTGGCCTTATTGGGGCCTTTTCATGTAACTACATTGTCAATTTTACATGTTACATTGTAACTACATGTACAACATTGCCATGGTAGGCTGGGTGGCTCCCCTGTGTTCTAATCTGATCTGTGAGTGTTATTTTACATGACAAAGTGCTTTACAGAATTGATTAAATCCAGAATCTTTTTTTTTACATTTTTAATATTTTATTTTTTGAGAGGCAGAGTCTGAGAAAAACAGAAAAAGAGATCTCTAATCTGCTGTTTCACTCCCAAAATGTGCACACGGCCTGGATCTGTGTCAGGGCCAGAAGCCAAAAACCTAGAACTGAATTTGGTACTCCAACGTGAGTTTCAGGATCACATTTACTTGAGCCATCACCTGCTGCCTCCAGGATGTGCACTGGAATTAGATTCCAGAGCTGGGGATCAAACCCAAGGGCTTTGCTAAGGGACAAGAATATGTAAACGACTAAGCCAAACACTCACACCTCAATTTTTTTACCAAAATCAGTTCATGTTTGCAATTCCTTTTTTTCTGAACTTTTCTAAGTACCCTAGTATATTCTCTTGAAATATTCAAGTATTTCCTGATATATAGGATGGATCAAAATGTTCTATTTGGTGATAAAATACATTGCATTGATATAATTTTATGGTCCTCAAATTTGATATGGTTACAGAACCAAAAAGAACAATTGGAAAAATTTCTACTTTTAACAATTTTTCTTAACAGGAAGTCTTCAGAATTTGTTATAGAATAGTTTAAATTTAGGGCCAGGTCAAGAAACTAGAGTGATGAAATAGTGCCCAGAGCCTTGGACTTAACCAACCAAGAGCACTGACAGAGATCAAAGCTTTTCCAACACTTTAAACCAATCCCTCCACACACACTAAACACATCAAGCCAGTGGCTAAGTGCTTCTACGCCCACAAGGTAATCCAAGCACTTTCCAAGGGCCATCCATTCTCATTTTCTTCTTTGTATGTATTTAGGATGCTTTATGAGCTGATTGGGGACACAGTGTCCTAGCAAAATTAGTATGAGACAAGTATATTATATATTGAGGAAACTTACTATGTCGAGGAGACATACCAATGGGTGGGACTTTTTTGTTAGGTAATATACCAGTATGCTTGAATTCCTCAAACATGTACACAAACTTATGTAGGAGCCTGTGTTTGTGGCTAGCAGTAAATCTCTGCCTGTGATGCTGGCATCCCATATGGGGACCTGTTTGAGTCCTGGCTTCTCCATTTTCTGTCCAGCTCCCTAATATTGTACCTGGGAAAGCAGCAGAGGATGGCCCAAGTGTTTGGGTCCCTGCATCCGTGTGAGACCTGGAGGAAGTTCTTGGTTCTTGGCTTCTGCCTGACCCAGCCTCTGCCTCAGCCATTGTGGCCATTAGGGAAGTGAACCAGTCAAAGGAAGTTCTGCCTCTCTGTAACTGCCTTTGAAATAAATGAAATAAATCTTTAAAAGTTATCTACTATATGTTAACATTGGGATTATAGATAACATCACAAGTTAAATCCAGAATCTTGAGATGAGGGAAATATCTAGGATTATCTGAGTGGGCCCAATGCAATCCAAAGGATCTGTATAAGAGAAAAGGCAATGTAAAGATGGAAGCAGAGAGTTGAAGACACCCCACTGCTGGGTTTAAAAATTGAGGAAGAGCCCATTCATGTGACAGAGATGGCAGTGAATTCTAGTAGGCTAGAAACTGAAGGAAGCATGGTACAGATTCTCCTTTAGAGCCTCCGGAAGGTATCAGCCCTGAATTTCAGCCAGTGTAATTAATTCTGGACTTCAGGTATCCAGAATTGTAGGAGAATAAATTTGTATTAAGTTACAAAATTTGTAGTAGTTCATGCCGGGCACGGTGGCATGCACCTGTAGTCCCAGTTACTCGGGAGGCTGAGGCCGGAGGATCGCTTGAGTCCAGGAGTTCTGGGCTGTCGTGCGCTATGCCGATCGGGTGTCTACACTAAGTTCGCCATCAATATGGTGACCTCCCGGGAGCGGGGGACCACCAGGTTGCCTAAGGAGGGGTGAACCGGCCCAGGTCGGAAATGGAGCAGGTCAAAACTCCCGTGCTGATCAGTAGTTCATTACAGCAGCAACAGGTTACCAGTACATTATCTAATTTCAGAACTATTCTGAAAGAATGGTATTATTGCTGGACACACATGTGCACATGTGCATGTGAACACACACACACACACACACAATCACACACTTAACAGACTAAGAAAATGAAACAGGAAAAGAGGTTAAAAATAGGAAGATGTTTGTAGCTAGGAGTAAGCTTAGCAACTAGGTATAACTGGAAACCCACAAACTGTTCTCTGTCATACTGGCTCATGTGAACCACTAAGGCACATTTCATTGTGCATTGTCTCAAAAGTGTGTTTTGTTTATAAATAAAAAGTAGATCAAACCTACGTTACATACATTTCAAAGGGAAAGTACTTGTTCTTTTTTTTTTTAATTTATTTGACAGGTAGAGTTATAGACAATGAGAGAGATGAGAGAGAGACGTCTTCCTTTTCCGTTGGTTCACCCCCCAAATGGCCGCTACAGTCGGCGCTGCGCCGATCCGAAGCCAGGAGCCAGGTACCTCTTCCTGGTCTCCGATGCGTGTGCAGGGCCCAAGCACTTGGGCCATCCTCCACTGCCTTCCTGGGCCACAGCAGAGAGCTGGACTGGAAGAGGAACAACCAGGACTAGAACCCGGGGCCCACATGGGATGCTGGCGCCGCAGGGGAAGGATTAACCAAGCGAGCCACAGTGCCGGCCCCAAGGAAAGTACTTGTTCTAACAGTGAGTTGATCAGTCAAATATTTGTAGGGCCCTAGGCTGTTTCCATGAGGAATTTTTCTATTCCAAGTTAAACACTTCTGTCTCTGTAGATATGGGAAATAAATTACAAGGCAACTATCAAGAGTGAATTTTGTGTGAAAACTCCATGGAATGGAATCATAAACCTAAGAGTGACCATTCCTAATGAAAGCATTATATAGCTGTTCAGGAGTCCAACCTCTGTCTGAAGGACTAATATTTCTGTGAATTTGATTTATAGTGGACATGTGATATAGTCCTGATTCAGTCCCCATAAAAATTCCCCTTTGGCCAGCTAAATTTAAATTCAAAAGGAATTTTCCAGAAGCATATCATTTGGGGTTATATTTTGCAGTATTTGAGAAGTGCTCAAATTGCAAGATGGCTTTATACATTTAAAAGTGTAGAATAAAACAAATAATGAAAAGTTAAAATATTTATTAATGACAGTTTTATCTGCCCAATGTGTTTGGGAAGGACAGTGGGGTGAGGGTAGAGGGCCAGTTATTTCATAATCCCTGGAAGGTCCTGGATTCTGTGGGAAATCATCAAATATTTTGTGATTTCATCTTTATTTAGATAAAATCTTACAAATTCTGCTAGAAAAACTTTGAGAACTTCAGGGGCTGTATTTCAGTAAGTTATTGAAACATCTGCAACGAAAGTAGATTAAAGGTTTGCAGAAAAGCATTTAGATATTAGTCTGGTAAAATAGTGACATCGTGTGGCAGGAATCAGTAAGAAAATATCTAAAGAAAAGTCAAAGAAGGCAAGTAAAATGGAGGGGAGAATGCATAACAAATTTCTGTTCTTGTGAATAAAATCGGTTTTCCTCATTGGCTTTGGGTTGTAAGAAAAAATGTGACTTTCTCTATTATAATATAGTTTCCATGCCAATAAAAATAAAGGTACTTAAGTTTAAAAATAAAAATCCTCTTATGGAAATAGACTAAGGCACTGCAAATATTTCATTTAGAACAAATTCCTCATTTAGAACAAAAATATTTCATGGATGTATAATGAGAAATATTGATGTATTTCAAAATTGTATTTATTTATTTTAGAGAGAGAGGGATATCAATCTTTCCTGCCACCTCCCAAGATGTACATTAGCAAGAAACTGGAATCAGGAGCCAGGTCCTCCAATATGGGAGTGAGCATCCCAAACAGCATCTTAACCCTGTGCCAAATGCCCAACCTGTTTCTTTTTATTTTAAAATAAAAATAGAGGAAATATTTTTCCCTCATTTAGTGCCTGTAGTAGATAGTGTTGGTGATTCACCCAGGCCCCGTCCCTTTGTAGGCACAAGGTTATAAGTGTGCATACAGTTGGGTCTTCTCCCTGGTTGAGCTCTCTCTCTCTCTCTCTCTCTCGCTCTCGCTCTCACTCTCACTCTCACTCTCACTCTTGCCCTCTCTCTTTCTCTCTGTGCAGAAAGGAGTCCTGCTTGTGCAGGAAATGCCTGGAAGTTAACACCCCCATGAACCACTTTCAACCCAGAGGCACAGCACAAAGGGCTAAATACTTGAGCTTTCTTCCCCCTCAGTGGGATGATTCCGTGTTGTTTTTTCAGGCCAACCAGCAGGATTAAACTCCAGTCTCCCACAACAGTAACTTGAAGTTTTTATTGTCTTTTCTCTAGTACTTCCCTCCCTAGGCTTCCTGAGGTCACCACCCAATAAACTATGCACACTCAAATCATTGAGGCCAGCTTTTGGAGGAGTCCAAAAGAAAATAGTTATCTCCCCATGCTGTATACATACATGTATTTCAAAGAAGAAAAATGAGTTCTAAGTATTTTCTTTTTTTAAATGCCCAGTTAATTGGCCTTGAGAGATCACTAAGTATTTTTTTTTTTGGAGTTTTTGGAGTTCTAAGTATTTTCTCTACTTTCATCAGCAATACATCTGTGTGTAAAGAGCGAAGACAAGTCCAGCATGTTTTGGTTTTACTGCAATTGTAAAGCTTTTTACAGCTGCTTGTAGCTCTGCTGCTGTTCCCCTTTGGGCTTTCCCTTTATGGAAATGGAAGTTCAATAGAGGGAAAATAAATGCCTCACTCAGGAGAGAGGGCACCTCTACTCTAGGCTTCTTGTAATCATTCTAAAATCCTTGCAAGAAAAATTTGAAATGGGCGCTAACCGCTGGTTGAACCATTGACTTACTAATTTGCTGGGAAATAATACATCAATATTGTGTACTTGAAGATTCAAGAATTAGAAATATGTTTTACAACATATTTAGCCATTAGAAGTTTTCATTTTTGCTTTTTAATAACCAATTTAATTAACTACTTTTCTTCACTTCCAAGGGCATGTGAGGGGCAGGGAGATCAGTGAGTACCTCAATATTTTACACAAAACAGATCCCAGCACGGAAGGTAATATAAAGAAGACAAGGGGGGCGGTGGTATATGCTGCTTGAAAGGGCTTAGACCATCAATCACATGTAAATTTCAACCCCTGGCCACAACTATGTCTCAAGAGTCAATTTATTCTGACCTGATGGCAATGGAGGCGCAGAAAAAAAAAAAGCTGTTTTATATTGGCATGTGGAAAATTACAAAATAAATCTCAAATGTATTCACCTGAACTCGTGGTCACAAACAAGTCAAACTTGCTAACTACAGCATGTGACTAATAGCACTTTATACACCAAGTGATGTTGGTAAAGTCATGATTTTATTTCCCTTTAAAAGAAAACAATCTGCAACTCAATTATTCATCTCCCCAAGTAGTAAATTTATAAAGTTTAACAGTCATTAAACTAAAGAAAAAGGATTTATGTGTCCTAAGTTTCAGAACAATGAATGCTTAAAAAAACTCATTTTTTTTATTTGTATGTATCTTGTAAGTACAACATTAGGAGCATAGTAATTCTTCCCACCCACTCCACCCCACCCTCACTCTTCCAATACTCCCCCCCCTCCCCCCCTCCTTTTTGGTCTGAGAAAGAAAATGAAACAGAAAGAAAGGGGAAAAAAAGAAAGAATGGAGTAAAAAAAAAACTAATATAATTGTTCCACAGCAGTCTAAACAAGGGCTGTTCTTTCTTATTGCTTCTCAAAGGTGTTTTCACTGTTTCCCCCCTCTTCTTTTCCCTTCCTTCCTCCCCTTTCTTTCCCTTTTGAAATTTGTCTTTTTTTTTTTTGATAGGCAGAGTGGACAGTGAGAGAGAGAGACAGAGAGAAAGGTCTTCCTTTTGCCGTTGGTTTACCCTCCAATGGCCGTCACGGCTGGCGCACTGCAGCCGGCGCACCGTGCTGATCTAAAGCCAGGAGCCAGGTGCTTCTCCTGGTCTCCTATGCGGGTGCAGGGCCCAAGAACCTGGGCCATCCTCCACTGCACTCCCGGGCCACAGCAGAGAGTTGGCCTGGAAGAGGGGCAATCGGGACAGAATCCGGTGCCCCGACCAGGACTAGAACCCGGTGTGCTGGTGCTGCAGGCGGAGGATTACCCTACTGAGCTGCGGCACCGGCCGAAACTTAATTGTCTTTAAAGTAGAACCCAAGGGCTCTTAGACATGACTATAACTTATAAAACGTAATAACATCATCCTTTTAATGCACTGAAAGGAAGTGATTCTTGAAAGCAATTTTTAGCCCTTGTGAGTATTTCAGGCATGGAAAGCCAAGACACTCTGGAAAAAAAATGACCTAAAGGAAAGATCTCTGTGAGTGAGATCCTAGTGGAAAGAACAGGCCATCAAAGAAGGAGGTACTTTTCTCTGAAGGGAGGAGAGAACTTCCACTTTGACTGTGGCCTTGTCTAAATAAGATCGGAGTTGGTGAACTCAAGAGGCTTCCATAGCCTTGGCAGCTCATGACAAGAGCCTAGGGTGATTACTGACACCATAAATAAGAGTGTCAATTAGTAAATCAACAACAGGAGTCACTGTGCACCTGGTCCCCATGTAGGATCTCTGTCCTTAATGCGTTGTACTATGTGAATTAATGGTATAACTAGTACTTAAACAGTACTTTATACTTTGTGTTTCTATGTGGGTGCAAACTGTTGAAATCTTTACTTACTATATACTAAATTGATCTTCTGTATGTAAAGATAATTGAAAAAGAATCTTGATATAAATGGGATTGGAGAGGGAGTGGGAGATGGGATGGCTGCAGGTGGGAGGGAAGTTATGGGAGGAAAAATACGCTATAATCCATAAGCTGTACTTTGGAAATTTATATTTATTAAATAAAAGTTAAAAAAAACAGGTTTTACTAGTAAGTCTCATGAGACAACTCTTTGTGGACAGAGGTCCTGCATGGGAAGTTAGTACACAGTGACTCTTGTTTAACAAATGACACTCTTATATATGACATCAGTGATCACCCAAGACTCTTGACATGAGCTGCCTCAGCTATGGAAGCCTTTTGGATCCAGTAGCTCAACAAGCCCATATGCAAAGTACAAGTTCTCTCCTCCCTTCAGAGAAAAGTACCTTCTTTGGTGGCCACTTGTTTTCACCAGGGTCTCACCCATACTGGTCCTTTATGTAGGACATTTTTTCCCAGAGTGTCTTAGCTTTTGATGCCTGAAATGCTTCCCCTGTGCTTTCCAGCCAGACTGGAATGCCATAAGGGCTGATTCTGAGGTCTGAATGCTACTTAAAGTGAATGTCATTCTATGAGTCTGCCATATGGACTGCTGCCCATGTTGGAACCTTCACTCCCTTTTACGTTTGTCTACTCTTGTTTCCAAACACATAGTCCTATTAATATGATCACTTCTGTGGGGAGCAACTCGGACTAGACTGTTACTGGAATTAAGACTTACTCTACGCATCTGCTCTCCCACAATATGGCGCTGAGAAGGGAGTAACAGCTTCTACACAGCTGCCTCCAGTTCAACCAATAAACTGTAGGACCTGCTCCTGATTGGAGGAGAGCAGCGTACTCGGCGTGTGGGTAGCAGAGTTGGGATTGGTGGAAGAGGACTATAAAGGAGGAGAGAGACAACATGCACCAGGAACATCTATCTGAAGGAACACCTGTGCAGCCCCCGAGAGAGCCGGCTGGCGGTGTGCCGCTCCCCTGCGGAAGTGGGGAAAGTGGCAGGGGGAACCGCCCTTCCACGGAGGTGGAAGGGTCGGTAGCCAACCCTGAAAGAACCAGCAGCAAACCCGGGGAGGGCCGAGCAGACAAAAGAACAGCGCAGGGTCCTGTGTCGTTCCTCCACGAAGAGGGGGAGCGACATAATGGTGCCGTGACTCGGATATGAAGCCTAGGCAGGGTTTAGTGTCGTTCCTCCATGAAGAGGGGGAGCGACAACTTCAACTCTTGACCTCACCTATATGGTCATTTTACCACTTGTTCCTATCCATTTGATCTTCGTAACACTTAAGCTGCTATTTTTATCAGCCAGTTTAAGGGATTTGGGGGTCTTACGGTTAACTGTTAGGTTGTACCCTTATAAGTATGTCCATATGAATGTTTGTAGGACTATACTGCTTTGCAGCTGCATACTTCATACATTTCACAATTATAACTTTATGATCTTGATGATTTTTCCTAGTATGCCTGCCCTCCCACTGTAACTCCCATTCCCCTTCCTCTTCCCTTTCTTATTCTCACTCTTATTCTTTACAGAGATCTATTGTCACATAAATTTATGTTAAGTATAGCATTCAATGAATCGTATGAAAGAGAAAAAGATAAGGAAACATTATAAAGGAAAAGAATATAAACGATAAACAAAGATATAGAATAAGAAGCTGTTCCTCAACAGTAAAGAGAAGGTCTGGTCATAATCACTGCTTCTCAAGTGTCAATTTCTACATGCTGTCTTTTAGGTGCTCTGTTAGCTATCACAGGTCAGGGAGAACATACAGAATTTGTCCCTTTAGAATGGGCTTAATTCACTAAGTAAGATGTTTTCCAGTTTCATCCATTTTTTTGTGAATGACAGAGTTCGTTTTTTTGTTTTTGTGTTGTTACTGCTGGGTATTATTCCATGGTGTACATATCCCATAATTTCTTTATCCAGTCTTCAGTTGATGAGCATTTGGATTGACTCCATGCCTTTGCTATTGTGAATTGAGCTGCTGTAAACATGGAGGTACAGATAGCTCTTTCATATGCTGATTTCATTTCCCTTGGGTAGATTCCAGGAGTAGGATGGCTGGGTTATATGGAAAGTCTATATGCAGACCTCTGAGGTATCTCCACACTGTCTTCCATAATGGCTTTACCAGTTTACATTCCCACCAACTATGGATTAGGGTGCCTTTTTCCCCACATCCGTGACAGCATTTGTTGTTTGTTGATTTCTGTATGAAAGCCATTCTAACTGGGGTGAGGTGAAACCTCATTGTGGTTTTGATCTGCATTTCACTCACAGCTAGTGATGCTGAGCATTTTTTCATGTCTCTGTTGGCCATTTGGATTTCCTCTTTTGAAAAATATCTAAGTCCTTTGCCCATTTCTTAACTGGGTTGTGTGTTTTCTTGTTGTTGAGTTCCTTGATCTCTTTGAATATTCTGGTTATTTAACCTTTATCAGTTTTATAGTTTGCAACTATTTTCTCCCATTCTGTCAGGTGTCTCTTTACTTTGCTGATTGTTTCTTCTGCAGTGCAGAAGCTTTTCAGATTGATGTAATACCGTTTGTTGATTTTGGCTTTGATTGCCTGTGCCTCTAGGGTTTTTTCCAAGAACTTTTTGTCTATGCTGTTGTCTTGTAGAGTTTTCCCCAGTGTTCTCTAATAATTTGATGGTGCTGGGTTGTAGATTTAGTACTTTAGTCCATTTTGAGTGTATTTTGGTGAAAGGAGTAAGGTAAAGGTCTTGCTTCACACTTCTGCATGTGGTGATCCAGTTTTTCCAGCTCCATTTGTTGAAGAAGACTGTCCTTGCTCCAGGGATTGATTTTAGCTCCTTTGTTAAAGATAAGTTGGTTGTAGATGCTTGGATTGATTTCAGGTGTTTATTCTGTTCCATTGGTCTATCCATCTGTTTTTGTACCAGTAGCAGGCTGTTGTGGTTATAACTGCCCTGTAGTATGTCTTGAAATCTGGTATTGTGATGCCTCCAGCTTTGTTTTGTTCTTTGAGATTGTTTAGCTATTTGGGGTCTCCTGTGTTTCCATATGAATTTCAACATCATTTTTTCTATATTTGAGAAGAATGTATGGTACTTTGATTGCTTTTAGTAGTATAGACATTTTGATGATATTGATTTTTTCAATCTATAAACATGGAAGATTTCTCCATTTTTTTTGTATCTTCCTCCACTTCTTTCTTTAATGTTTTGTAATTCTCATTGTGGTAATCTTTGACATCCTTGGTTAAATTTATTCAAAAGGTATTTGATTTTTTTTGTAGCTCTTGTGAATGGGATTGATCTTTTTTTAGTTTTTTTTTTATTTTTTATTTAATGAATATAAATTTCCAAAGTACAGCTTATGGATTACAATGGCTTCCCCCCCATAACGTCCCTCCCACCTGCAATCCTCCCCTTTCCCACTCCCTCTCCCCTTGCATTCACATCAAGATTCATTTTCGATTCTCTTTATATACAGAAGATCAGTTTAGCATACATTAAGTAAAGATTTCAACAGTTTGCTCCCACACAGAAACATAAAGTGAAAAATACTGTTTGAGTACTAGTTATAGCATTAAATCTCAATGTACAGCACACTAAGGACAGAGATCCTACATGAGGAGTAAGTGCACAGTGACTCCTGTTGTTGACTTAACAAATTGACGCTCTTGTTTATGGCCTCAGTAATCACCCTAGGCTCTTGTCATGAGCTGCCAAGGCTATGGAAGCCCCCTGAGTTCACTGACTCTGATCATTTTTAGACAAGGTCATAGTCAAAGTGGAAGTTCTCTCCTCCCTTCAGAGAAAGGTACCTCCTTCTTTGATGACATGTTCTTTCCACTGGGATCTCACTCACGGAGATCTTTCATTTAGTTTTTTTTTTTTTTTCCAGAGTGTCTTGGCTTTCCATGCCTCAAATACTCTCATGGACTTTTCAGCCAGATCCACTTGCCTTAAGGGCTGATTCTGAGGCCAGAGTGCTGTTTAGGACATCTGCCATTCTATGGGTCTGCTGTGTATCTCACTTCCCATGTTGGATCACTCTCTCCCTTTTTTATTCTATCAGCTAGTATTTGCAGACACTAGTCTTGTTTATGTGATCCCTTTGGTTCTTAGTCCTATCATTATGATAAATTGTGAACAGAAATTGATCACTGGGACTAGTGAGATGGCATTGGTACATGCCACCTTGATGGGATTGAATTGGAATCCCCTGGTATGTTTCTAACTCTACCGTTTGAGGTAAGTCAGCTTGAGCATGTCCCGAATTGCACATCTCTTCCCTCTCTTATTCCCACTCTTATATTTAACAGCGATCACTTTTCAGTTAAGTTTCAGCACTTAAGAAGAATTGTGTATTGATTACAGTATTCAACCAAAAGTATTAAGTAGAACAAACAAAAAAATACTAAGAGGGATAACACATTAAGTTGTTCATCAACAGTCAGGGCAAGGGCTGATCAAGTCACCGTTTCTCATAGTGTTCATTTCACTTTAACAGGTTTCCTTTTTGGTGCTCAATGATCTTAGAATTCTGCTTTCTCAGCCATGGAATTGTCTGTGTATACAAAGGCTGTTGATTTTTGTGCATTGATTTTATATCCTGCTACCTTTCCAAACTCCTCTATGAGTTCCAATAGTCTCTTAGGGAAGTCTTTTGCATCTCCTATGTATAGGACCATGTCATTTGCAATAGGGATATTTTGAATTCCTCCTTCCCAATTTGTACCCTTTTGACTTCTTTTTCTTGTCTAATGATTCTGGCTAGAACTTAGGACAATATTGAAAGGCAGTGGTGAGAGTGGGCATCCTTGTCTGGTTCTCAGTGGGAACTGAGAACCTTTTCCCCATTCAATAGGACTCTGGCCGAGAGTTTGTCAGAAATTGCCTTGATTGTGTTGAGAAATTATCCTTCTATTCCCAGTTTGCTTAAAGTTTTCATCACGAAAGGGTGTTGTATTTTGTCAAATGCTTCTCTGCATCTATTGAGATAATCATATGGTTTTAGTTCTTCAGTTTGTTGATGTGATGTATCACATTGATTGATTTATGAATGTTGAACCATCCCTTCATACCAGGAATAAATCCCACTTGGTCCAGGTGGATGATCTTTCTGATTTGTTGTTGGATTCAATTGGCTAATATTTTACTGAGGATTTTTGCATCTATGTTCATCAGAGAGATTGGTCTACAGTTCTCTTTCTCTGTTGTATCTTTTTCAGGTTTAGGAATTAAGGTGATGTTGGCTTCATAGAATTTGGGAGAATCCCCTCCCTTTTGATTGTTTTGAATAGCTTGAGAAGAATTGGGATTACTTCTCTAAATTTCTGATAGAATTCAGTGGTGAAGCCTGGGCTTTTCTTTGTTGGGAGAGTCTTTATTACTGATTCAAGTTTTTCTCTTGGTTATTAGTCTGTTTAGGTTTTCTATGACTTCATGACTCAATTCAGGTATGTCGTATGTGCCCAGGAATCCATCCATTTCTTCTAGGCTTCCTATCTTGTAGGCATACAGTTCCTTATAGTAATTTCTGATGATTCTTTTTATTTATTTTTTTAAAGATTTATTTATTTATTTGAAAGTCAGAGTTACAGATAGAGAAGGAGAGGCAGAGACAGAGAGAAAGGTCTTCCATCTAGTGGTTCACTCCCCAATTGGCTGCAATAGCTGGAGCTGCACTGATCCAAAGCCAGGGGCCAGGAGCTTCTTCCTGGTCTTCCACATGGGTGCAGGGGCCCAAGCACTTGGGCCATCTGCTGCTGCTTTCCCAGGCCATAGCAAATAGCTGGATTGGAATTGGAGCAGCCGGGACTTGAACTGGCACCCATATGGGATACCAGGACTGCAGGTGGCAGCTTTACCTGCTCCACCACAGCACTGGCCCCTCTTTTTATTTCTGTAGTGTCTGTTGTTACATTTCCTTTTTCATCTCTGATTTTATTAATTTGGGTCTTTCCTTTTTTTTGTTAGTTTGCCCAACGGTGTGCCAATTCTATTTAGTTTTTTGAAAAACCAGCTTTTCATTTTGCTCATCTTTTGTATTGCTTTATTGGTTTTGATTTTGTTGACTTCTTCTCTAATTTTAATTACTTCTTTTCTTCTACTAGTTTTGGGTTTGGTTTGCTGTTGTTTTTCTAGGCCCTTGATATGCATTGCTAGCTTATTTATTTGGTTTCTTTCCAGTTTCTTGATGTGGGCTCCAGTTGCTATAAGCTTTCCTCTTAACACTGCTTTTGCTGTATCCCATAGTTTTGATATGTTGTATTTTCATCTTCATTTGTTTGCACAAATGTTTTGATTCTCTTTTGATTTCTTCAATGACCCACTGTTCGTTTAGGAGCATGCTGTTGAGCCTCTCTCTTTTCATATGTTCTGGAGATTCCTGAGTTGTTGATTACCAACTTCATTGTAATCAGAGAATATGCGTGGTATTATTTTGATTTTTTTTAAATTTGCTAAGACTTGCTTTATGGCCTAGCATGTGGTAAGTGCTAGAGAAAGTTCCATGCACTGGTGAGAAAAATGTGTATTCTGTGGCTGTATGGTGGAAAGCTTTGTAGATATCTGTCCATTAGGTCTATAGTGTCAATTAAGTCTGTTGTTTCCTTGCTGATTTTCTGTCTGGTTGATCTGTCCATTGCTGAAAGTGGGGCATTGAAGTCCCCTAATATTATTGTATTTGAGTCTTTATCTCCCTTTAAATCCATTAACATTTCTTTTAAATAGCCAGGTGCCCTGTAATTAGGTGCATACACATTTATAATAGTCACTTCTTCTTGTTGAATTGATCTCTTAATCATTATGTAGTGCCCTTCTTTGTCTCTTTTAATAGTTTTTGTGTTAAAGGCTTTTTGTCTGATATTAGGATGGCTACAACCAGCTCTTTTTTGGTTTCTGTTAGCATGGATTATCGTTTTCCATCCTTTCACTTTCAGTCTGCATGCATCTTTGTTGATGAGATGGGTTTCTTGTAGGCAGCAAATAGGTGGGTTTTCTTTTTTAATCCATTCAGCCAGTCTGTGTCTTTTAACTGGAGAGTTGAGGCCATTTATATTCAGGGTGACTATCAGTAGGTAATGACTTTGCCCTGCCATATTGTGTTAATGGTCTCATTTTTCACTTTGGTTTACCTTTGTATTTTTACTGGGTGATTTTCTGCCTTCATCTTCTTTTGCAGTGATGATCATGTTTCTGTGTTCCTGTGTGTAGCAGATCTTTGAACATCTTTTGTAGGGCTGGCCAGGTGGTGACAAATTCTTTCAATTTCTATTTGTTATGGAAGATGATTATTTCACATTCATTAATAAATGAGAGCTTTGCAGGGTGCATTATTCTGGGTTGACAGTTTTTTTCTCTAAGGCCTTGGGATATATCTCTCCATTCTCACCTAGCCTGTAGGGTTTCTGAGCCAGCTGTGAGTCTAATTGGAAATCCTCTAAATATGATCTGGTGTTTCTCTTGTGTGCATTTTAGAATCTTTTATGTTTTACTGTGGAGAGTGTGACTACAGTGTGTCGTGATGAAGGTCTTTTTTGGTCATGTCTATTGGGAGTTCTATGTGCTTCCTGTTCTTGGATGTCTCTTTCTCCAAACTGGGGAAGTTTTCTGTTATTATTTCATTAAGAAGGCCTTCTAATCCTGTCTCTCTTTCCATGCCTTCAGGAACTCATAGCACCTGTATGTTGGGTTGTATGTAGATCTCCTACAATGTTTTTTAGTTTTCTAACTTTTTTGTCTAAAATTTTGTCTAAAATTTCCTGAAATTTGTCTTCTAGTTCTGATACTCTTTCTTCTGTCTCACCTACTCTGTTGCTGAGACTTTCCACTGCATTTTTAATTTGATCTATAGTGTTCTTCATTTCTAGTATTTCATTCTGTTTTCTCTTTAATACCTCAATTTCATGGGGAAAATATTCATTTTATTCATGAATTTGCTTTTGGCTGCTTCTAAGTAGTCTGATGATTAATTTTCTGAATCCCATTTCTGGCATATATTCAATCTCTTCATCTTCACCTTCTACTATTGAAGTGTTATAGGGTTCCTTTGGAGGACTCAGAGTGTCTTCTTTATTCTTATTTAAGTTTTTTTTTCCTTTGTTTTTTGGCATTTGCATGGCTTGTGGGATGTCTATCTTTCAGTGAGTACCTGGAGACCTGTGGTGGGTGTGGCCTGATTGCTCTGTTCAATATTCCAGGATGGAGCAAGTATCTGAAGTAAGGCCCCTCTGGGGACTTGTAGGTATCCTCTGGGTGTCTGTAGGAGAGGGTGTTCACATTTTTTTGGTATGGCCAGCCCTTCTTCCAGCTGCAAGTTGCCCTGGTGTTAGCCCCTGGTGTTTTCAGCACTAGTTGGGACTACTTCATGAACTGCACCTTTGTTCTGTGGCGATTTTCTCTCTGTTGTGAGCTGCTATAGGTCTGTGGGTTGTGGGTGTCTGTGCAGAGCCCCTGCCTACTGGGCTTGCTTCTCAATGGTGGTTGGCAGGCTTGAGCGTTCTTGGCTTCCCCTTGCCTCACTGCTTGCATGTTGGTGGACGGTATTCTGAATTACTGTGTTCCTTGCTGTTTGGGTGGAGAGTGAAGCAACCCCTGCTATTGCTGGGTGCATGCACAGGAGGCAGGGGCTGCCACCACCTGCTTGTTCCAAAATCAAAGGAAAAACAGAAGAAAAACCCAGAGGAGCATAATGGTTTCTTCCAGCAGCTGCCAGTCCCTGCAAGGTCAGGGGAGGTGGAGGGAGGTGCACCACCTGCCTATCTGTGCATTTATTCTTTGCCCGCGTGTAACTTCAGAAGCCGTTCGCTAAGCTCTCCTTCCCACTGCTATCTGCAGCTCTGCAAATCCATGAATTCCCTTCACCCTCTCACTTGGTCCGCTGGGGCTGGTGTTCTCCTCTCTGGGTCGGAGCCTATGCCATTTTTCCCCTTTTTATTTCTTATTTCCTCTTTTGGCTGGAACTTGGACCAACTCTGCCGCTCTCACTGAGTTTTCTGCTGCGAATTCCCTGCAGCTTTATCTCAGACATGTAGTTTCAACCCTTTTTAAACATGAATTTTGCCTTGTATGATGCAGACCATCCTGTTGTTATTCTGCCATCTGGAAACCCTTGCACCATATATTCTAAAAATTTAATCCCTAGCTTGAGATCCATGGAAGTCTCCTATTTCCTTGGGTATCTGTAAGTATAATAATATTAATAATGAAGCATTCTATGTAATTTTTTTACAGGCAGAATTAGACAGTGGGAGTGAGAGACAGAGAGAAAGGTCTTTCTTCCATTGGTTCACCCCCAAAATAGCCAGGTGCTTCCTCCTGGTCTCCCATGCGGGTACAGGGCCCAAGCACTTGGGCCATCCTCCACTGCCTTCCCGGGCCACAGTAGAGAGCTGGCCTGGAAGAGGAGCAACCGGGACAGAACTGGCACCCCAACCGGGACTAGAACCTGGAGTACCAGCGCCGCAGGCAGAGGATTAGCCTAGTGAGCAGCAGCACTGGCCTCTACGTAATATTTTGCATATATGATTATTATTTCATTCAATTCCTATACCACTGAGATACAGTCATTATGATTACATACATTATTATGATTACAGATGAAAATACTGAACCTTTGGGGAGGTTGCCCAAAGTCAGGTATATCTGACTACAAACTCAAGCTTCTTTATCAAGTTAGCAATCAATTGTTGTTGCATAATAAAAAAAAATCACAAAATCTCAATGGTGTATAGCTAAACATTTGTTTCTCCCACGTCTGAACATTAGAGGAAGATTCAGTTCAGTTGGGTGGCTCTAAAGCAGGGGGTTTGATCATGCTTTGCTTCACATGTTTCTTAACCTCCTTGAATCAGCAGACTAACTGGAACATGATATTCTCATGATGATTATAGGACAAAGGGTTAGTGGAACAGTCAGTTCCTCATAAGGCTTAAACTTGGGGCTGGCACAGATTGGATCTTCTCACATCCATTAGCCAAGCCAAGCCAGATGACCAAACCCAATTTTTAGGAATAAGGAAGTATATTCTTCTGTTAGTGAAAGGAGATGTGAAGTTACGTAGTGAAGGGTGTAGATACAGGAAAAGGTGACAATTTGGGAGTAAGAATTCAGCATATCTTGTTCACTAGGGCAATGAGCTCCTATAGTGGTATAATCTTCTATAAATAATTTGAAATGTGTTTGTAGTATGGTAAAGGATGAGCTCTCTTTCTGATAGACTCAGGGATGCTGCATAAATATCAAAGCCGATCATTTCAACAAGACACAGGTGATATCTCTCTAAGTTCTGAAAACTTGAAGTCTAGCATCACTGGCAGGGTTCATCATATACCAAATCACGAAGCAGGCATATTTATCTTTGACACTGCTCAGTCTCACCTCTAATTATCCCTGCTTTCATACCTCTACCTTATCTGTTTCTCTTGTCCCTACAACAGAATACTGCATCCCTGTAGTCCTCCCCACCCCCAAAAAGGGGTTGGGAATGTCCAGCCCGCAGGCCATATAAAGCCTGCAAAATCATATGGTGGGGAAGGAAAGAGCCAAACCCACTTGTTCTCTTAGTCATCCCCTCACATCACCGTTGGTGCCCTCTGAAGTTTTCCCATAGAATCCCTAGGTATAAAGAAAAACAGTTTGACATAACAAACACAATAAACTTTCATGTTAGTAATCTCTGCTAGATCCCTTCTTTTTTCAAGTCACACTGAGCCACCCCACAATATCTACAAAAGCTTAAGACTGTCTTGATCTCAGGGCCTTGGTGATGTTATTTGAAATGCATGTGAAATTTTCTTTTCCTTTATTCTACAGTAGTACCTGAACATCTACAATTGGAGGCACTTCCCTTTTGATCCAGGGCATTTTCTTGTTCAGGAGTCTTCTGAGAAGTATAACATGTCTGTGGAAAAATAATTCTTCCATCCTCAGCTGGAATAGGTTTCTTTGGATGGCCTACAGATGGCACATGTAGGTGGCATAAGAGCTGTGAGACCTAGATATCCAAAGGACAAGGCAAAAAGAAATCAGGAGGGGTTCTGAAAAAAATGTAAGCTGACAAAAGCGAAGATGAAAGTGTAAAGGTGAGGTGAATTGAAAATAGAGACAAACTTTGTCTACCAAACATTTTTTTTTCACTAAGCAAGCTCCAGCCCATGCTAGATAGAGATCATATGAGCTCTTAGGAGGTTCTGAACACGAGTCCTTAGGAGATTCACTTCCGCTCAATTTCTGGGGGTAGGTGGGGAGGATAAGTAGTCTGCTTCCTTTGATTCCATTATCATTGTGGGATTTGCAAAAATTCTGATTGGTCCAGAGCTCAAAAACTCGTTTTCAAACCATATCTTTTTAGAATGAAGTGCCCAAGAAAGAACAGCTGAAATGATTTATTTCATTTTTCTAGAACTGGTAAGTAGAAGTAAGCCAAATGGAAGACATCAGGATTATCTGATAGGTGTATGACATCTTCTACAGACTTATATGGTAAGTGATCAACTATATAGCAGCAGTGGAAAAAAAAACAGAACTCTTTGAATTACTATAGGATAACTTATGCTATAAAGTAACAAATGGTTGCTGAAAAGCTACAAATAAAGAGATAAGAGTACCAAAGGAACTTAATATATCTTGTCTATTCTTCAGGACTCCACTGGGAGGTTCTGGTATATTTGTTTAATTCAGTTCATCCAGTATTTATTGCCTGGCAGACACCAGGCATTGTTTTAGGTGTGGACACTCTGCCTGCCCTCAACATGCTCAAAATCAGAGTAAGGAAGACAGAAATATGAGTCTTACAGTGTAATAACCACTACACTAGAGATATAAAGAGAGTGGTAGGGGAATCAGCAAGCAAAGGAATGATCTAGTCTCTGGCTGTCAGGGGAAGGAAATAGGCAGGTTAGAGGAGGCTCTGTAGTTCATGAGCCTTGAAAAACCATTGAAGACTTAAAGCTAGAGAATTGTGTAATTGTATTGGCTTTCTTGAATGAGTGCTCAAGGAAAGGGAAAGAGGCAAACAAACCATTTAAGAGGTTCTTGCAGTCAGTCAGTCAGCAGCTTTTAAAACAGACCAAATAAAATGCATAGTTTGGGGACAGAGGAAGGATTTGTTCTCGGGAGGTAGATAAAAAACAAACAAACAAACAAAAAAAAAACCTACCTCTCCAGAACTCAAAAAAAAAAAAGGTATATAAAAAGCAATCACTTGTTCACACATGTGAAAAAAATAAAAATTTCCATTCCTATGATGCATTATAATTCTTGTAATGCTGACATCTGTTTGCTCTAAATAAGAGGGAGACCAAGAACACCTTTCTCAAGACTAGTCAACAAGCTGCTAGTGAAAAGCCATGAAACCTAGCATAGGGAGACTCACATTCTCAATCAAAACAGAACTCCAGTATTAACATTCATGGAAGCCTTTATATGTGATAACTCCCCTCATGGCATGGCTAAGAGAAACTTGAGTTTGCATTAGGCTTAAATGTCTTGACATGATGATAAGTTTCTGTAGATCACTTTGTCATATATGTACTATGTAAACCTAAAAAATAAATATTAGAGATCCTTGATCAGTTCTGGAAAGCATGTTGTGGGTAGAGGTGGTAGCAGGATTTAGGATGTGACCCCAGTCAGTTAAGAACCTGATTTTGGGTGCCAGTGTTGTGGTACAGTGGGTTAACTGCCATTTGTGATGCCAGCATCCCCTATTAGAGTACCAATTTGAGTTCCGGCTGCTCTGTTCCAATCCATTTGATCCTGCTAATGCACCTGGGAAGGCAACTGAATATGTCCAGTGTACATGGGCCCCTGCTACCCAAATGGCAGACCCAGATGGAGTTCACCATCCTCTTTTCTAGCACAGAAAAAATATTCAGAGAACATTTAATGGATGAATGAATAAAGAAAATGTAGATCTGAAGAAAACATAAATTACTTTCTTGTGATACTTGTCTCAGAAATGGTTAGAAAACACTAATGACTTCTATCATATTATTGCAATAAAACATAATTATTTTGCCATATTCTCTTAAGTTTTTTTTTCCATTTTCATCTTCTGTAGTTCAAAGCATTATTCAGCTCCATCAGAAGTAGGAACACATTTTAATTCTTAGAGGAACATATGAATTATTCCCCCTTCTTGTTCCTTACTGGGTTTTATATAAATAAACAAAATGTGTGGTTGTCTTCATACACTGAACAAAATGAAATAGGAAAAGACTTGGTAGATTATGGTCAATCACAGTACTATGAATGGTCACTAATACCCCCAACCTTAAGTAGTGGAGGCACAATCCCACCCTCAGAAAGAGAGATAACTCCCTGAATTCTCCAGAAATAAAAATGCAATTCAGTATGTCAAGACTCAGTGAACATTTTTATGACCCATCAATTGCATCATTGCAAGTCATTAGAAGATTTTGATGAACATCAATTTCTACATCAAGAAAAATAAATGAGCCTCCATTTCCTTCCTTCCCTTTGTTCTCACCTTCAAGTTGTTAAGGTCTTTGAGAAGAATAAAAGATGACACTTCAGTAGCTCACAAATCAGACTTAACTGTTCCCATGTCAGTTTGAGTTTAGAAAAGATTACTTTCATCTAACAGCCCTCTCAGATATAGTAATACGTTGGGGTACTATGTCACCTCCAGAAATGATTTATACTGCATCTATCTAATTTTTAAATATTAGAGAACCTTGCCTTCTATCCATCTCCATGCCTTTACAGCTCCTCCCAAAGGTGCCTTAACAGTGCAGAGAGCAAAGAAAGGTATTTTCATAATCTTTAACTACCTGCAATTATAAATTAAGTCAGTGTTTATAAAGAGATTCAGAACAGAGGTCAAAATGAACACATAAACGCACAGACACAGACACACAGCTATTCTCCATGCTTCCAGTCATCATAAGAGAAACAATCCAGACTTAAGGTGTAATCGCTTTTCATTCAAAAAATATAAGGAGCCCTTGTGAGGAGTGCAAGTAGAAATAATTTCTTTCTTCAGTGAGCTCACAATCTGATGGAGATGTTAAGAGATTACACAAATGCTTAAAAGGTATAAAGCAATGAAGTAATTATCTTGGAAAAGTATCAAAAGTGCCAGAAATGCCCAGAGAAAGGGATAACTTCAGAAGTTAACCAGGACTGGGAATATAAGCATTCTAGTCCATGGAAATTGGATAAACATAGAACCAGGGTCTTCAAGGAGATATGAAGTGTTCATTTCCTCATTTCCTCTAGGAGTCAAGGAAGCAGAGAAAGTCTGAAAAGCGTGAAATGAATAAGGGGTGGCCTTGAATTCCATGGCCAGGATTTTTAATTTTATGATAATCAATGATAATGCTTCATAGTGGGGAAATGATATGGTATCAACTGCCATTTAGAATAATTTGGAAGCAATGGGAGGCTGGGATAAGGAGAAAGAGAAACAGACTAAGACTTCATTGAGGTAGATACTCACAAGATAGATATTACAGCTCAGTAATGAAGCCTCAAACTAGGATTCTGGAAAAGGGAGTATAAAGAAGCTTCCAAATTCAAGAGATAGAGATACAATCTCCAGATTTTCTATTCTTCTTTTAAGGATTTTATTTATTTACTTGAAGGTCAGAGTTAATTTATAGAGGAGAAGAGACAGAGAGATATTCCATCTGCTGGTTCACTCCCTAAATGGCTACAATGGCCAGAGCTGGGCCACTGTAGTCAGGAGCTGGGAGCTTTATCTGGGGCTCCCACATAGGTGCAGGGGCCCAACTACTTGGACCATCTTCTTCTGCTTTCCCAAGCACAGTGGCAGGGAGCTGGATCAGAAGTGGAATACCCAGCACATGAACCGGCACCCATATGGGATGCCTGCGTCACAGGCTGCAACATTACCCACTATGCCAAAATGCCAGCCCCAATCTCTGGGTTTTCATAAGTGGTGCAATATAAAGGCTAAATGAATAGGAAATAAACGTTAATTAGCTGTGAAGTCTATGTAGACAGGAAGATGGTAAGGAATTAATATACATTGGGAAGCCACAAAAGTGAAGCATATAAAAAGTGCAAAATAATTAGTTGAAGTTTAAAATAGTTTGAACTTGAGGTCCTTGTGGAGCAATCAGGTAGGAAGTCCCCCTCAGGTTCAGTGATACGGACTTCAGTAGACCCATTCAGTTGTTGTTTTTTTTTTTTTAATTTAATCTTGTGTATGAGCAAGATAGGCAGTAGAGTTTATCGTAGGCCGAGTATTGTCAAGGCTCACTTGGAATGAGTTCAAAAAGAATGAGTATTTAATTACAAGCAAAAGTGATACTGAAATGGCTGGTCTTGGAGCATGGGTGGAACAAGATAGAAGGAATATACGTTATAGTTGATTTTCCCTATAACAAAATTCCTTGCTTCCTGTGATTTCCGTGTCTTTTCCTTTGTTATGCAGAACCACTTTTTTTCCTTTTTTACATTTACTTTATATTTTATAATAAACTTTCTTTAAGGTATACAACATGACGTTTTAAAATATATATGGTAAAATGGTTCCTATAATAGAAAAAAATCTGTCATCTCACACAGTTACCTGTTTTCCTACCTATGGCAAAAGTAGCTGTAATCTACTCATTTAGCAAAATCCTGAGTACAATACACTATTATTAACTATAATCCTCATGTTGTACATTAGATATTTTGACTTGTTACTTGGTATCAGTTGAAAGTCTTGTACTTCAGACTTTATCAGGTCTGCTCTAGTCTTTTGCCTTGCCACTATTCTTAGTGGATGGGTGTTTACATAGGGTGGTATAATTGCATCAGAGTTTCCAGTATGCGGGATTTCACATGGGCTTTAGAAAAAGTGACTTTTGTCAGACTAAGGAATACAGTATAATTTGGCATGTTTGGCTAAGCAAGATTTTCCTTCCATAAGATTGCTACACCACGGAAAGAAGAGGGTGAAGTAGCAAAGGAAACAGAGGGAGAGAAATGTGGAGGAGAAGGAGGAATAACAAAAACAGAAGGGAAGGGAGGGAGGAAAGGGAACAGAAGGAGTAAACAGAAGGAAGGAAGAGCGAAGAAATTTTTTTGTTTGAATCAACTAAAGTGCTGTAAAATCACATAAACATGATTGTTTAAAATAAGTCAACCTGGACACAAGAAATATGATATACCAGTCCTCAATATCTATTAATATGACAAAGCAAATCTTCACTCATTAAATCTGGTTCAGACATATAGACCCTACTTAGAAGTAGAAAACAAAGTAATAAGTAGAAAAGATCCTGAGTTTAAAAAATTTTGTGTTAATTCTAATACTGCTTGTGAACTAGGATAACTTACTTGACTTCTGAGCCTTAATTGTCTCTCATATAAAATACTTACAGTAACACTCATCTTACAGTGTTACTTGAAATTAAAATATATACGTGCGTGTACTTACACATCACCCACTATAGAATTCAGCATAGTCTCAATAACTTCTGGTTCACTTCCTTACTGAATTTCTGTGAGAATTAAATAAAATAACCTGCTTGGAGCCACCTGGAAAACCATAGATTAGTTCAACAAACTTAAAACGTAATAAAATGATGCTTGAAAAACTGTTCTAGCTAAATACATATATCCTCGTGATTCTTTTTAAGTTGACACTGAGAATGAACTGCTTTTGTTGAATAATGCCTGGTAGCCCTATTGAAGTTCAAAATATTCTACATGCTAAAATAAAATTGTACTGCATTCCCTGGAGTATTTTCATTCACCATAAAACACAACCTAACTGCAATGCATATTTTTTAGTCTTTGACTTTGAAAACTATGCTGAGAGAAAAATGCACTGTTGATTAGCTCTCTAATCCCCACTGGATTTTTTAGATAATGACATTCTACTCTACATTTTGCTTGTATAAACGTGGCCTTAATCTGTCTACATGACCTCCAAAGTTTAGATGGTTCCAAACCTGTGGACCTCTGACTCCTTGTGGTAGTCATTTACAAAAGGTATGCACATTCATATACACAGTGCTAATTTCATGTTAGCTAAATAACATGTCTCACAAATATTTGTGCTAATGTCTTTTTTTTATCTTTTATTTAATGAATATAAATTTCCAAAGTACGACTCATGGGTTACAATGGCTTCCCCCCCCCCATACCGTCCCTCCCACCCACAACCCTCCCCTTTCCCACTCCCTCTCCCCTTCCATTCACATCAAGATTCATTTTCGATTATCTTAATATACAGAAGATCAGCTTAGTATACCTTAAGTAAGGATTTCAACAGTTTGCTCCCACACAGAAACATAAAGTGAAAAATAATAGATGATTTTTTTAAATGATGATGAAATCAGATCAGACCTATTGTCATGTTTAATCCCAGTGAGAGTCAAGTTGGGAATTGATAATTTCTTTTTTTTTTTTTACAGAAGATCAGTTTAGTGTACATTAAGTAAAGATTTCAATCGTTTGCACCCCCATAGAAACACAAAGTGAAATATACTGTTTGAGTACTCGTTATAGCATTAAGCCTCAGTGTACAGCACACTAAGGACAGAGATCCTACATGAGGAGTAAGTGCACAGTGACTCCTGTTGTTGACTTTACAAATTGACACTCCTGTTTATGGCATCAGTAATCTCCCTATGCACCAGTCATGAGTTTCCAAGGCTATGGAAGCCCCTTGAGTTCTCCGACTCTTATCTTGTTTAGACACGGTCATAGTCAAAGTGGAGGTTCTCTCCTCCCTTCAGAGAAAGGCACCTCCCTCTTTGAAGACCTGTTCTTTCCACTGGGATCTCACTCACAGAGATCTTTTTGCCAGAGTGTCTTGGCTTTCCATGCCTGAAATACTCTCATGGGCTTTTCAGCCAGATCCGAGTGCCTTTAGGGCTGATTCTGAGGCCAGAGTGCTATTTAGGACATCCGCCATTCTATGAGTCTGCTGAGTATCTCACTTCCCATGTTGGATCACTCTCCCCTTTATTTATTCTATCGGTTAGTGTTAGCAGATACTAGACTTGTTTATGTGCTCCCTTTGACTCTTAGTCCTTTCATTATGATCAATTGTGAACTGAAATTGATCACTTGGAATAGTGAGATGGCATTGGCACATGCCACCTTGATGGGATTGAATTGGAATCCCCTGGTATGTTTCCAACTCTACCAATTGGGGCAAGTCAGCCCGAGCATGCCCCAAATTATACATCTCTTCCTTCTCTTATTCCCACTCTTATGTTTAACAGGGATCACATTTCAGTTAATTTTCAACACTTAAGAATAACTGTGTGATAATTACAGAATTAAACCAGTCATATTAAGTAGAACAGACAAAAAAAATACTATGAGGGATAATGTATTAAGTTGTCCATTAGCAGTCAGGGCTATGCTGATCAAGGCACCATTTCTCATAGTGTCCATTTCACTTCAGGAGGTTTCCTTTTTGGTGTTCAGTCAGTTGTCACCGATCAGGGAGAACATATGGTATTTGTCCCTTTGGGACTGGCTTACTTCACTCAGCATGATGTGTTCCAGATTCCTCCATTTTGTTGCAAATGACTGGATTTTGTTGTTTCTTACTGCGGTATAGTATTCTAAAGAATACATATCCCATAATTTCTTTATCCAGTCTACCATTGATGGGCATTTAGGTTGGTTCCAGGTCTTGGCTATTGTGAATTGTGCTGCAATAAACATTAGGGTGCAGACCGCTTTTTTGTTTATCAATTTAAACTCCTTTGGGTAAATTCCAAGGAGTGGGATGGCTGGGTCGAACGGTAGGGTTATCTTCAGGTTTCTGAGGAATCTCCAGACTGATTTCCATAGTGGCTTGACCAGTTTGCATTCCCACCAACAGTGGGTTAGTGTCCCTTTTTCCCCACATCCTCGCCAGCATCTGTTGTTGGTAGATTTCTGTATGTGAGCCATTCTAACCGGGGTGAGGTGAAACCTCATTGTGGTTTTGATTTGCATTTCCCTGATTCCTAGTGACCTTGAACATTTTTTCATGTGCCTGTTGGCCATTTGGATTTCCTCTTTTGAAAAATGTCTATTGAAGTCCTTGGCCCATCTCTTAAGTGGGTTGTTGGTTTTGTTTTTGTGGAGTTTCTTGATCTCTTTGTAGATTCTGGTTATTAACCCTTTATCTGTTGCATAGTTTGCAAATATTTTTTCCCATTCTGTCGGTTGTCTCTTCACTCTCCTGACTGTTTCTTTTGCAGTACAGAAACTTCTCAATTTGATGCAATCCCAATAGTTGATTTTGGCTTTGACTCTCTGTGCCTCCCGGGTCTTTTCCAGAAATTCTTTGCCTGTGCCAATATCTTGAAGGGTTTCTCCAATGTTCTCTAATAACTTAATGGTGTCAGGACGTAGATTTAGGTCTTTAATCCACGTTGAGTGGATTTTTGTGTAAGGTGTAAGGTAGGGGTCTTGCTTCATGCTTCTGCACGTGGAAATCCAGTTTTCCCAGCACCATTTATTGAATAGACTGTCCTTGCTCCAGGAATTAGTTTTAGATCCTTGATCAAATATAAGTTGGCTGTAGATGTTTGGATTGATTTCTGGTGTTTCAATTCTGTTCCATTGGTCTATCCATCTGTTTCTGTACCAGTACCATGCTGTTTTGATTACAACTGCCCTGTAGTATGTCCTGAAGTCTGGTATTGTGATGCCTCCGGCTTTGTTTTTGTTGTACAAGATTGCTTTAGCTATTCGAGGTCTCTTGTGCCTCCATATGAATTTCAGCATCATTTTTTCTAGATCTGTGAAGAATGTCTTTGGTATCTTGATTGGGATTGCATTGAATCTATAAATTGCTTTTGGGAGAATGGACATTTTGATGATGTTGATTCTTCCAATCCATGAGCATGGAAGATTTTTCCATTTTTTGGTATCCTCTTCTATTTCTTTCTTTAAGGTTTTGTAATTTTCATCGTAGAGATCTTTAACGTCCTTGGTTAAGTTTATTCCAAGGTATTTGATTGTTTTTGTAGCTAGTGTGAATGGGATTGATCTTAGCAGCTCTTTCTCAGTCATGGAATTGCTTGTGTATACAAAGGCTGTTGATTTTTGTGCATTGATTTTATATCCTGCCACTTTGCCAAACTCCTCTATGAGTTCCAATAGTCTCTTAGTAGAGTTCTTTGGATCCTCTAAGTACAGAATCATATCATCTGCAAAGAGGGATAGTTTGACTTCTTCCTTCTTGATTTGTATTCCTTTGATTTCTTTTTCTTGT
This sequence comes from Oryctolagus cuniculus, assembly GCF_051225735.1. Taxonomy (NCBI): domain Eukaryota; kingdom Metazoa; phylum Chordata; class Mammalia; order Lagomorpha; family Leporidae; genus Oryctolagus; species Oryctolagus cuniculus. The sequence goes on from NC_142888.1 coordinate 16,596,188, forward strand.
CTGATGGCTCTGCCTAAAACTTCCAGAACTATGTTAAATAGCAGTGGTGAGAGTGGGCATCCCTGCCTGGTGCCAGATTTCAGTGGAAATGCTTCCAACTTTTCCCCATTCAATAGGATGCTGGCTGTGGGTTTTTTATAAATTGCTTTGATTATATTGAGGAATGTTCCTTCTATACCCAATTTGCTTAGAGTTTTCATCATGAAAGGGTGTTGAATTTTATCAAATGCTTTCTCTGCATCAATTGAGATAACCATATGGTTTTTCTTCTGCAGTCTGTTAATGTGGTGAATCACATTGATTGATTTGCAAATGTTGAACCATCCCTGCATACCAGGGATGAATCCCACTTGGTCTGGGTGGATGATTTTCCTGATGTGTTGTTGTATTCTATTGGCCAGAATTTTATTGAGGATTTTTGCATCTATGTTCATCAGGGATATTGGTCTGTAATTTTCTTTCAGTGCTGCATCTTTCTCTGGCTTAGGGATTAAGGTGCTGCTGGCTTCATAGAAAGAATTTGGGAGGATTCCCTCTTCTTCGATTGTTCTGAATAGTTTGAGAAGAAATGGGATTAGTTCTTCTTTAAATGTCTGGTAGAATTCAGCAGTGAATCCATCTGGTCCTGGGCTTTTCTTTGTTGGGAGGGCCTTTATTACTGTTTCAATTTCTGTTTCAGTTATGGGTCTATTTAGGTTTTCTATGTCTTCATGGTTCAATTTTGGTAGATTGCATGTGTCCAGGAATCTATCCATTTCTGATAGGTTTTCCTGTTTGCTGGCATACAGGTCCTTGTATTAATTTCTGATGATTCTTTTTATTTCTGTGGTGTCTGTTGTTACGTTTCCTTTTTCATCTCTGCTTTTATTGATTTGGGTCTTTTCTCTTCTTTTTTTAGTTAGTTGGGCCAATGGGGTGTCAATTTTGTTTATTTTTTCAAAAAACCAGCTTCTCGCTTGGCTGATTTTTTGTAATGTTTTTTTTGGATTCAATCCTGTTAATTTCTTCTCTGGTTTTAATTATTTCTCTTCTCCTACTAGATTTGGGTTTGGTTTGCTGCAGTTTTTCTAGGTCCTTGAGGTGCGCTGAAAGCTCATTTATTTGGTACCTTTCCAATTTCTTGATATAGGCACCTATTGCTATAAATTTGCCTCTCAATACTGCTTTTGCTGTATCCCATAAGTTTTGATATGTTGTGTTGTTGTCTTCATTTACTTCCAGAAAGTTTTTGATTTCTCTTTTGATTTCTTGAATGACCCAGTGTTCATTCAGGAGCATGTTGTTCAGTCTCCATGTGTTTGCATACTTTCTGGGGTTTCCTGAGTTGCTAATTTCCAGCTTCATCCCGCTGTGGTCTGAGAAGCTGCATGGTATGATTCTAATTCTTTTAAATTTGCTGAGACTTGCTTTATGGCCTAGTATGTGATCAATCCTAGAGAAGGTTCCATGCGCTGCTGAGAAGAATGTGAAGTCTGTAGATGTAGGGTTGAAAGTTCTGTAGATATCTGTTAGATCCATTTGGGCAATAGTGTCAATTAAATCTGCTGTTTCCTTGTTGATCTTCTGTCCGGATGATCTGTCTATTTCTGAGAGTGGAGTATTGAAGTCCCCCAGTACTATTGTATTGGAATCTAAATCTCCCTTTAAGTCCCTTAACATATCTTTTAAATAGACCGGTGCCCTGTAATTAGGTGCATATACATTTATAATAGTTACATCTTCCTGTTGAATTGAACCCTTAATCATTATATAGTGTCCCTCTTTGTCTCTCTTAACAGTTTTTGTATTAAAGTTTATTTTGTCTGATATTAATATGGCTACACCTGCTTTTTTTTGGTTTCTGTTGGCATGGAATATCTTTTTCCAACCTTTCACTTTCAGTCTCCATGCCTCTTTGTTAGAGAGATGTGTTTCTTGTAGGCAACAAATAGTTGGGTTGTGTTCTGTGAGCCAGTCAGCCAAACGGTGTCTTTTAACTGAAGAATTCAGACCATTAATGTTCAATGTGACTATTGATACATAGTGACTTTGCCCTGCCATTTTCCCGGAAATATTTTCTAGTATATGCTTTGAGCTTCCCATGCTCTTTTACTGGTAGGTGTTCTTCCTTTCCCTTCTTTCATATTGATGGCCGTGTTTCTGTGTTTCTGAGTGTAGCACATCTTTAAGTATCTTTTGCAGGGCCGGACAAGTGGCCACAAAGTCTTTCAATTTCTGTTTGCTATGAAAGGTCTTTATTTCACCTTCATTCACAAATGAGAGCTTGGCAGGATATAATATTCTGGGCTGGCAATTTTTCTCTCTTAGCACCTGTGCTATGTCTCGCCATTCCCTCCTAGCTTGTAGGGTTTCTGATGAGAAGTCTGCTGTGAGTCTGATTGGAGATCCTCTGAGAGTAATCTGACGTTTCTCTCTTGCACATTTTAGGATCTTTTCTTTATGTTTCACTGTGGTAAGTTTAATTACCACGTGTCGTGGTGAGGATCTCTTTTGGTCATGTTTATTGGGGGTTCTATGAGCTTCCTGTACTAGGATATCTCTGTCCTTCTCCAAACCTGGAAAGTTCTCTGCTAGTATCTCACTAAAAAGGCCTTCCAATCCTTTCTCTCTCTCCATGCCTTCAGGAACTCCTAGAACTCGAATGTTGGTTTTTTTAATAGTATCCTGTAGATTCCCAACAATATTTTTTAGATTTCTAATTTCCTCTTCTTTTCTTTGGTTTGACTGTATGTTTTCCTGTGCTCTATCTTCTAAGTCCGATATTCTCTCTTCTGCTTCACCCATTCTGTTTTTAAGGCTTTCTAATGTGTTTGTCATTTGATCTATTGAGCTCTTCATTTCATTTTGATTTCTCTTCACTATTACACTTTCCTGTTCTACTAGTTTCTGAGTTTCATTTTGACTCTTCCTTAAAATTTCATTTTCATGAGAGAGATTTTCAATCTTGTCCATTAAGGATTTCTGTAGTTCAAGGATTTGCTTTTGAAAACTTCTAAATGTTCTTATCATAAATTTTTTGAAATCCGTATCTTGCATTTCTTCTATCTCATCATCTTCATACTCTTGGCTTGGGGTGTTTTGCTTATTTGGAGGCATCATAGTGTCATCGTTGATCTTGCTCCCTCTATTTCTGTGTTTGTTACTCGGCATAGTTAATTCTTCTTGCGTCACTGTGCGTTTTTTTTTTCTTTTTTTTTTATACTGTGTCCGTGTTAAGTGGACTGCCTGCTGTTGGAGGAGCCTTGGAGGCTTGAGATAGGTGCGGCCTGAGAGCTCTGCCTGGTTCTTCCTGGTTAAGGGTGTGCAAAGGTGACACCCTCAGGTTATGCGTGGTAAACCTCTCTCTTTTTATTTATTTATTTATTTTATTTATTCAGGGGGTAAGTAACACCACAGGGCAGGGCTGTGCAGAATTGATGGTATTTAGCTTCCAGTCTTTGGCTCCTCTGGACTCCCACTGGGTTGCCTAGGCTACTGAATTGTAGTGACTCAGTTCCTTAGCTCTCCCCCATTGATACGTAAATCCAGAGAGGAGGCCTGCTCTTTGTCTCTTGGGAATTCTTCAAGCCTTGCAGCCTTGTAACCTTTGCAAGGTTAGGGGGAAGAGAAACCCCGAAGCTTTTTTTTTCCTTCTTTCCAGTAGTGAGTTTGCTGCATTTTCCGGCCCCCCTCTAGATTCTGACCCCCGTTTCCCCACCAATGTCTCGGGTTATTGAGCTCACCTCCCCTTCCAGCGCCGATGTGTGGACTCGGAGCCCTGAGCGTCCCAAGTCTCCCCGCTGTTGTCTGTGTGGCATGCACTCCCCTTGGAGCACTGGTGCGCAGACTCTGGGGCTTCTGCGGCTCGGTCCCGCGACTTGGCTTCCACGCGGTGGGCGACCTTGTTCTCCCAGTAGGTCCTCTGATTCACGGCTGCTCCATCCAGAAGGGTTTCCCCTGCAATTTTTTTTTGGTTCTTTTTTCTGCGGCTACCGTAACTCCCCTTTTATTAAACTAAATTTTCCCGGACTATCGGTGCACGCCCTCACTATTCCGCCATCTTGGCTCCGCCGCCCCTGTGCTAATGTCTTAATATTACTTTCCACTGGAATGAATAAAATAAAATATCATCACAAAGCATTTTTATTTGAAAGTGTGTTACTTTCAAATAACAGAAACCCAATGCAAACTAAAAATGAAATTTCTGGGCTGATGTATCTTAAAAGAATATGAGTAAATCCAGGCATGGATTCATCTGAGACTGTCTCAAGTTGAGTACCCTATGCCTATCCTGGGTACAATTAGTTTTAATATTTATTAAGATTTAATTCATTTATTTGAAAAGGAGAGAGAGAGGGGGGCGGGGGGGAGGGGGAGAGAGAGGGGCGGGGGAGGGGGAGAGAGAGAGGGGGCGGGGGGGAGGGGGAGAGAGAGAAAGAGAGAGAGAAAGAGAAAGGGATCTTCTATCTGCTGATTTTCTCCCCAAATGGCTGCAATGGCTAGGGCTGGGTCAGGCCAAAGCCAGGAGCCTGGAACTCCATCTGGGCCTCCCACGTGTGTGGCAGGGACCTGAGTACCTGGACCATCATCACTTCTTTCCCAGGCACATTAGCAGGAAACTGGATGGGAAGCAGAGCAGATGAGACTCGAGCTGGTGCTCCCATATAGGATACCAGTGTTGTAGCTGGCAGCTTAACCTGCTATTCCACAATGCCAGCATCCCCTTTCATGAAATCAGTCACCATGCTCAGGGAGGTGGGATACTGTGATAGGCCAGGGCTGAGATACATGCTATGTAGCATGTATCTTCAGCTCACTGCTGAAGCCAAGAGTAGAGTCAAAATCACCCAATACGAATGGGCTGAAAGTGGAAAAGGAAGAGGAATGGTTCATCATAGGAAAATTGGGATGCTGATACCTCAACAAGAAGAACAGATGCTCATCAGAAAAAGTATAATGACCATTAGACAATTGTGAAATACATAGAGGTCATTCACAATAGCGCAATTTCTCAACATGTATGTGCCTTACATTTTTATAGTTTTTTATTTAAAAAGCAGAGAGGAAGAGAAACAGACACACAGAAAGAGATTTTATATCCTCTGGTTCACTTCCCAAATACCATCAAAGGCCAGGGCTTAGCTAGGCCAAATCTAGAAGCCAGGAAATCCATCTGGGTTTCCCATATGCATGGCAGGGTCCCAAGTACTTGGGCCATACTCCACTGCTTCCCAGGCACGTTAGCAGTAATTTAGATCAGAAGCAGAGGTGGGGCTCAATACCAGGTACTACAATATGGGATATAGGCATCCCAAGCAGCTATACCACATGTTTGCCCCCCTTAAAATCTTTTGATGTTTGTAAAAGGATTCTCACATTTGAAAAGCTGGAGAATCACTTATACTTTTTCATATAGGAATATATGAATGGACATAGATTAAATATATGGATGAACACCTGAAGTTTCTGTATCTTGGTTTAGCTGACTACCGTGACCAGTATAATACCTAAGATGTCTGCTTTGGAACTCCTTGTGCTTATAATTCAATAGATCAGTGAGTTTCCTTGGTCCATTAAGTCACTTCACAAACCATTGCCTTCTCTATAGAGGAGACATTATGAAAAGAAACTCTCATAAAGCACATTCTCAGCAAGAATTTCCTTTGAGTTGAAGTGTTTATTCCTAAATCTTAAGAGCTATTCGTGTTAGCTGCTTGGTGAATGTGCTTATGAATATCTTTAGTGAAACTAGTTATGCATTCTATATATGAAGGACTTTATATTTTTTAAGATTTATTTAGGGGCCAGCGCCGTGGCTCACTTAGTTAATCCTCCACCTGCGGCACCGGCATCCCATATAGGCACCGGTTCTAGTCCCAGTTGCACCTCCTCCAGTCCAGCTCTCTGCTGTGACCCGGAGAGCAGTAGAGCATGGCCCAGGTGCTTGGGCCCTGCACCCGCATGGGAGACGAGGAAGAGGCACTTGGCTCCTGGCTTCGGATTAGCACAGCGCCGGCCATGGCAGCCATCTGGGGAGTGAACCAATGGAAGGAAGACCTTTCTCTCTGTATATCTCTCACTGTCTGTAACTCTACCTGTCACATTCTCTGTATATCTCTCACTGTCTGTAACTCTACCTGTCACATAAATTTAAAAAAAAAGATTTATGTATTTATTTGAAGGGCAGAGTTACAGATAGAGAAGGAGAGGTAGAGAGAGAAGTCTCCCATCTACTGGTTCACTCCCCCAATTGGCTGCAATAGCCAGAGCTGTATCGACCTGAAGCCGGGAGCCAGGAGCTTCTTCAGGGTCTCCCACATAGGTGCAGGGGCCTAAAGACTTGGGCCATCTTCTACTGCTTCCCCATGCCAAAGAAGAAAGCTGAATCGGAAGTGGAGCAGCCAGGACTCAAACTGGCACCCACATGGGATGCCAGCACTGCAGGCAACAGCTTTACCTGCTACGCCACAGGGCTGGCCCCAGCCTTTATACTTTTAATACTTTCTTCCATAATGTAGCTTAACCCAAAGTGATTTTATGCAATTAATTTTTCACTATTGTATCTTTATTTTTATTATTTATATAAGGTGAACAAATTTCATGTATTTATATATACAGATTTAGGAGCATAGTGACACTTCCCACCCTACCCTGCCTTGCACTGATGATCTGAACCTTCCTCCTCCATCATTTCTTATTCTTTCATTTAATTTTTACAGTGACATACATTTAAGATTTTTGTATAACCATAACATTAACCCTCCATTAAGTAAATAATTCAGCAAATACTAATGAAAAAAAACATTGTTCCACAGCAGTAGAGACATGAATGAACAATAATCAGTTCTCAAAATGTCAATTTTGCTCATATATATTGCAATTTTTGTACTTCGATATTACCACAAATCAGGGAAAACATATGATATTTGTCTTTTGGGGACTGGCTTATTTTACTAAGTATAGTGTTTTCCAGTTGCATCCATTTTGTTGCAAACAGCAGGATTTCTTTCTTTCTTTTTTTTTTTTTACCATTGTGTAGTATTCCATAGTGTATATATACCATAAGTTCTTTATCCAGTCTTCAGTTGATGGATATCTGGGTGGAATCCATATCTTAGATATTGTGAATTGACCTGCAATAAACATGGGGGTGCAGATAACACTTTCATATGCAGATTTCATTTCATTTGGGTAAATTCCCAGGAACAGGATGGCTGGGTCATATGGTAGATATATTTTCAGATTTCTGAGGTGTCTACATACTTTCTTCCACAATGACTATACTACTTTGCATTCCCACCAACAGCAAATTAGCATACCTCTTTCCCTATATCCTCATCAGCATTTTATTGTTTTTTTTTGTTTTCTGTATGTGAGCCATTATAACTTGGATGAGGTGAAACCTCATTGTGGTTTTGATTTGCATTGCTCTGTTGGCTAGTGATCCTGAGCATTCTTTCATGTGTTTGTTGGTCATTTGAATTTCCTCTCTTGAAAAATGCCTGTTCAAGTTATTTGCCCATTGCTTAACTGGGTTGTTTGTTTTCTGGTTGTAGAGTTTCTTGGGCTTTTTAAGATTCTGGATATTAATCCTCTATCAGTTGCATAGTTTGCAAATATTTTTTCCATTCTGTTGATTGTCTCTTCACTTTGCTGAATGTTTCCTTTGTAGTACTGAAGCTTCTTAGGTTGTTATAGTCTGATTTGTCTATTTTTGCTTTTATTGCCTGTGCTTCTGGGGTCTTTTGCAAGAAGTCTTTGCCTACACCAATCTCTTGCACAGTTCCTCCAATGTTCTCCTCAGGTAATTTGTTATTTTCAGATTATAAATTTAGATCCTTGATCCATTTTGAGTTTATTTTTGTGTAAGGTGCAAGGTAGGGGTCTTGTTTCATACTTCTACATTCAGAGATCCAGTTTTCCTGGCACCATTTGTTAGAGAGACTGTCCTTTCTCCAGGGATTGATTTTACCTACTTTGTCAAAGATTAGTTGGGTGTAGATGTGTGGATTGATTTCTAGGGTTTCTATTCTGTTCCATTGGGCTACATGTCTATTTTTGTGTCAATATAAGGCTGTTTTGATTATAATTGCTATGTAGTGTGAATTGAGACCTGATATTGTGATGCCTCCAGCTTTGTTTTTGTTAAGATCGCTTTAGCTATTTGAGGTCTCTTGTGTTTCCATATGAATTTTAGTGTCATTTTCTTCTAGATCTGGGGAGAATATCATTGGTATTTTGATTAGAATCACAATGAATCTGTAATTTGCTTTCAATAGTATGGACATTTTGATGATATTAATTCTTCTAATCCATGAGCATGGAAGATTTTTCCATTTTTGGTGTCTTCTTCTATTTCTCTCTTTTTCTGTTTTGTAATTTCATCATAGAGATCTTTCACATTTTTGGCTAAATTTATTCCAAGGTATTTAATTTTTTATAGCTATTGTGAATGGGATTTATCTTACAAGTTCTTTCTCAGCCATGACATTGTGTATACAAAGGCTGTTAGGTTTTTTTTTGTATTAACTTTATATCCTGCCACTTTGCCAAACTGCTTTATGAGTTCCAATAGTCTCAGAGTAGTCTTCTGGTTCTCCTATATATAGAACCATTTCATCTGCAAACAGGACTATTTTGACTTCCTCCTTTCCTATTTGTATCCCTTTGATTATTTTTCTTGCCTAATGGCTCTGGCTAAAACTTCCAGAACTATGGTGAATAGCAATGGTGAAAGTGGGCATTGTTGTCTGGTTCCAGATCTTAGTGGAAATGCTTCCAACTTTTCCCCATTCAATATGATGCTAGTTATGAGTTTATCATGTATTACCTGGATTATGTTGAGGAATGTTCCTTCTATACCCAATTTGTTTGTTTTATCATGAAAGGATGTTGTATTTTATCAAATAATTTATCTGCATCCATTGAGATAACCATGTGGTTTTAATTTTAAGTTTATTAATGTGCTATATCACATTTATTTATTTGCATATGTTGAGCCATCCCTGCATACCAGGGATAAATACCACTTGATCCACATGAATGATCTTTCTGTTGTTGGATTCAATTAACTAATACTTTGTTTAGGATTTTTGCATCTGTATTCATCAGGGATATTGGTCTATAGTTCTGTTTCATTGTTGTATATTTTTTCTGGTTTTGGAATTAATGTGATGCTGGCCTCCAAGAAGGAGTTTAGGAGGATTCCCTCCGTTTCAATTGTTTTGAAAATTTGAGAAGAATTGGAATTGATTCTTCTTTATAAGTCTGGTAGAATTCAGCAGAGAAGCCATCCAGTCCTGAACTTTTCTTTGTTGGGAGGGTTTTTATTACTGATTTTGTCTCCATTTTGGTTATTGATCTGTTTAGATTTTCAATGACTTTGTGCCTCAGTTTGGTAGATTATATGTGTTCAGGAATCTATCCATTTCTTCTTGATTTTCTAATTTTTTGGCATATAGCTGTTCATAGTAATTCATGATGATTCTTTTTATTTCTGTGGTAGCTGTTGTTACATCTTCTTTTTCATCTCTGATTTTATTGATTTGAGTCTTCTCCATCTTTTTTGGTTAGTTGGGCCAATGGTGTATCAGTTTTAATGATTTTTTCAACAAGCCAGCTCTTCATCTCATTGATCTTTTGTATTGTTTTTTGTTTCAATTTTGTTTATTCTCTAATTACTTCTCTTCTTCTAGTAGTTGTGAGTTTATTTTTGTTTTTCTAGGTCCTTGAGATGCATTGATAGCTCATTTATGTGATGCCTCTCCAATTTCTTGATATAGGCACTAATTGCTATAAATGTCCTTCTTAACACTGCTTTTGCTGTATCCCATAAATTTTCTTTTTTCTTTTTTCCTTTGTCTTTTTTTAAAGAAATATGAAACACTTCACAAATTTGCATATTATCCTTACTCAGGGGCCATGCTAATCTTCTCTGTATCGTTCCAGTCTTAGTATATGTGCTGCCAAAACAAGCACCCATAAGATTTCATATGTTGTATTGTCATTTTCATTCATTCTCAGGAATTTTTTAAATTCCCTTTTGATTTCTTCTGTGACCCACGGTTCATTCAGAAGCATTTTGTTCAGTTTCCATGTTTTTGCATATTTTCTAGCAATTTTTAAGTTCTAAATCTCTAGCTTCATTCCATTATGGTCAGAAAAGATACATAGAATGATTCCAGTTTTTCTGAATTCGCTGAAACTTGCTTTATAGACTAGCCTATGGTCTATCCTAGAGAAAATTCTATTTACTTATGAAAAGAATGTGTATCTTTCTACTGTGGGATGAAATGTTTTGTAGATATCAGTTAGGACCATTTGGTCCATAGTGTTGATTAGCTCTAATGTTTGTTGATTTTCTGTCGACTTGATCTGTCATTGATGAAAGTGGGGTGTTGAAGTCTCCCATTACTTTTTTATTTATTTGTTTGAGAGGTAAAGTTACAGACAGAGAGAGGGAAAGACAGAGAGAAAGGTCTTCCATCCCCTAGTTCATTCCCCATATGGCTGCAATGGTCAGAGCTGGTTCGATCGGAAGCCAGGAGCTTCTTCCGAGTCTCCCATGTGGGTGCAGGAGCCAAAGTACTTGGGCCATCTTCTACTGCTTTCCCAGGCCATAGCAGAGAGCTGGATCAGAAGAAGAGCAGCCAGGACTGGAACTGCCACCCATATGGGATTCCAGTGCCACAGACAGAGGCTCAGCCCACTATGCCACAATGCCAGCCCCCCATTACTATTGTATTGGAGTCTATGTCTCTTTTTAGATCCATTAACATTTGTTTTAAACAGCCAAGTGCCCTGGCATTGGGTGCATATATGTTTATTGTAGTCACATCTTCCTGTTGAATTGTATAATGCCTTTCTTTGTCTCTTTTAAGAGTTTTGGTGTTATAGTCTATTTTGTCTGATATTAAGATGGTGACACCTGCTCATTTTTACTTTCCATTCACATAAAATATCTTTTTCCATCCTTTTACATTCAGTGTTCATGTTCTTTGTTGGTTAGGTGTGTTGCTTGTAGACAACAAATAGATGGGTCTTGTTTTTAATCTATTCATCCAGTCTATATCTTTATGTTAGAGATTTTAGGTCTTTTATATTCAAAGTTATTATTGATAAGTACTGACTTGGCCCTACCATGTCATTTTCCCATAAATAAGCCTATTGTTTGCTTTGTATTTCCTTTGTACTTTTACTGGATTGTCTGCCTTCATCTTCTTTCATAATGATGGCTATCTTTCTGTGTTCCTCTATGTAGCACATCCTGAAGCATTATTTGTAAGGCTGGACAAGTGGTGACAAAATATTTCAATCTCTGTTTTTTATAGAAGGTCTTTATTTCTTCATTCATAACTGAGTACTTTTCAGGGTACTAAATTCAGGGTCGATGGTTTTTTCTTTTAAAATTTCTGCTATGTCTCTCCATTCTCTCCTGGCCTGTAGGGTTTCTGATGAGAAATCAGCTGTCAATATAATTGGAGGTCCTGTGACAGTAATCTCTCATTCACATTTTAGAATCTTTAAGTTTTCCTGTTGAAAGTTTGATTACAATGTGTTGTCATGAAAATCTTGCTGGTGTGGTAGATCTCTATTGTCATTGAGGGGAGGGTATGATCACACCTATTATTGTAATCACACCCTCTCCTCTCTTCTAAGCTGATCAGTGTTGGGGGTTAGTCCACAGTTGGTGCAAACCTCACCCATGCTAGTGCATGAACTGCACAAAGGATCTATGTAGTCCTTAGTATGTACGGAACCCTCTGGAGTGATCCACCCCATGCAGTCAGGGAACTCTGAGTCTGAGTCCAGACATAGTGATTGCCCAGAGACCTAGCTACACACCCATCCTATCATGTTGTCACAGAATTCCCTTAGTCACAGCATGCAAGGCTCCTCCTCTCCACCTTATGAGCCTGCTCCGGCCACAGAGGAGAACAAAGTTGTTTCCAGAGTCAGCTGTCTATGGATGCTCTGCCTTTGCAATTTGAGCTTCAGAGCTTGTGATAGGTTGAAAGGATGGGGGCACCTCACAGTCCTAAATGGGTGACTAGTCCCTTGTCAACCCTCCCAGCCAGACTCAGAGTCAATGGGAAACGCAGATTTTCCCCGCTGGTAAAATACCCTGGTCACATGCAAGAGCCGCCATGGCCTCTACTGGTGTCAAGATGACACCTTCTCCCTGCTAGTTTTTGGGCACCCTTGTAAGAGGATGGGGGGAAAGAAATATGTTTTTCATTTAACTGGTACCCTGACCCCTGCTAGTGCTCCGGGCCAGACTCAGTCAGTGTAGTCCGCAGGGTTCTCCCTTATGAAATATCACTAGTGGCATGGGCTGCCACAGTCGGCTCTCACCTCATTCTCAGAAACTGGCATCTCCTCCAGTCCCCAGCTATGGGAGTCTTGTGTGGTGTCCCCACTTAACTGCTGCACATCCACTCTCCATCCTGTCCCATGGCATCCCTCTTTTCTCTGTAGAATTTCCATTGTAAACGTCGCTCCAAATCTCCCCTGGGAATACACTTCCTCCACTTTTCTTCCCCTGCTCAAAATCAGCATATCTTTTCCCTATTCAGCCATCTTAGAATCCCTTATGCAATTAATTTTTACGGTAAGCTCTAAAAGAGTTCAGTTGTTGGAATCATTTTGTACCTGTGACTGGCAAATGCCTTCTGTACCTTTCTAGCTATTTGGATGTTCATTTATTCATAAAAGGAAAATTTGTAGTATCCTAAGAAATCATGTCACAATTACTTCATGCATCAGTTTTTGTAAAAGTAAGTACTTGTAGGAGAAAAAAAAGTATTTTAATCATTTATTCCTTCAGCAACATGGAACCTTGTATTTTAAAACTCATGTAATGATACATAAATGACTGACTTCTATGTATTCATCACATCACTCTATGCCTAAATGTCAGTATGTTTAGGGCCCCAAAGCTTCTTCATTAACTGGACCTAAATAATTCATTCCTGGTTGTTTAGGTTTTTTATTAATGATTCTGAAACATTCTAACTAAAATATCTAATTGTTGAAAGGAGTAGTCCATGTGACTTTCACAAAAAAAACCTAAATTCGTTTGCTTTTTTCCTCTCCCTTTCCTCTTTGTCTTTTATTTTCTTTTTAAAATTTATTTTAGTTGACAAATACAAATTATACGTATTTGTGGTATATAATATGATGTTTTGATATATACATATGCATATACACACATATATACATACATTTATACACACATATTGTAGAATGCCTAAATTAAGCTAATTTTGATAAATGATATGCATAAACACACATACATACATGTATATACATAAGACATTGTGGAATGGCTTCATTAAGCTAATTAATATATGCATTGCTTCACATAAGTAACCATTTTTTATGTTGGAATATTAGCAATCTATTCTCTAAGCAAGTTTTCAAATATATAGTACATTATTATTAACTATAGTCACCATGCTGTGTGATAGATTTCCTAAATTTATACCTCCTATCTATCTGAAATTTTGTATCCTCTGCCCTCCCCCAATCTCTGGTAACTACCATGGTACTCTCTACTTCTATGAGTTCAACTTTTTTCTTAAAATAATATTATCTTTCCTGACACATTTGTAAACTGTTATATATATTTACATTTGTATGGTTTTTATTTAAAAGTTCAAAATGACGTGTGTTGACTCCCATTTAAGGCAATCAAAAAGTTACTTTTATCTTTTTTTTGTTCAATACTTTAAAATTTGTCATTTCAAACTTTGGATACACTCATTTAGATTGTTATCAATCATCCTAATTTCCATGTATGTTTTAGTTTTAGCTGTTCAGGGCCGGCGCCACGGCTCACTAGGCTAATCCTCCGCCTGCGGTACCGGCACACCGGGTTCTAGTCCATGTCGAGGCGCCGGATTCTGTCCCGGTTGCCCCTCTTCCAGGCCAGCTCTCTGCTGTGGCCAGGGAGTGCAGTGGAGGATGGCCCAAGTGCTTGGGCCCTGCACCCCATGGGAGACCAGGAGAAGCACCTGGCTCCTGCCTTCGTATCAGCGCAGTGCACCGGCCGCAGCGCGCCAATGTGCGCTGGCTGCGGCGGCCATTGGAGGGTGAACCAACGGCAAAAGGAAGACCTTTCTCTCTGTCTCTCTCACTGTCCACTCTGTCTGTCAAAAAAATTTTAAAAAAATAAAAAAAAAAAAACACATTCAGTACTCATCACTAATTATTTGCTCCAGTCATGTATTAGCTGGCTGAAGTTCATACTCATAGTTTTCTCAAGAAGCCCAGGATTAAAAATATCTTCTTATGTTCTTTCATATTCAAATTATATTCTGTTGTCTTTACACTTGAAAGATGGCTCGGCTACATAAAAAATGGCTTAGCTTATTCTTTGGATCCTTGAGTATTTTATAGGAAGCGCCCCCAGTGTCTTTCAGCCTGGACTGACACTATACAGATATCAGCCCAAGTAACTTGATATTTTTGTCCAACAGATTCTCGTTTAATCTGTAAGATAGAATAACGGGCCAGCGCTGTGGCTAGTAGGTTGAGTCTCTGCCTATGATGCCGGCATCCCATATGGGTGCTGGTTCATGTCCCGGCTGCTCCTCTTCCAATCCAGCTCTCTGCTGATGGCCTGGGAAAGCAGTGGAAGATGGCCCAAGTGCTTGGGCCCCTGCACCTGTGTGGGAGACCCAGAAGAAGCTCCTGGCTCCTGGCTTTGGATTGTCCCAGATCCGGCCATTGCTGCTAATAAATAAATGCAAATAAGTTTATAAATAAATGACTTTTTTGTCATTGAGTGATACTTATAATCAACACCCAAATTAAGAACAAAGCATTACAAGTACCCCCAGAATACTCACTATTGCCTTCCTCTCCATTTCTTTTATTAATGTGTGAAATAAGAATATATTGTCATTTACATTGTATGATTCATTGAAGCAGTATTTATAACTACATACTGTATAATATGACATTGACACAATATTATACTCTCTATGTATATTAATACCACAAATAAGAAAAAATGTGTGTTATTTGTCTTTTTGGGTCTGGCTTAATTCACTCAGCACAGTGTTCTCCAGTTGCATCTATTTTGTTGCAGATGTCAGGACTTCATTCTTTTTTTCATGGCTGAGTAATATTACATCATGTATATATACCACATTTTCATTATCCAGTCATCAATTGATGGACATCTAGATTGATTCCATATCATATCTACTGGGTTTTTTGTTTGTTTGTTTGTTGCCAGGTAGAGTTAGACAGTGAGAGAAAGTTATAGACAGTGAAAGAGAGACAGAGAGAAAGGTCTTCCTTCCATTGGTTCACTCCCATAATGGCCACTATGGCCGGCACTGAGCCGATCCAAAGCCAGGAGCCGGGTGCCTCCTCCCGGTCTCCCATGTGAGTGCAGGGCCCAAGCACTTGGGCCATCCTCCACTGCCCTCCTGGGCCACAGCAGAGAGCTGGACTGGAAGAGGAGCAACTGGGACTAGAACCCGTGGTGCCAGCGCCACAGGTGGAAGAAGATTAGCCAAGTTAGCCACAGTGCCAGCCCTTATCTACTGTTAATTGAGCTGCTAAAAACATAAGAATGCAGGTAACTCTTTTATCTGCTGATTTCATTTCTTTTGAATATATTCCCAGGAATGGGAAAGCTGGGTCATATGGTAGATTTACTTTAATTTTCTGAAAAATCTGCATACTGTCTTCCATAATGGTTGTATCAGTTTGCATTTACAACAACAGTAAATTAGGTTACCTTTTTCTCCACATCCTGTCTAGCATATGTTGTTTTTTGATTTTTGCATGACAGTCATTCTAAATCTCATTGTGGTTTTTATTTGCATTTCCCTGATGGCTAGTGATCCTGAGCATCTTTTCATGTCTGTTGGGCATTTGTATTTCATTCTTTGAAAAATGTGTGTTGATATCTTTAGGCTATTTCTTAACTGGACTGTATATTTTGTTGTTGTTGAGTTTCTTCAGCTCCTTATATATCCTTGATATTAATTTTGTGTCAGATGTATAGTTTGAAAATATTTTCTCCCATTCTCTCGGTTACCTCTTCACTTTGTTGAGTGTTTCCTATGCTTCTTTAGCTTGATGTAATCCCACTTGGGTTTTTTGTTTGTTTTTGCTGTTTTTGCCTGTGTTTCTGGGGTCTTATCCAAGAAGACTTTCTCTAAGCCAGTGTCTTGCAGCATTTTCCCTTGTTTTCCTCTTGTAATTGGATGGTTTGAGGTCTAAGGTTTAAATCCTTGTCCATTGTAAGTTGATTTTTGTACAGAGTATAAGGCAGGGGTCTTGTTTCAAACTTCTGCATGTAGAAATCCAATTTTCCTGACACCATTTGTGGAAGATACTCTTCTTTATCCAGATAGCGATTTTAGCTCATTCGTCAAAGATTATTTGGTTACAGATGCATGCGTTAATTTTGGAGGGTTTCTATTCTGTTCTGTTGGTCCACATTTCTATTTTTGTGCTAGTACCAAGCTGTTTTGACTATAGCAACCTGGTACATCTTGGAATCTTTTTTTTTTTTGTTTTGACAGGCAGAGTGGACAGTGAGAGAGACAGAGAGAAAGGTCTTCCTTTTGCCGTTGGTTCACCCTCCAACGGCCGCTGCGGCTGGCGCGCTGCGGCCGGCGCATCACACTTGATCCAAAGGCAGGAGCCAGGTGTTTCTCCTGGTCTCCCATGCGGGTGCAGAGCCCAAGCACTTGGGCCATCCTCCACTGCACTCCTGGGCCATAGCAGACAGCTGGCCTGGAAGAGGGGCAACAGGGACAGAATCCGGCACCCTGACCAGGACTAGAACCCCGTGTGCCGGCGCCACAAGGTGGAGGATTAGCCTATTGAGCCATGGTGCCAGCCACATCTTGGAATCTAGTATTGTGATGCCTCCAGCTTTATTTTTATTGTTTAAGGTTGCTTTGGCTATTCAGGGTCTTTTGTGGTTCCATATGAATTTTAGGATTGTTTTTTCTGGGTCTGTGAAGAATGTCCTTGGTATCTTCATTGGGATCACATTGAATGTATAAATTGCATTAGGTAATATGGACATTTTTATCATATTAATTCTTCCAACGCATGCACATGAAAGGATGTTTCTTTTTTGTGTGTGTTTCCTTCTATTTCTTTCATTAAATATTTGTAATTTTCATCATATAAATATTTCACATCCTTAGTCAAATTTATCTCAAGATATTTAAGTTATTTTAGCTATTGTGAATAGGGCTGGTCTCTGCTTATATAAAGGGAATATATCTCATGTATTTTAGTTCTTTCTTAGCCAGAGAATTGTTAGCACATAAGAATGCTATTGATTTTTATGTGTTAATTTTATATCTGGCATCTTTGCCAAATTCTCTTATCAATTCTAATAGTCACTTAGTGCAGTCTGTTGGTTCCACTATATAAAGGATCATGTCATCTGCAAATAGGGATATTTTGACCTCCTCCTTCCAATTTGTATCCCTTTGATTACTTTCTCTTGCCTAATGGCTCTGGCTAAAACATCCAGAAATATATTGAATAGTAATGGTGAGAGATGGCATCTTTGTCTGGTTCCTGATCTTAGTTGAAATACTTTAAGATGATGCTGGCTGGGGGTTTTTCATCTGTTATCTTGATTGTGTTGAGGTATGGTCCATCTATGCCCAATTTTTTAAAGTTTGTTTTTATTATAAAAGAATGTATTTTAGCAGATTTTTGTCTACATCCATTGAGGTAATCATATCTCAGTATCATTTGTTGATGTGATGCATCACATTAATTTGCATATGTTGAACCATCCCTGCATTCCTGGGATAAATCCCATGTAGTCTTGATGGGCGATCTTTTTGATGTATTGTTAATTTGAATTGCTAATATTTTGTTAAGGATTTTGCATCTATGTTTATCATGGTTGTTGGTCTATAGTTCTCATTTTGTGTTGTATCATTTTCTGATTTTAGAATTAAAGTAACACTGGCTTCGTAGAATGAGTTTGAGAGGATTCCTTTCCTTTCTGTTGTCTTGAATAATTTAAAAAGATGTAGGATTAGTTCTTTAAAAGTTTGGTAGAATTCAGCAGTGAAGTCACTGGTCCTGGGCTTTTCTTTGTTGGGAGGCTCTTTATTACTGATTCAATCTCAGCCTTGGTTATTGGTCTATTCAGATTTTCAATGTCTTCCTGTATCAATTTTGGTAAATTTTATGTGTTCAGAAATCTATCCATTCCTCCTAGATTTTTCAATTTGTTGGAATATAGCTGTTTATAATAATTCCTAAGTATCTTTTGTATTTTAGTTATAACATCTCCTTTTTCATCTCTGATTTTATTAACTTGGGTCTTCTCCCCCTACCTTTTCAATTACTAGAGTCAATGGTTTTTCTATTTTGTTTATTTTTAAAAATAGCTCTTCATTTCACTGATCTTTTGTACAGTCTTATTGGTTTCTATTTTGTTTCTTCTCTGATTTTTATTATTTCTTTCCTCTTACCAATTTGGAGTTTGGTTTCTCTTGTTTTTCTAGGTCCTTGAGATGCGTTGTTAAATTATGTATTTGATGTCTTTCCAATTTTTTGGTGTAGCACTTATTGCTATAAACTTTCCTCTTTTGTTGTAGCCCATAAGTTTTGCTGTAGCCCACAAGTTTTTATGTTTTCATTTGTGTTTTTGTTTTCATTCATTTCAAGGAATTTTTTTATTTCTCTTTTGATTTCTTCTATGACCCACTGGTCATTCAGGAGCATGTTGTTCAGTCTCAATATGTTTGTATATTTTCTAGAGTTTCTTGTGTTATTAATTTCCAGCATCATTCCGTTGTGGTCAGAAAAGATACATGATATGGTTTAAACTTTTTAAAATTTGTTGAGACTTATTTTATGGCCCAGTGGACAATCTAACTTAGGTAATGTTCCATGCACTGATGAAAAGAATGTGTATTCTGTACCTGTGGGATGAAATGTTCAGTAGGTATCTATTAGGTCCATTTGGTACACAGTAAAGATTGGCTCTTGTTTCTTTGTTGATATTTGCTTGGTTGATCTGTAAATTGATGAAAGTGGAGTGTTGAAGTCCCTAATATTATTGTATTGGGGTTTATATATCCTTTTAGATCAATTGCCATTTGTTTTATAAAACTAGGTGCCCCAAACACCCAGGCATGTGCACCATACAGAGCACCAACCCACTCTGCAGTATGTCCTCTGCCACAGAATCTGTCTCCCAGTATGTAGGGATTTCTGTTGCTGAACAGACAGGGAGATGTATAGAAACCCAGTCACAACCCATGACTCACTCAGCTCTGTGGCCTATGCCCAGAACTCCCAGAGTCACAGGATACAGGTGGTCCACTCTCTACCCTGCCCTCAACTTGTCCTTAATGCTTTATCTTTTTTTTGTTTTTTTTTTCTTTTTTTTACTTTTATTTAGTAAATATAAATTTCCAAAGTACAGCTTATGGATTACAATGGCTTCCCCCCCCATAACTTCCCTCCCACCAGCAACCCCCCATCTCCCACTCCCTCTCCCATTCCATTCACATCAAGATTCATTTTCAATTATCTTTATATACAGGAGATCAATTTAGTATATACTAAGTAAAGATTTCAACAGTTTGCCCCACACAGAAACACAAAGTGTAAAATATTGTTTGAGTACTAGTTATAGCATTAATTCACATTGAACAACACATTAAAAACAGAGATCCTACATGAGGAGTAAGTTGCACAGTGACTCCTGTTGTTGAGTTAAGAAATTGACACTCTTGTTTATGGCATCAGTAATCACCCTAGGCTCTTGTCATGAGTTGCCAAGGACATGGAAGCCTTTTGAGTTCGCTGACTTTGATCTTATTTAGACAAGGTCATAGTCAAAGTGGAAGTTCTCTCATCCCTTCAGAGAAAGGTACCTCCTTCTTTGATGGCCTGTTCTTTCCACTGGGATCTCACTCGCGGAGATCTTTCATTTAGGTCTTTTTTTAACCAGAGTGTCTTGGCTTTCCATGCCTGAAATACTCTCATGGGCTCTTCAGCCAGATCCGCAAGCCTTAAGGGCTAATTCTGAGGCCAGAGTGCTGTTTAGGACATCTGCCATTCTATGAGTCTGCTGTGTATCTCGCTTCCCATGTTGGATCGTTATCTCCCTTTTTAATTCTGTCAGTTAGTATTAGCAGACACTAGTCTTATTTATGTGATCCCTTTGACTCTTAGACCTATCAGTATGATCAATTGTGAACTGAAATTGATCACCAGGACTAGTGAGATGGCATTGGGACATGCCACCTTGATGGGATTGTATTGGAATCCCCAGGCACGTTTCTAACTCTTCCATTTGGGGCAAGTCAGCTTGAGCTTATCCCACATTGTACATCTTCTCCCTCTCTTATTCCAACTCTTATATTTAACAGAAATCATTTTTCAGTTATATTTAAACACCTAAGAATAATTGTGTGTTAATTACAGAGTTCAACCAATAGTATTAAGTAGAACACAAAAAATACTAAAAGGGATAAAGTATTACACTGTACATCAACAGTCAGGACAAAGACTGATCAAGTCATTGTTTCTCATAGTGTCCATTTCACTTCAACAGGTTTCCATTTTGGTGCTCAGTTAGTTGTTACCGATCAGGGAGAACATATGATATTTGTCCCTTTGGGACTGGCTTATTTCACTCAGCATGATGTTTTCCAGATTCCTCCAGTTTGTTGCAAATGACCAGATTTCATTGTTTTTTTTTTTTTTTTTTTTTTACTGCTGTATAGTATTCTATAGAGTACATGTCCCATAATTTCTTTATCCAGTCTACTGTTGATGGGCATTTGGGTTGATTCCAGATCTTAGCTATTGTGAATTGAGCTGCAATAAACATTAAGGTTCAGACAGCTATTTTGTTTGCCAATTTAATTTCCTGTGGGTAAATTCCAAGGAGTGGGATGGCTGGGTTGTATGGTAGGGTTATATTCAGATTTCTGAGGAATCTCCAGACTGACTTCCATAGTGGCTTGACCAGTTTGCATTCCCACCAACAGTGGGTTAGTGTCCCTTTTTCCCCACATCCTCGCCAGCATCTGTTGTTGGTAGATTTCTGCATGTGAGCCACTCTAACCGGGGTGAGGTGAAACCTCATTGTGGTTTTGATTTGCATTTCCCTGATGGCTAGTGATCCTGAACGTTTTTTCACGTGTCTGTTGGCCATTTGGATTTCTTCTTTTGAAAAATGTCTATTGAGGTCCTTGGCCCATCTCTTAAGTGGGTTGTTCGTTTTGTTTTTGTGGAGTTTCTTGATCTCTTTGTAGATTCTGGTTGTTAATCTTTTATCAGTTGCATAGTTTGCAAACATTTTTTCCTATTCTGTCGGTTGCCTCTTCACTCTCCTTACTGTTTCTTTGCCGTACAGAAACTTCTCAATTTGATGCAATCCCAATTGTTAATTTTGGCTTTGACTGCCTGTGCTTCTGGAGTCTTTTCCAAGAAGCCTTTGCCTGTGCCTATATCTTGCAGGGTTTCTCCAATGTTCTCTAATAATTTGATGGTGCCAGGTCATAAATTTAGGTCTTTAATCCATGTTGAGTGGATTTTTGTGTAAGGTGTAAGGTAGGGGTCTGCTTCATGCTTCTGCACATGGGAATCCAGTTTTCCCAGCACCATTTATTGAATAGACTGTCCTTACTCCAGGAATCGGTTTTAGATCCTTGACTTAATGCTATATATTGTGTTAAAGGATTTTGGAAACTGATATGCTGAACCAAGAGATTCTGAAATCTCCTAACTAACTAAACTGTTGATGTGGCATTAGTGAAACCATTAAACTTGTCTAACCTTAACTTTTCTAGGTATGAAATCAAGACATTTAAATATTTCAATACAGAATCTCTGTAAAGCATTTTATGAATGGATAAAATAGTATAAATTAATTTATACTTGTGTTAGGAGATGATTCCTCTTTTTATTTAGGAGGATTTAGAGGACGATATCTATAGAGAATAAATCAAAGTGTCAACAGGAATTATCCATTAATCCCCAAAAATACTGGTATCATTATCTACCGAGTTTCTTAAGTGTTGCCAAATTTCCTGTGACGACACAGCAAATAATTGGAGTTATTTTCTTGATTTATAATGAAGTAAAGAAATATTGGCCTGAGAACAAAGGTAGTGTATTTCTCTGGTATGTTTCTCAAGAGCCTTAATTACAGTTTATGTATAGGAGAGTAAGGAGACCCCAATAAGAAAGAACAACTGTTCTCCACATTTTCTTGGAACCAACAAGAGACAACTGGTTTAGAGTAGGAAGAGTTTTCAGTAGTAACACATTAGAAGAAGTTACTTTAAATGTTAAAAAGGTATTAGCGATTGCTCTCAAGAGTTTTAAGAAAAGATCTTGCCTGAAGACATGAACTGGATGGTTTCTACTCTTGTATGGACATGATTTGTCCCCAGAAGTTTCATATGTTGGAATCCTTATCTTCAGGCTGGCAGTACTAGGAGCTGGGATCTTTAAGAGGTGGAATGTATGGGGCTGGCATTGTCCCAGCTGCTCCACTTTCTGATTTAGCTCTCAGCTGATGTGCCTGAGAAAGCAGCAGCAGATGACCCAATTGTTTGGCACCCTGCTACCCACATGGGACACCCGGATGAAACTCCTGGCTTCTGGCTTTGGCCTGGCCTGGCTCTAGCCATTGTAGCCATTTGGGAAGTGAACCAGCAGATGGAAGATCTCTCTTGCTTTTTGTCTCTGTAACTCTGCCTTAGAAACAAAGAAATAACTTCTTTAAAAAAAAAAAGGAAGAGGTAGGGGCCAGCACTATGGCACAGCTGGTTAAAGCCCTGGCCTGAAGCACCAGCATCCCATATGGGTGCCAGTTCAAGTCCCAGCTGCTCCTCTTCCGATCCAGCTCTCTGCTATGGCCTGGGAAAGCAGTAGATGACCCAAGTGCTTGGGCCCCTTCACCCATGTAGGAGACCTGGAAGAAGCTCCTGGCTCCTGGCTTCAGATCAGAACAGCTCTGGCCATTGCGGCCATCTGGGGGGTGAACCAGTGGATGGAAGACCTCTCTCTCTGTCTCTACCTCTCTCTGTAACTCTTTCTTCCTTTTTTAAGATTTATTTTATTTATTTGAAAGACGGAGTTACCTGGCTCTTCCAGGTCTCCCACGTGGGTGCAGGGGCCCAAGCACTTGGGCCATCTTCTACTGCTTTCCCAGGCCATAGCAGAGAGCTGGATTGGAACAGGAGCAGCTGGGACTTGAACTGGCGCCCGTATGATATTCCGGTGCTTCAGGCCAGGGCTTTAACCTGCTGTGCGACAGTGCCGGCCCCTGTAACTCTTTCAAATAAATAAAATAAATCTTTAAAAATAAAACAAAAATAAATAAAAATAAAAAAGGAAGAGGTGGAGTTTAGTGGAAGATCCAAAGGCCATTGTGCTAGCTGCCTTCATAGAGGATTAAAGCATTTCACATAGCACTCTGGTTAATTCTCTTGAGAGGATTGTTATAAAAACTTGACGGTGGCCCCACCCAGCCTGTCTCTGGCTTCTTGTTCCAGGATGTGATGCCTTTCTCCCTCATGTGTTCCTGTCACCTACTGTGGGACGCTTGTCAGAGGCTGCAATGATGTTTCAGCCTCCAAAACTCTGAGCTAAATAAACCTCTTTTATTTATAAATAACCTGCCCCAGGTAATTCATTACAACAATGAAAAATGAACTAATACAGTTTCTCAACTTCCCAATAGTTGTACGCATTTATGATGACATAAGGAACACTTCTTTTTATATTTTTTAAGTTCTACCATGTCTTCTTTTAAGAAAAATGGTTTTAGTAGGACATAATTGACGTTTTCTAAATTGCACATATTTAAAGTATACAGGTTGGTAAGTTTTAACACACATCCAAGAAATCATGACCAGAATCAAGAAAATAACATATTCATTACCTAAAAATATGATTTATTTGTAAACATCTGCAGTGATTATATATTATAAAAGATAGATTTTTCACTAAGGTGAAAGAATAACTTTATTATAATAATTAGATCTAATCTGAAAAATTCATGGATCAACAAAGGTATGTGTTTATTGATATTTGAGTTGTTCAATGAGATAGGAATTTTTATTAGTCAGAATGTGAAAGAGAAACAGAATGAGTAAAGGTTGCACAATTATGGAAGCTGAGAAGTCCCATGGTTTTCCATCTGCAACCTGGAGAACCAGAAAAACCAATGGTGTATTTCTACTCTAAGTCTAAAGGCTGGAGAACCAAGAGTGCCAAAGATAGAAGTCTCAGTTTGAGGCCAACAGAACAGTAATCTCCTAGCTTATGCAATGAGGCACAGAGAGAGAGAGCAAATTCCCCCATCTTCTGCAAAGTTTTTTGGTTCTATTCAGGTTCTTAAAAAATTAAATGGAACCCACCTGCTTTACTCAGTCTACTGATTGAGATGCTAATGTTATCTAAAATACTCTTACAAACACACCCATAAACAATGTTTTACCAAATATCTGGGAACTCTGAGGCCGGGACAAGTTGACACATAAAATGAACCATCGTGGAGTTGTTCAAGACAATCTCTGTGTCTCACTCTCAACTCCAATATGTTGTTACTATCTGAAAATGAGTGTCTCCTATATCTCTTTTAAATATACTATAAAATCTTACTTTTAAAATGATATATGAAATTTCAAATATCAAAACTTTTGAAAAGAAAAAAGACAAAAAACAGAGAAAAGAAGATAAATCTGTATAATCTTATTGCCCACAATACAACCATTATTGTTTTTGGCACATTTCCTTCTGATATTTTTTCCAAACACATAAATTATTTTCATAGTGAATCATACTTTCTGTCCATATAATTTTATATAACTAGTTTCACTTAATAATATTTTCTTTTTAGTTAAAACTGTTTCAAAAATTTCAACTTCTTTTTTTTTTTTTTTGACAGGCAGAGTGGACAGTGAGAGAGAGAGACAGAGAGAAAGGTCTTCCTTTTTCCATTGTTCACCCTCCAGTGGCCACTACGGCCTGCGCACTGTGCTGATCCGAAGCCAGGAGCCAGGAGCTTCTTCCGGGTCTCCTATGTGTGTGAAGGGGCCCAAGCACTTGGGCCATCCTCTACTGCTTTCCCAGGCCATAGCAGAGAGCTGGATTGGAAGTGGAGCAGCCGCGACTGGCGTCCATAAGGGATGCCAGCACGGCAGGCTGCGGCTTTAATCCACTGCACCACAGCGCTGTTCCCATAGTTCCCTTTTTCTTCCTTCTCTGCTCTTCAGTCATCACTCTACATAAGTAACTAAGTAACTGCTACCTCTGCCAGTGGTAAGACTTTTTCAAGTGAATTGATTCTATATCAAGTCTTCTTGGCCACTAATGAATCATGTAAGATAATACTTTAATTTTAGAGAGATGTCTCAGGCACATCTGCCTATATCCTATTAACAGGGGGATTATAATAGTTCCCCATGTCAAGGACACCTGGGAATTTGTAATGTATAGAGCTATACCAAGTCCAAGGTAAACAAGGGTCCTGTTGAGCACTATCTGTTAACACTATCTACTGAGCACTGTTACATGGGCAAGACACACATGGGTATTGAGACTGTTTACTGTACAACTGCATGATTGCTGGATAATCTGTGATTGATGAGATGTAGATGTATGGGAGAAAGTAATCTAATCATGTGCTCCTAAAAAAGTTAACAGTACCACAAAAACATAAATGCTGAGAGTACCCCAGAGCAACCCTGAGCTGAGGTGACCCACACACTTCTGTTCAGCCTCATTTCTTGGTGAACTTTCAAGTCCTTGTACGGCATAATGGGGGCATTGGAAGCCACACATGAGAGTCTGTCATGCAGTCCCTGTGAATGCTGTTTCTTCTGTCCTGCATCATTTATTAAAGCTAACTAAACTTGGTGCTACATGAAGCCTACTGTATCTTCTGAGTGTGATTGTTAATCTGAACCTAAGACCTCCTTTAGTGGTTTTGTAGGGTTCATCCTTTCTCCCATGAAGACATGGCCCAGTTTTCTATGGTGATAAGCAGGGCAAAGGGTCTCTTTTCAGGAACTTCTTGACATTCAAGCTCTTTCCTCTTTTCTTACTTTGTCTCCCTATTCATCAATATAGGAATCTCTAGACTCAAGGGCAAGAAAAAAATCTGTTCTTGCTGATGATGGAATCTTCCAAATGGTTTGTCTTAAACCATAATCTTTTGTCTTAAGCTTGGTTTTACTACTCATGTCAAAACTCTGATTTTGTTTTCTATATATTTTGGATTACCAGCATTTCTATTAGGAAGTAAAAATAAAATCCCTTAGCTATTTTCATTTATTTCTTTAAGTATTACCCTGCTACACCTGTCAGATGAGACAGAGTATTGTCTGCGGGTTGAAGTCCAGCTTTAGTAGCTAGCATACCTAGCGTCACATTTGAGTTTCAACTCTTGGTAGCTATAAGACATGCATCAAGTTGTTAACATCTCCGAGTCATTTAATAAAAGTTAACCACTTTGATTATGCCCATTCTTCTTTCAGATCCTCTCAATTCTTTTTCTCCTGTGCTACAAAGACTTTGCATCCTCATACTTTGCATTAAGCTAAAGATGTCATATATAACTATCAGTTCTTCCCTTCACTAATTCTACAGGTGAAATATCATATTTGTGCTTCTATCTACTCCAATCCTAGTGCCACTTTTTCAGAAAATCAAATAGCAGAAGCAGTGTAGAAAGGGAGGAAAATCCACATGTATATGCCTGGAAGAGTTATCCCACCTTCCTAAACCTTTCTGATGTCCAGCAATGCCAGAGCACAGGAATTCTAGCAGCACACTTTTGCTTTAATCCTAATCTCATTTTTTCAAATTCTCTTTTTTGCACATTAGAATTTTCTTGCCCCTTCTGTCTCTGTATTCCACTTACCTTACTCCTCTTCTGTATTTTAGGATTATCACAACAGCCTTGAAAGAGGAAACCAAAAATTCTCAAAACAGTGATGATAATTCTTCACTCACAGGTTTTAGGAAACAACAATTCTCAAAACAGTGATGATAATTATTCACTCATAGGTGAGCTCATTTATTGGACATTCATTTGTAAATCATAAGGCATTAAACACATGTAAGTATCGTTGTACTGATGGTAGCCATAGCAGCAGCAGTAACTGCATTCCTGGCACCAGATAAAAACCATTCAGGGATAAAGAGCTGTCTGGCTAATTATTGGAACAGGTGGTCAGAAGTTTATTTGCATAAGAGGTTGAGAAGCTCATGGGAAATACCTCATTTTCAGGATAGAAACAGGCACAGTGAATTTGACACAGAAACAAAGCTACTGAAGATGACTAATTAATGTTGCAGCAGCTGGAGAGTGTAGAAACATAATATCAATCATAACGACCTGAAACTGGTACCAAATGCCTTGCTCACTGAAAAACAGAAGTAATTCTGAGTACAGTGTAATGGCAGTCATTTGAATGCACCCCTCTATATGAAGTTTTCTTAAGGACAAAAAATGGCCGTAATTAAAATCTAGATGATTAAATAAAACAGGCTAGAAAATACTGAGGCACCTGCACTATGCTTTGGCATCTGTCTTACAAAAAGCAACACAAAGTTCTAGAGTCACAAAAGGTCATAAAGCTTCAAGAAATATTTATGCTTTAGGGCTAGTGTTGTGGTGTGGTAGGTTAATCTGCTGCCTGCAATGCTGGCATCCCATATGAGTACCAGTTAGAATCTCAGCTGCTTCACTTCCCATCCAACTCCCTGCTAGTGTACCTAAGAAAGCAGCGGAAGATGGCCCAAATTTTGGGCCCCTGCCACCCATGTGGGAGACCCAGATGAAGCTCCTGGCTCCTGGCTTCAGCCTCACCCAGCCCTGGCCATTCAGGCCATTTGGGGAGTGAACCAGCAGGTGGAAGATATTCTCTCTCTCTCTCTCTCTCTCTCTCTGTGTGTGTGTGTGTGTGTGTGTGTGAGAGAGAGAGAGAGAGAGAGAGTTCTCTCTCTGTAATCTCTGTAACTCTACCTTTCAAATAAATAAATAAATCTTTGAAAAAGAGTAATTGCATAGAGATAGAAGGAAAAAGCTTTGAAATGAGCTAGGCAATATTTGCAGATCATGTGGGGAAGCAGGGAGGGAGGGAGGGAGAGAGAGAGAGGGAGAGAGGGAGGAAGAAAGGAAAAGAAAAAGGAAAAGAGGTGTTTAAAGCCTCCATGAATATCTGAGGAGTAATTAGGAGAATATATAATGACTAGAAAGAAAAAGCCCCTGAATTAACAACTGCCTGCTTCAGCTTGAGAGATAACATTGACATACAAGAACCAATGAGAACAAATAAAAACAAACATATGCCAAGTGCCTATAATGAACTAATTAGAACTATTTTTAGACTAAAAGTAATTTGCAGACAGTAGGACTATGCAAGCCACAATTCGGGTAGCACTCACTGAATTTGAGAATAAGTGATAATGTCTTTTATACACATGCACAAATGTGTATCCTATTCTGTGAATTTTTCTGTATTGCTACACTGAAGTTTCTAGGCATTGATGACAGTTCTTCAAAACATTCATGGAAAATGCATATTATCTTTTAATTCTGTATTCCTGTGAACTTTTTGAAGTACCTTCATCTGTCAGAGAGATACAGATTTTCCAAACCTTCCATCCTTAGTAAAATAAGGGAAAGCAAGTAGCACCTTATATTATTCCGTTTCCTTGAGAGTCTTCTTAATGTCATAAGTAATAAGAAATTGATATGATTCTAATAAGCAGTTCCATACCTGCAGTATAACGTTATTTTCAGAATTCTCTTACAACAAAAAAGGTCAGCAATGTCAATTTAAAAAATTAATTGGATGCAAATCTTTGTCTCTTGGAAACCTGAAGTGTCTCTTCTATGGCTTGGGTTCCTAGAAGACAATTTTTCTTCCATTTAAAAATACATATCCACGGCCGGTGCCGCGGCTCACTAAGCTAATCCTCTGTCTGCAGCGCTGGCAGCCCGGGTTCTGGTCCCAGTTGGAGTGCCGGATTCTGTCCTGGTTGTTCCTCTTCCAGTCCAGCCCTCTGTTGTGGCCCGGGAAGGCAGTGGAGGATAGCCCAGGTCCTTGGTCCCTGCACCCACATGAGAGATCAGGAGGAAGCACCTGGCTCCTGGCTTAGGATCAGCGCAGCGCGCCGGTCGCAACACGCCAGCCATAGGGGCCACTTGGGGGGTGAACCAACGGAAAAAGGAAGACCTTTCCCTCTGTCTCTCTCTCTCACTGTCCACTCTGCCTGTCAAAAAACAAAACAAAACAAAAACAACAAAAAAATACCTATCAAGTTTGTGTGAGTCTACAACGTTTTAACAAATGGGAAACAAAATTGCCATGGCCCCATTTCATCTTGAAGCTTTCCAACTTCTACGTATATCCTAGGAAATTATCCTTATTATTTATGACTCAGAAATGAAAGAGGAATGATAAGAATGTATATTCTTCTGAACAGCTATTGATTTTTATCTGAGTGAAAATGAACCATATATTATTAGACACTGGCTATAATAAACAAAAATAATTAAAATTATTGCTTTAGCAGTATGTATCGTTACACCATTTTTTCATGAACCACTTTGAGTTCTTAGAATCACTGACTTAGACCTAGAAGACACTTCAATAATTATATAGTACAGTGTAAATTTTTTCAAAATTACCATTATAAGCAGAGTTCAGTGTCATTACAGATAATCTGGAGAATATAAAAAGACCAAAAGAAACCCACATCTAGTCCCATTACCTCAATATAAGCACTTTGAATATTTTGTGACCTTTCTTCTAGCCTAGTTTCTGTGCAAAGGTGACTTGTTTTTTAAAACCATATCAGTGAGTCTTATTGAATATACAATATCACATCATAATTATTAGCATATTTTTGTATTACTACATATATTAGCAAATGATATTTTACTGTTTTGTAAAAATAATGTAATTAATTATATGCAGATTAACCAGTATCCTTTTAATTGATAGTTAATGATAAATTATCATTGTCATAAGTTACACTGAATTAATAAATCTTGCAAAACATAGGCTGGCGCCACGGCTCACTAGGCTAATCCTCCGCCTTGCGGCGCCGGCACACCGGGTTCTAGTCCCAGTTGGGGCGCCGGATTCTGTCCCGGTTGCCCCTCTTCCAGGCCAGCTCTCTGCTATGGCCAGGGAGTGCAGTGGAGGATGGCCCAAGTGCTTGGGCCCTGCACCCCATGGGAGACCAGGATAAGTACCTGGCTCCTGCCATCAGATCAGCGCATGTGCTGGCCGCAGTGCACTGGCCGCGGCGGCCATTGGAGGGTGAACCAACGGCAAAGGAAGACCTTTCTCTCTGTCTCTCTGTCCACTCTGTCAAAAAAATAAAAAAAAAATCTTCAAAACAAATCTTATCTACACAATATCACTTAATCTTTATGGTTTGTAAAATTTGTGTATTTTTTATTCCATCAGAATAAATTAAATTTTAGTCCAACTTGGTAAATTCAATAAAGTCTTAATTTAAATAATTTAAACTTAGTGTTATTTAGATGAGCTCAAACTTGAAATTTTCTTTGCATCTACTATTGTCTCTTAATTTTTTGTTATTTTTATTTATTTATTTTCATTTAAAGGCAGAGAGACAGAGAAAGACAAAGAGACAGAGATCTTCCATCCACTGGTTCACTCTCCAAATGTCTATAACAGTCAGGATTAGGCCAGTCTGAAGGCAGGAGCCAAGAATCTTATCTGAGTCTCTCACATGGGTGCCAGGGACTCCAGTACCTGAGCTGTCATCTGCTGCCTCCCAGGATCTGCATTAGCAGGAAGCTGGAATCAGGAGCAGAGCAGGGACCCTGATATGGAACACAGGAGTCCAAAACCACATCTGAATCACTGTGCCAAAGTTCTAACTCTTGCATCCACTATTGTTTCGAAGAAGTCTATAGGGTTCCGTCTTCTTCATGCACTGGGGAGAAAAGATAGTGTCCATAAAATGGTATTGATCTGATCCCATCTCTGAGTGCTCTGTTAGCATCTGCTGGTAAAGATTTTGGCTGATGGAATTTGTGGACTGCTCTTCTTGACAGCTTGACCTCATCTTAGTTCTCAAGTGGTACCAAAAATACCTGAAGTATTGGTTAGCTGTCACTGTATAATAAGCCACACTAAAATTTAGTAGTTTAAAACAACAATATAGCTCATGATCCTGATGGGTAGTTCATTGTTTGGACCAGCCTCAAGGGATTTCAGCTGGGCTTGATCATGCATGTATGGTCAGTTGGCAGGTTGGCTGCAGACTGGCTGGGCTCACCATTCATGTCTGGTGATTGACAGGGACAATGGAGGTTACTAACTCCTCTATTTGTTTTCTAGCATGCTAGTTGGATTTTTTCATGTGGCAGTTAGATTACAAAAGAAAACAGAGGACAAACTCCACTGCATAATTGCTATTCAAGCTATTATTTACATTATGTTTACAAATGTCTTATTGGCTAAAGCAGGTGTAGGAGTATACTACCAAAGGACATGGATAGAGAAAAAGAAATCTGTTGTAGTCATTTTCATAATCTACTACATGTAGTGATTGCCATTCAGTTACAGACTCCAATGTCATAGTAGCACATTCTGGTACGCTAAGAAGATTCTAGGCAACCTGTTGAGACACGTAGAAATTCCCCTTTGCCATCAGAGAACCAAAGTTAACTTTGGAAACCACTTTCAGTTTGCTCTAGCCACTTAGTTTCTTGTTTGGGGGGCAAATGTGGAAAATGACCCTTTCTCAACTTTATTTTCTGTGTCTGCCAGGATTCTTAGTTGCAAACAACAAGATCCACCAACTAATTTAAGCATTAAGTGTGTATTAAAATACGTTATGTAGTCATGCTGAGGGGAGTAAAGAATGGGCCTAGATGTCACAATTCCAGAATCGAAACATCAGGAAATAATGCACAGACTGACGTTGTGGCATAGCAGGTTAAGCTTCTACCTGCAGTGCCAGCGTTCCATATGGGCATTCCATATGGGCACAGTCCTGGCAGCTGGGAAAGTAGTAGAGGATTGCCCAGGTCCTTTGGCCCCTGCGTCCACATGGGAGACCTGGAGGAGGCTCCTGGCTCCTGGCTTCAGCCTGGCCCAGCCCCAATCATTGTGGCCGTTTGGGGAGTGGACCAGCAGATGGAAGGTCTTTCTCTCTCTCTCTCTCTCTCTCTGACTCTGCCTTTCAAATAAAATAAATAAATCTTTGTGGCTGACACCATGGTGCACTGGGTTGATCCTCTGCCTGCGGTGCCAGCATCCCATATAGGCACTGGTTCGAGTCCCGGTTGCTCCTCTTCCAGTCCAGCTCTCTGCTGTGACCTGGGATAGCAGTAGAAGATGGCCCAAGTGCTTGGGCCCCTGCACCTGCATGGGAGACCAGGAAGAAGCTCCTGGCTCCTGGCTCCTGGCTTTGGATCGGCGCAGCTCCAGCTCTTATGGCCATCTGGGGAGTGAATCAACGGAAGGAAGACCTTTCTCTCTGTATATCTCTCACTGTCTGTAACTCTACCTGTCACATAAATAAATTTAAATAAATAAATAAATCTTTTTTAAAAAGGAAAGAAACAATGTACCTTGGGAAAATATAGAAATCTATCATAGGCCTACTACCTATGAAGATCAAGTGCCTTAATCTGTGTACCTTCTAAATGATCCACTCCTCCTACCTGCAACCTTTAACTCATGTTGCTGCCTCCAAGTTGAGCACCGATGCTAAGAAAGTGAGTTACATGCTGAACTCTAGAGGTAAGGAACTCTGGGATGTGTAGGTTTTTTGTTTTGATTTATTTATTTATTTGAAAGTCGGAGTTATAGAGAGAGGAGAAACAGAGAGAATCTTCCATCTGCTGGTTCACTCCCCAAATCGCTGCAATGATGGATCTGGGCCAGGCCAAAGCCAGGAGCAGGAGCTTCTTCCCTGTCTCCCATGTGGGTGCCGGGGCCCAAGGACTTTGGTTATCTTCTGCTGCTTTCCCAGATGCATTAGCAGAAAGCTGGATTGGAAGCGGAGCAGCTGGGACTCAAACAGGCGACCATATGGGGATGCTGATGATGCAAGCAGTGGCTTAACCTGCTGTGATACAGCATCAGCTCTGGGATGTATAGTTTTTAAGTTTTTTCCTTCTATTACAGAGGAAAGTAAGATATAAAGTGATTGCAAATGATGCTTTGTAATCTAATCTACATTATCTATCATAGTTTCTTATTCTAAACTTCAATGCAAGAGAAGAGAGATCAGGGTGCATGACTGACCATCTGTTCCCTACGTGTCCATCTCTCCTGCCATTCCTGCAGTTTCAAAAACTTCCTACTCATGAAGTGAGTGACTTCCTACTTTTGCTCTTCTGTGGATTTGGTCTACACATACCTACTTTTTCTCAGGAACACTGAGCCTTAAAGGTGAATGAAGCATTTGGGGTTGCATTTCCTAGAAGCATACCCTGAAGCAAAGATATGTGCAAATGATTTAGGAAGGAAGTTCACTTGGGATAGAGTGGTTAAAAAATGAGCAGATTCAAGTCCTGCCTGCTCTGCTTCTGATGCAGTACCTTGGTAATGCACCTGGGAAAGCCGTGGATGATGGCTCAAATACTTGGGCCCCTGCCACCCATGTGGGAGACCTGGCATCAGCCTGGACTAGTTCCTGGCCGAGGTGGCCATTTAGGAAGTGAACCAGTGGATGGAAGATCTCTTTGTCTCTGTCTCTCCTTTACTCTGTTACACAACCTGTAAAATAAATGCATATTTTAAAAAGACAAATAGGGTGTGGGCAATTTGCTCTAACAATTAAGATATCAGTGTCCCATAGTGAAGAGTACCTGGATTCAAGGCCCACCTCCAGTTCCTGACTCCAGCTTCCTGCTAATGTGGACCCTGAGAGGCAGTAGTGATAGCACAAGTAATTGGGTTCCTGCCACCCACGTAGGAGACCTGGACAGAATTTCTGGCTCCCAACTGCAGTCTATACCAGTCCTGGCTGTTGCCAGCATCTGGGAAATGAACTGGTAGATGGGAACACTCTCCCCCCCACCTTCCTCTCCCTCTCTCTCTGCCTCTCAAATAAACTGGCACTCATATGGGATGCTAACATCATAGGTGGTGGCTTTACCCACTACACCTTAACACCACCCACAAATAAATAAGTTTTTTTTAATGTTTAAACATTTTTAAAATGTTTAAAGTGAGATCAGAAGAGCAGAATAAGGAAGCAGGAGAAGGCAAGCAAGGTTGCAGTTACAAACAGTCCTTAGGAAAATAGTGTCAGCCTGAGCCCTGCAGGCCAACACTGAAGTGTCATGCCTCAGAATTTGTCCCAATCAGATACAAGAGGGCTAAATTTCATCCTAGTGTATTCCTAAGATGTTCTTGGCTAAGGACCTCCCCAGGAGTATAGAAACTCCTAAGCAGTTCCAGGTCTCTGTACCTGTAGACAGAGCTGCTTTCAGGAGTCAAATGATAGTTCTTCAGTTAGTGAGTGTGCAAGAGGTTAAAAGCAATAGCATGTTGAAGAGTCAGTGTTGTGGCACAGTGAGTTAAACGTCTGCCTTTGATGCCAGCATTCCATATGGGTGGCAGCTCGAGTCTCAGCTGCTCTACTTCCAATCCAGCTCCCTGTTAATGTGCCTGGGAAGGCAGCAGAGCATGACCAAAGTTCTTGGGCCCCTGCCAACCATGTGGGAGACCCAGATGGAGTTCATGGCTCCTGACTTCGGCCTGGAGCATAATAGATCTCTCTGTCTCTACCTCTCTCTGTGTAACTCTGCCTTTCAAATAAAGAAGTAAATAAATCTTTTTAAAAATAGCTCAATGTAGAATAAAAAAGGGAGAGAACAATCCAACATGGGATATACAATAGACTCATAGAATGGCAGATGTCCTAAACAGCACTCTAGCCTCAGAACCAGCCCTTAAGGCATTTGGATCCGGCTGAAAAGCCCATGAGAGTATTTCAGGCATGGAAAGCCAAGACACTCTGGCAAAAAAAAAAAAATGACCTAAATGAAAGATCTCCGTGAGTGAGATCCCAGTGGAAAGAACATGTCATCAAAGAAGGAGGTACCTTTCTCTGAAGGGAGGAGAGAACTTCCACTTTGACTATGACCTTGTCTAAATATGATCAGAGTCGGTGAACTCGAAAGGCCTCCATAGCCTTGGCAACTCATGACAAGAGCCTAGGGCGATTACTGATGCCATAAACAAGAGTTTCAATTTGTTAATTCAACAACAGGAGTCCCTGTGCACTTACTCCTCATGTAGGATCTCTATCCTTAATGTGCTGTACATTGTGATTTAATGCTATAACTAGTACTCAAACAGTATTTTTCACTCTGTGTTTCTATGTGGGTGCAAACTGTTGAAACCTTTACTTAATATATACTAAACTGATCTTCTGTATATAAAGAGAATTGAAAATTAATCTTGATGTGAATGCAAGGGGAGAGGGAGCGGGAAAGGGGAGGGTTGCAGGTGGGAGGGAAGTTATGGGGGTGGGAAGCCATTGTAATCCATAAGCTGTACTTTGGAAATTTATATTCATTAAATAATAGTTAAAAAAATAGTTCAATGAAAATGGCAGAGGAAGTTACAGAAACAATAAAAAAAGATTATAGAAGATCTGGGGAAAGCACAGTGGACAATGTCTACTCTGGATCATATTCCATTTTTCTGTTTGTTTAAATCCTAAGTCTATTGAGACTAGTTTCTTTTTAATGTGTTGATTTTTCATTGACACGTAGGTGTCACTCTGGGTTGTCTCATCATTATCAATACCATGTAGTCTCTGGGCCTAGATTTTAATACCTGTGATGGTACAGACACCACCTGGTTTGCCCTCCTGGTCGTCAGTGGTAGAAAACAAAAACTAGATTTCCAGGCCTTCCTAGCAATTAGAATCCTGGCTGTGATTTAAATTCTGGCAAACAGATTCATCCAGGCAAAATGTAGGTGGAAGTGAGGCTGAGGCCATGTTTCTACTGTTCATACTGTTTTGGGTGACAAGCATGCTTTCATAGGCATTTGGTTTTCATGGGCAGTTGGCAGCAATAACGTGGGTCTGGGGATATTGTCATGATGTTGGGAGACAGTATACAGAGCACTCATTTGGTTTGTGCAGATCAAAGCAGGAATTACATGGCTCTGCACCTCACAGCCGCTCCTCCCACAGTTCTATAATGACTCCCTTGCTACTTGAACTATAATGGAGTGTGTTCTGTACGGCTGAACTCTGACCTAAACAAATATCGAAGCGTTTAACAAAAGTTGAATTCTTAGAAGCAGAGAGTAGAATGGTGGATACAAGATACTAGGGTGGAGGATGGATGGAGACAGGAAGATGTTGATAAAAGAGTACAAAGTTTCAGTTAAAAGGAACAACTCTTAGTGATCTATTGCACAGAGTGGAGACTACAATAAATAATGCATTATATACTTCAGAATTACTAAAGGACTAGATTTTAAATGTTTTTACTACAAAAAAGTATGTGAGGTTATGAATTTAATTAGCTTGATTTGCTTATGTCCCACTATAAGTAGGTATCAAAACACCATATTATACCCCATAAATATATAACACATACAAGTCATATATGTTATCTCAAAAACTAAAAAAAAAAAAAAAAAAAAAAAAAAAAAAAAAAAAAACAGAAAGGGAGAAGGAAAGAGGAGGAAAGGGAGGGAAAGAGGGGGAGGCAAGGAGAGTGGGAGGAAGGGAATATCATTATATTCTTAGAATTGTATCCACAAATTACATTGACTCTGTTAAAAACTAATTAAAATTGAGCCGGCGCCGTGGCTCAATAGGCTAATCCTCCACCTTGCGGCGCCGGCACACCGGGTTCTAGTCCCGGTTGGGGCGCCGGATTCTGTCCCGGTTGCCCCTCTTCCAGGCCAGCTCTCTGCTATGGCCAGGGAGTGCAGTGGAGGATGGCCCAGGTGCTTGGGCCCTGCACCCCATGGGAGACCAGGAAAAGCACCTGGCTCCTGGCTCCTGCCAGGATCAGCGCGGTGCGCCAGCTGCAGCGGCGGCCATTGGAGGGTGAACCAGCGGCAAAGGAAGACCTTTCTCTCTGTCTCTCTCTCTCACTGTCCACTCTGCCTGTCAAAAAAAAAAAAAAAAAAACTAATTAAAATTAAATTTTAAAGATATGCTAAAAATAATTATAAGAAAATTTTAAAACTTTTTCCTTCAAAAATATATCAACATGCTTTTCTTAGTTGTATTTATATTATATGACTTTTGTATTATTGTCTGATGAACATGATGAGCATACCAATGAAAACATTTTCTCAATTCACAAATGCCATTAGTAGTCAAAACTTACAGATGGATTGTTTTTGTTCTTTGCATTCTGAACATATATTCTAAACAGCGGAAGATGACCTGAGTGCTTGGGCCCCTGCACCCACTTGGGAGACCTGGATGGAGTTTCAGGCTCCTGGTTTCAGCCGGGACCTATACCACTGTTGTGGGCATTTGAGGAATAAATCAGCAATTGAGGATCTCTTTCACTCTCTTGCTTGTTCCGTTTCTCTGCCTCTTTCAAATAAATAAAATAAATAAAGATTTAAAAATAAAAGCAGAGGGATTTTGTGTATGGAGCAAAAATCACTTGTACTTGTTTTAATTATATTTCTAGTGGACAAAGCTATAAAAGATACTTTTTCTTAAATGTTTTCTTAAATTTTTGTTACATTTCTTAAATTAATCCTACCTTAATTAAATTTTGTTAAACTATTAAAGCTATTAAACTATTAAAACAATAACAATTTTAATGTTACTGATTTTTTTTCTTCAGAAAACTTTTATTTAATAATTATAAATTTCAAAAGTACAACTTCTGGATTAAAGCGGTTTTCCCCCCATAACCTCCCTCCTACCCACAACCATCCCATCTCCCACTCCCTCTACCATCCCATTCTTCATCATGATTCATTTTCAATTATCTTTATATATAGAAGATCAACTTAGTATATACTAAGTAAAGATTTCAACAGATTGCACCCACACAGACACACAGAGTATTAAGTACTGTTTGAATACTAGTTACATTGTTAATTCACATAGTACAACACGTTAAGGACAGAGATCCTACATGGGGAGTAAGTGCACAGTGACTCCTGTTGTTGATTTAACAATTGACACTCTTATTTTTGATGTCAGTAATCACCGAGTCTCTTGTCATGAGCTGCCAAGGCTATGGAAGCCTCTTGAATTCGCCAACTCCGATCTTATTTAGACAAGGCCATAATCAAAGTGGAAGTTCTCTCCTCCTTTCAGAGAAAGTTACCTCCTTCTTTGATGGACCATTCTTTCCACTGGGATCTCACTCACCCATTTAGGTCATTTTTGCCACAGTATCTTGGCTTTCCATGCCTGAAATACTCTCATGGGCTTTTCAGCCGGATCCAAATGCCTTAAGGGCTGATTCTGAGGCCAGAGTGCTGTTTAGGGCATCTGCCATTCTATGAGTCTGCTGTGTATCCCACATCCCATGTTGGATCATTCTCTCCTGTTTAATTCTATGAATTATTATTAGCAGACACTGTTCTTATTTGGTGATCCCTTTGATATTTAATCCTATCTTTATGATCAATTATAAACTTAAACTGATCACTTTAACTACTGAGATGGCTTTGGTACATTGCCAACTTAATGGAATTTGGAGTCCCATGGCAAGTTTCTAGCTCTACCATTAGGGGTAAGTCCACATGAGCATGTGCCATACTGTACATCTCCTCCCTCTCTTATTCCAACTCTTATTTTTAACAGGGACAATTTTTCAGTTAAATTTAAACTTCTTAGAATAAATGTGTATTAATTAAAGAGTTCAACCAATGGCATTAAGTAGAAAAAGAAAATATTGAGAAGAATAAAATAGTAAGCTGTTCCTTGACAGTCAGGACAAGGCCCGATCAAGACATTGTTTCTCATACTGTCAGTTTCACTTCTACATGTTTCCTTTTAAGTGCTCAGGTAGTTGTCACCGATCAGGGAGAACATATGATATTTGTCCCTCTGGGACTGGCTTATTTCACTCAGTATAATGTTTTCCAGATTCCTCCAGTTTGTTGCAGATGATCAGATGTCATTTTTTTACCACTGTGTAGTATTCTATAGAGTACATATCTCATAATTTCTTTATCCAGTCTACTGTTGATGGGCATTTAGGTTGATTCCAGGTCTTAGCTATTATGAATTAAGCTGCAATAAACATTAAGGTTCAGACAGCTATTTTGTTTGCCAATTTAATTTCCTTTAGGTAAATTCCAAGGAGTGGGGTAGCTAGGTCATGTAGTAGGGCTATATTCAGGTTTTTGAGGAATCTGCAAACTGTCTTCCATAGTGGCTTTACCAGTTTGCATTCCCACCAAAACAGTGGATTAGTGTACCGTTTTCCCCTTATGCTCACCAGCGTCTGTTGTTGGTAGATTTCTGTATGTGAGCCATTCTAACCGGAGTGAGGTGAAGGCTCATTGTAGTTTTGATTTGTATTTCCCTGATGGCTAGTGATCCTGAACATATTTTCATGTGTCTGTTGGCCATTTGGATTTCCTCTTTTGAAAAATGTCTATTGAGGTCCTTGGCCCATCTCTTAAGTGGGTTGTTTGTTTTGTTGTTGTGGGGTTTCTTGATCTCTTTGTAGATTCTGGTTATTAATCCTTTATCGGTTGCATAATTTGCAAATATTTTTCCCATTCTGTCGGTTGCCTCTTCACTTTCCTGACTGTTTCTTTTGCAGTACAGAAACTTCTCAATTTGATGCAATCCCAATAGTTAATTCTGGCTTTGACTGCCTGTGCCTCTGGAGTTTTTTCCAAGAAGTCTTTGCCTGTGCCTATATCTTGCAGGGTTTCTCCAATGTTCTCTAATAATTTGATAATGTCGGGTCATAGATTTAGGTCTTTAATCCATGTTGAGTGGATTTTTGTGTAAGGTGTAAGGTAGGGGTCTTGCTTCATGCTTCTGCACGTGGAAATCCAGTTTTCCCAGCACCATTTATTGAATAGACTGTCCTTGCTCCAGAAATTGGTTTTAGCTCCTTGATCAAATATAAATTAGGTGTAGATGTTTGGACTGATTTCTGGTATTTCTATTCTGTTCCATTGGTCTATCCATCTGTTTCTGTACCAGTACCATGCTGTTTTGATTATAACTGCCATGTAGTATGTGTTTTTTAATTTTTTTTATTTAACAGAGAGTTATAGTCAGTAAGAGATATACAGAGAGAAAGGTCTTCCTTCCATTGCTTCACTCCCCAAATGGCCGCCATGGCTGGTGCTGCGCCATTCCAAAGCCAAGAGCCAGGTGCCTCTTCCTCATCTCCCCATGCAGGTGCAGGTAACCAAGCACTTGGGCCATCCTCCACTGCCCTCCCAGGCCACAGCAGAGAGCTAGACTGGAAGAGGAGCAACCAGGACTAGAACCCAGCGCCCATATGAGATGCTGGTGCCGCAGGTGGAGGATTAACCAAGTGAGCCACGGCACCGGCCCCTGTAGTATGTCTTGAAATCTGTTATTGTGAAGCCTCCGGCTCTGTTTTGGTTGTACAAGCTTGATTTAGCTATTTGAGGTCTCCTGTGCCTCCATATTAATTTCAGCATCATTTTTTCCAGATCTGAGAAGAGTGTCTTTGGTATTTTGATTAGTATCGCGTTGAATCTATAAATTGCTTTTGGGAGAATGGACATTTTGATTATATTGATTATTTCAATCTATGAGCATGGAAGATTTTTCCATTTTTTTGGTATCTTCTTCTATTTATTTCTGTAACATTTTGTAATTCTCATCGTAGAGATCTTTAACATCCTTGGTTAAGTTTATTCCAAGGTATTTGATTGTTTTTGTGGCTGTTGTGAATGGAATTTATCTTAGAAGTTCGTTCTCAGCCATGGCATTGCCTGTGTATACAAAGGCTGTTGATTTTTGTGCATTGATTTTATATCCTGCTACTTTGCCAAACTCTTCTATGAGATCCAATAGTCTCTTAGTGGAGTTCTTTTGATCCCCTAAATAAAGAATCATATCATCTGCAAACAGAGATAGTTTGACTTCTTCCTTCCCAATTTGTATCCCTTTAATTTCTTTTTCTTGCCTAATGGCTCTGGCTAAAACCTCCAGTACTATATTGAATAGCAATGGTGAGAGTGGGCATCCCTGTCTGGTACCAGATCTCAGTGGAAATGCTTCCAACTTTTCCCCATTCAATAGGATGCTGGCCGTGGGTTTTTCATAAATTGCCTTGATTGTGTTGAGGAATGTTCCTTCTATACCCAATTTGCTTAGAGTTTTCATCATTAAAGAATATTGTATTTTATCAAATGCTTTCTCTGCATCTATTGAGATAATCATATGGTTTTTCTTCTGCAGTTTGTTAATATGGTGTACCTCAATGACTGATTTGTGAACATTGAACCATCCCTGCAAACCAGGGATAAATCCCACTTGGTCTGGGTGGATGATATTTCTGATGTTGTTGAATTTTATTGGCCATAATTTTATTGAGGATTTTTGCATCTATGTTCATCAGAGAAATTGGTCTGTAATTCTCTTTCTCTGTTGCATCATTTTCGGGTTTCAGAATTAAGATGATGATGCTGGCTTCATAGAAAGAATTTTGGGAGGATTCCCTCTCTTTCAATTGTTTTGAATAGTTTGAGAAGAATTGGAATTAGTTCTTCTTTAAATGTCTGGTAGAATTCAGCAGTGAATCCATCCTGTCCTGGTCTTTTTTTGTTAGGAGGGCCTTTATTACTGATTCAATTCCTGACTTGGTTATAGGTTTGTTTAGGTTTTCTATGTCTTCATAGTTCAATTTAGGCAGGTTGTATGTGTCCAGGAATCTATCCATTTCTGATAGATTTCCCAGTTTGTTGGCATACGACTCTTTGTAGTAATTTCTGATGACTCTTTATTTCTGTGGTGTCTGTTGTTACAATCCCTTTTTCATCTCTAATTTTATTGATTTGGGTCTTCTCTCCCATTTTTTGGTTAGTTGTGCCAATGGTGTGTCAATTTTGTTTATTTTTTTTCCAAAAACCAGCTCTTCGTTTTGCTGATCTTTTGTAATGTTTTTATGGATTCAATCCTGTTGATTTCTTCTCTGATTTTAATTATTTCTCTTCTCCTACTAATTTTGGGTTTGGTTTCCTGTAATTTTTCTAGATCCTTGAGATGCATTGAAGGCTCATTTATTTGGTGCCTTTCCAATTTCTTGATGTAGGCACCTAATGCTATAAACTTTCCTCTTAACACTGCTTTTGCTGTATCCCATAAGTTTTGATATGTTGTGTTGTCATCTTCAATTGCTTCCAGAAAGTTTTTGATCTCTGTTTTGATTTCTTCGATGACCCACTGTTCATTCAGGAGCATGCTGTTAAGTCTCCATGTCTTTTCATATGTTCTGGGGATTCCTGAGTTGCTAATTTCCAGCTTCATTCCATTGTGGTCTGAACACTTCAGAAATCTTGTCAGTAGCTTGAACATTTCAAACATCTTCAGCAGTTGACAGAACATGAATAAATGTGATAATTATAAAACTTATTCCTGGGGTAGGCATTTGGTGCAGTGGTTACATTGACATTAGGACATCTGCATCTCATATCCCGAATCCCTGGGTTTGAGTCCTGGCTCTGCTTCTGATCCAGCTTTCTGCTAATGTTTCCCTTTGGGAAGCAGATTGTGAAGCCTCAAGTACTTGTGTGGGCCCCTGCCACGCAAGTGGTAGGCCTAGGTTGAGTTCTAGGTTCCTGGTCCAGCTCTGGCTCTTGTGGCATTTGGGGAGTAAATCAGCAGATAGGAGATTCATTCTCTCTCTCTCTCTCTCTCTCTCTCTTAGTTTTTTAAAGATGTATTTATCTGAGATGCAAAGAAAGAGAGGGAGAGATATTTTCCATCCGTGGTTCACTCCCAAAATGACCTTACAGCCAGGTCTGGGCCAGGCCAAAGCCAGGAGCCAGAAACTCCATCTGTATCTCCCACATGGGTGGCACAGAACCAAGTACCATGGGCCATCTTCCATAGCCCTCCCAGGAACATTAGTAGGAAGCTTGATCAAAAGCTGAGTAGCTAGGACTCAAAGCAGTTCTCGGATATGGGTTGCTGATGTTGCAAGCAACAACTTAACTTGCTGTGCCACTGCACTAGCCCCTCTCTTTTTCTCTTTCAAACAGACAAATAAATAAATAAGTAGTTTTAAAAATCTTACTCCCACAAAATAACTCCTCAAGATTCAGTTTCAGTGTCAACCAAGACGTTGAACTAGAACAGCTGGCTCCCTTAGCCAAGATTGATCTCTGAGAGATAACATCCAAATAAAGAGAAAACTGTGAAATACTCTTCAAAGTTCACAGATGTTTACAGAAAAAAATCACAGCAGTGCACACACTGTGCTGAGAATCTAAGGAAAATGCTTGGAAACTGATTAATCTGAAGTCTTTTCTGAACTACATCCTGTAGAGGAGGGAAGGATCCCCTCCATCTTCCCGAGTTCTTATGTGGGATCTTTGGCCAGATCTAGGAACTCAGTTAATTCAAGAATTGATTAACCTTTGTTAAGAGTCTTCACAAGAGTGTCAAGTTTGAAGAAATGACCAAAGCATGGTGCTCTTATACTTTTTCGATGAAGAGC
Source organism: Oryctolagus cuniculus (assembly GCF_051225735.1). Lineage (NCBI taxonomy): Eukaryota > Metazoa > Chordata > Mammalia > Lagomorpha > Leporidae > Oryctolagus > Oryctolagus cuniculus. The sequence goes on from NC_142888.1 coordinate 16,639,830, forward strand.
AATAAATATGTGAAGGAAAGACAAGACAAATGAATCTTTGGACTGGTTAGTCAATTATAGAGCTGTTACTAAGAGATATACAAGCATGTAGGAGGTGGGATGTAGAAGATAAGGGTTACTCCAAAGAGTTTGTTTATTCAATTTCATTGAAGCCCCAGTTATCAGTCTCTGGTGACCAAGACTCTATTCTGGACTTGATATGTGGAGGACATCCCCTCAAGAAGAGTCTTTATGGCTTGCTAAGCTACAGTTCCTCAAGTGACTTCAGCTTGAAATCACTATACCAATTTGGCATATTTTACTGCTGGCAGGACCTTAACTCTTTCCCTCAAACTCCAAGACTGGCATCTTCCTCAAATGTTTTAGGGGTTTAGAAGGAAGTTATTGAAGGGAAAATCTTGACATGAAGAAATAGCTTGATAGAGTGAGGAATGAGTAAATATGAGGCTCCTCACTCTATAGGGTAGCTCACCGTTACTCCCTGAACTCATTTAAGCTAATAGATTGAAATCTGGTCTCTGACCCTTTCCCCATATCCCCTGTTAGAAAAAAAGTAGCCTATATTCTAAGAAATATGAGTCAGTAGGTCAATACATCAAGATATCTGAAGAGCAGAACTATTTTAAAAGAAAACTATTCAAGAAGAACCTATCTTAAGAAAAAGGAAATAATAAGAATAGTAAACATAATACAATATATCTTCTTTATGAGAGACAGGCTTAAAGCATGAAGTTTGAAAAGTGAAAGATTATAATAAGTCACACCAAGTAAAGTCTAACCATGAGAATCCTGGTATCCATGTTAGTATCCAACAAAATAGATTTTTTTCAACAAAGCATTTTAGGGTGACAGATGATTAGTAGACAATGATGAATATTCATTTTGCCAAAGATATTTGAAATTCTAACCATGGATGAGCCTCACAAAATAGACTCAAAATGTGTAGAGTTGAAATTGATAGAACCCCAAAACAAAAAGGAGAAACAAAAAGGTATCATGATGAGTAATTTCAGTATTCCTCTCCAAGTTGCCAGAAGATAATGGAGATAAAATTCAGCAAATTTTGAACAAAACAACCAAGAATTTTGACCTAATAAGCTCGTGTAGAATTTTGCCTCCAAAAATTTGAGAATATGAGGCCAGAAATGTGGCACACTCAGTTAATCCACAGCCTGTAGTGCTAGCAACCCATAGAGGTGCCAATTTGAGTGTTGGTTGGTCCATCCCAATACAGGTACCTGCTAATGCACCTGGCAAAGCAGCAGAGGATGACCCAAGTTCTTGGGCCCCTGCACCCACGTGGGAGACTTGGAAGTAGCTCTTGGCTCCTGGCTTTGGCTTATCCCAGCCCAGCCATTGCAGCCATTTCTCTCTCTCTCTCTCTCTCTCTCTCCCTCTCTCCCTCTCTCCCTCTCTCCCTCTCTCCCTCTCTCCCTCTCTCCCTTTCTCTCTCTCTCCCTCTCTCCCCCCTCCCCCCTCCCCCCCTCCCTCCCTCCCTTTTTGTAATTCTGCCTTTCAAATCAATAAATAAAACCTTTAAAACACTTTTGAGAACATATGTTCTTTTTCAAATTATATTTTATAAACAAGACAGTAAAAAAAATAATAAGTCACGTACTGGGCTGCAAAATGAGCCCTAACAAATTTCAAAGCATAGGTATTAGGGACTATTTTCTCTTACAACTCAATGAAATTAGAAAGATAGCAAAAATAATTAACAAATATATTCACTACTTGGAAACAATCTTCCACAGCTCTCATATTTCTGCAACACTTGTAAGCAGGGGTACTAACAGACTTTTGCTAGGCTATCTTTGCAAAGATGTTTGTGTACCAGACAACCTTTGAAGATATAGAATCTCCCTCTAGAACAAAGGATAAGCATGCTTATTTTACAGTAGAAAAGATTTTACCTCCTTACATTCAGGGTTCCTCTCTTGTAACACAACTTACTGCAAATACATGTGTCATTTGGCTGTCTTTGCATCTCCCTGGAGGAATTGGAACTCACAGCCCCAGCACAAGAAAATGCTGATAACACTGACTTTGTCTCTGAGCTAGGGGTCTTAAATATCATCCTTTCATCATCCATAAAAGGTGATATGTTAACTTGTTAGTTAGCTTTGAGTAGGGTAAAATCTCAGCTTGATATCCACATTTTCAGGGCTTTGTAATATTTCAACTTGTGTAAAGAATTTTTTAATGGAACTTGATTTTTAATTGGATAAATGTATTACCATTATCTGGATAAAACCAAGAATACTTTAATTTTGCAAGATTTCAATGTGGTGAAACATTCCAAAATAGAATAAGTAGACAATGTACTGGACTCATTTTGTCTTGGAAAAATATTTATTTAAAAAAAGAGTAAGAAGGAGTAGCTGGAAAAAATTTTATACATTTCAGTATCTTAAAAAGTTATATCGCCGGCGCCACGGCTCACTAGGCTAATCCTCCGCCTTGCGGCACCGGCACACCGGGTTCTAGTCCCGGTTGGGGCGCCGGATTCTGTCCCGGTTGCCCCTCTTCCAGGCCAGCTCTCTGCTGTGGCCAGGGAGTGCAGTGGAGGATGGCCCAGGTGCTTGGGCCCTGCACCCCATGGGAGACCAGGAAAAAAAGCACCTGGCTCCTGCCATCGGATCAGCACGGTGTGCGCCGGCCGCAGCGCGCCGGCCGCGGTGGCCATTGGAGGGTGAACCAACGGCAAAGGAAGACCTTTCTCTCTGTCTTTCTCTCTCACTGTCCACTCTGCCTGTTAAAAAATTTAAAAAAATTAAAAAAAATTAAAAAAAGTTATAAAACTTGCCATTCAACAGTTGAAAGAATGTTTTCTCAAATAAACATGTTATGCAACCAGTTATATTGTGCTTTTTTGGGGAAGGGCAAAATACTACCCACGGATTCTTCTTGAAGCAAAACAAAACTTGTATCTGATCAAGCTTCTAGATCTAACTACCAATTTATAAGAAATATAGGTAACAGAAAAAACAAGTTAAATAACACCTTAGAAATAAAATCAAGGAAATCTACAAAACTCTATAGGATGAGTAAATTGACCAAGTTCCTTCACAAACTATAAGGAAAACAAAGAAACAAAAAAGGACAAAGGTGGAACTTCTAGGTAAAAAAATAAACAAAGACACTTATGAGGTATATCAACCAATTGCAACTTATTCTATCCACCCACATAGAAACACAAAGTGAAAAATACTGTTTGAGTACTAGTTATAGCATTAAATCACAAGTGGTTTCTCACGGGAGAGGCGGTGCCCGCTTGCAGACTGCTTACATGCAAGGTTTCGTGTACATGGCCATCTAGAATTTCACTGTTTCAAGTCTGGAGTGACAAATCTAACAAGCAGATTAAACTCACAGGGTCTAAAACAATGGACAGAGTTGTTGTTAGTGGACCTAAGAAAGTGCTGTCTAAACCAGGAGTAAGTTTTCCCATTGAGAGGCAAATAGAAACTAACAAAAGGGGCTTGATAATAATCAGGTGGGCTTTAAGACCTGGCCAAGTATGAGGACCAGACATATCTATCTATTCACATGGGATACCAGAAGAGACATCATAAGGGAGGTGTGAACCTCCTTAGGGAAGGCACCTTTTGACTTCCATTACCTAGCTTCCATTACCTACAGGCGAGCTGGCCTGAAGAGAAGGCAGGTGGCATCTCTACGAGGAAATTTACAGTACTGCCTGCAGTATTACAGACCCTCCTTGGCTGTCCCCTCAACAGTGGTGGTTACTTTGGAAGTTGAGCTGAGTGAAGGGCTTTTTGCAGCTTAGAGCCAACAGAGTCTGTGGCTCTGACCCAGGAGTCCTTCAACCCCTAAGGCTGTTCTGTTTCCAGTCACCCAGCTCTTGGCTAGCAGAACTTCCAGGGCTCTTCATAAGCTGAATTCTGCTGAAGCCCTGGCTTTCCATGTCAAAAACCAATGCCATTTGCAGTGGACTGGTCTGTTGGGTCTCCTTGATGGCAGATCACTGTGTAAAGCAACCATTAATCAGCCTGCCCCCTATCTTTACATTGCTTCTGCTACCTAGCTTGCTCCTCTTCCTCCTGGTTTCTGGTAAAGTAGACCATAGGAAATCTTTAAGAGAACACAAGTCAAGGGTGTATCAGTCCAATTCCTAATCTTTAGTAGCCTAAGCTAGAAATCTATAGTCACAGCATGTTCTGATAGTGGGTTTTCTGTGAGGGAGACAGTGATGTGAGGAAAGCTATGTCCTCACTTTAACATCAAACATTATTATTACCTTATCCATAAAATTTGAAGTCATTAGTAAAACAATCTCTGCCTTTGTTTGGTTTGAAAAGGGAGGTTTTGTCTCTTTACTGTGCCCACAGTGAGATAAATCTAGCTGTGAAATCATTATTTCTCTATATATAGACAAGCTATTATTACAGAAAATTGTTAGCTATCCCTTTTATAAGATCTAAAGTTCAAACTGTACATCCCAATGTAGAGTCCTTCGAAATATAATCAATTTCCCATCTTGAAGAGAATAGAGAAACGAGGGAACAAGTCAGGCTTCCCAGGTTGCTTACTTTTAGTAACTTAATAGCAATTGAAAACTTAACAAACAGCTTAAACTGTTAAATAACAACTTACAAAAACATTTATCAAAAGGTCCAATGCCTTCTATAAATTTCAACACAGGAGTACATGTATTTGGAAACATCTCTTAAATATCTAATACAGTGTAGCTTGTTTGACCAGCAAACTCAAGGACAAGCATCTCAATGACTTAAACATTTTTAGTTACTTTTTACCAACAAATTTAAAACCTCTGGTACAGAGATTTATTTAAGTCATGTGAACCAAAAAAAGGTATCTTTGATTAATTTATCAGTTTAAATTTATGAACGATCTTTTATTTATAAGGCAATTAAAAGAGAGCTCTTAATAAATTTTCCATTTAGATATATAGTATATATACATATATAACATAATATACAAGACAGAATTATTAAGCAGTTTCAGTAATAGCTTCTTAAAATCTTTAAGTGTTTTTTTAAATTACCATCAATCAATTAGAATTACTTCCTGCTCTTAGTAATCTGAATTAACCATACTTCTTCTCAGTTGGAACCTATAGTCCATTATTGCCTTTATCTGTTTACATAACTGTCCCAAAGTAATGGATACAATAGAGGTCAGGGAAAAAGAATTCCTTTGGAACCTAAAAGAGGACACATTTAAACAGAACTAAGAATGTTTTAACTTCATGAGCAGTAAATCTGCTGATTTTTAGTATTTGGAGAATACAAAACTGTTGATGACAAAAGACTTTAAATAGTTGTGTTTAAAAGTATGAAGTCATTAACCAACAAGAAGAGGCACATGCTTATTCCACACAATATTTTTGAAAGCACCTGTAGGATTTTATAAAACATTTAACCCTTTTAGGCCTCTGGGCCTTTGTCATTAAGATAACTATCATTTCTGATAACAACACAGCAAGATCGCTAGGCTTTTGTAACTTTTGGACATTTGTATCAGTATCATTTTACATGATCATAACTTAAAATTTAGTAGCACTTCACATCTTGAGTACCTTTAATATAATCCAAATAGCTTGTTAGTTGGTGTCTCTGCAAGATGAGCAATATATCCTTTGACATTTCCAGGGACCCAAATGGAAATATCAAAATCCTAGAAATTTGAACTTTGATTTTTTGAATGCCTATCAAAGATGCCAAGAAGGTTTAAAATATCCAGTAGAAACAGGATCCCTTATCATCATGACATAATACAGACCAGATTTGATCATTTTTATAAAGTGATTACACAAATGCTTTAGAATGAATATATATTCAAACAAACCATAACTCTTAATAATTCAGCTGTTTTTAAACAATCAGAACTTAACAGAGACATTAAGAGAACACAATAGATTACTCCAGCAGAACACAGAATCTGTCTCTTTGATCATCCCAAAATTCCATCCTTTCACATTCAGTCTGTGGGTATCTTTTTTGGTTAGATGTAATTTTTGTAGGCAGCAAATAGATGGATTTTGTTTTTTAATCCATTCAGCTAGTCTGTGTCTTTTAACTGGAGAGTTGAGGCCATTTACATTCAAGGTGACTATTGATAAGTAATGACTTTGCCCTGCCATTTTTCTATCAATATTCCTATTGCTTACTTTGGATTTCCTTTGTACTTTTACTGAGAGATTTTCTGCCTTCACCTTCTTTCATAGTGAATGTTTCTGTGTGTAGCATATCCTTAAGCATTTTTTGTAAGGCTGGATGTGTGGTGAAATTCTTTCAATTTCTGTTTATTATGAAAGGTCTTTATTTCATCTTCATTCATAAATGAGAGCTTTGCAATGTGCAGTATTCTGGGTTGGCAAGTTTTTTTTTCTCTTAAGCCTTGGAATGTATCTCATCATTTTCTCCTAGCCTGTAGGATTTCTATTGAGAAGTCCTTTGTGATTATACTTGGAGATCCTCTGAAAGTAATCTTGAGTTTCTCTGATGCACATTTTAGAATCTTTTCTTTATGTTTTACTGTGGAGAGTCTGACTACAATTTGTCATGATGAAGATCTTTTCTGATCATGTCTATTAGGAGTTCTATGTGCTTCCTGTACTTGGATGTCCCTTCCTTTCTCCAAATTAGGGAAGTTTTCTGTTATTATTTCACTAAAAAGGCCTTCTAATCCTTTCTCTCTTTGAAAACCTTTGGGAACTCCTAGGACCTGTATGTTGTGTAGTTTGATAGTATCCTGTAGATCTCCAATAGTGTTTTTTAGTTTTCTAATTTCTTCTCTTGTTTTTAGTCTGTCTATAAAATTCCCTGTGCTTTTTCTTCTAATTCGGATATTCTTTCTTCTGCTTCACTGATTCTGTTGTTAAGGCTTTCCACTGCACATTTTATTTGTTCTATTGAATTCTTCATTTCCAAGATTTCATTTTGATTTCTTTTTAAGATCTCAATTTTTGGGAGAAATTTTCTTTCATGTCATGTACAGATTTCCTCAATTCTTGCATTTGCTTCTGATTACTTCCAAGTCATCCTACAATAAATTTTTTGAATTCCCTTTCTGGCATTTCTTCAGTCTCTTCATCTTCACATTCCAGTATTGAAGTGTTCTGTTCTTTTGGGAGTGTCCTGTTGTCTTCTTTACTCTTATTTATTGAATTGCTGCATTTATTATTAGGCATTTGTGGAGATACTTGTTATTTTTTTTTAATTTTTTTATTTTTTCCCTGTGATAGCTTTTATCTTTGGACTATGGCTCTATGGATTAGTGGAGTGTCCACTTTTTCAGTGAATACCTAGACGCATGTGGTGGGTATGGCCAGGAAGCTCTTTTCAGTGCTTCAGGGTGAAGGGAGTATCCAAGGTGACACCCAGGTTAGGCATGGTAAATCTCTTTTTTTTCTAATCAGAGTGGAAGTTTGTTCCACTCTGTTGGCAAAGTCTCAGCTTACCTCCTCTCCTCAGAAGAGACCAGTGTTTGGGTGCCAGCCCCAGTGGGCATAATATTCATCCACACTTCCACAAGAATCATACACAGGGTCTGTGCAGTCCTTGGTGAGAGCACAGATTCTGCAGCAATGACCCTCACAAAGGAATCAAGGAGCCCTGGGTATGTGGAACCTCCCACAATGACTGTCCAAAGTCCCAGCCACACCCTGAGCCTTCCTACACAGCCACAGTGTTTTCAAGGTCCTGATATGCAAAGGATGCTCATTGCAGGGTGGTTGGGGAGAAACAAACAAGCCCCCCCTTTATTTTTGTCCTCCAGTTTGGAAGATATACTGTCCCCCACAGGGCTCCAAGCTGGATTCCGGCCAGGCTCTTCCCGCAACTTTATTGCCAGTGACTTGTGCTGCTGCAGTCTAGTCTCACCTCACTCCAGAGCTTGTGCTGATGCTCTCAGCTGCTGGAGTCCTGAGTTCTGTGCATCCACATCCTCCATATATGTCCACAGTATGCCTCTAATTTGTGTGGAGTTTCCTCTGCCATTTTTTCCCTAATTCTTCCCTGAGACTGTACTCTCTCTGTCTGCATGTCCTGCGAGGCCCACACTGTCAGGATGGTGGGGCAATGGCATTCTTCAACGAGAAGCAGCAGATAAGTTTCAGTGAACATGCCCATTTATTAACAATCAGGCATAACCTTTTAAAGGGCAGGCAGAGGAGTAGCTAGTTCAGGATAGCAACACTAATTCTATAGGATAAAGCATATACTGGTGCCTCTACGCTTCTCCAATCAACTTGAAGGTCATGTAGCCTATGTAGCCTTCCAGGTGCTCTTAATGGGTCTGGGCCACACCCGGGAGCTGTTTACCTAGTTGACAATTGCAAGGCCCCTCAACATGAAGTGGAGGAGGGGGAAATGTGCCTGGGGCTCCTGCCACCTGCCAGCAGTCAGTTCATGTGTGGCTCTCAGTGTGCCTGAACCACTGACCAGGGTTTTTTTTTCCCAGGAGGCGTGGTGTGCCATGCCTTCTTAACCTCCTACATGGGCTAGGCAGGCAGTCTCACAGCCAGGCACAGGATCACCCACATCTCTCCACTTTTTAAAAACTATATTCTCCTAGGCTAGAGCAGTAAGCTCTCTCCCTATTCAGCCATCTTAATCCTTCCCTCCCCCCTTTTGTTCTATTCTTGAGGCTTACCCAAATTAGGGAGGGCAATTTGCTTTTCTCAATCTAGCAACTCAAATGCTAATCTCACCCAAAATTCCCCTCAGAGACACACCCAAAATAATGTTTGACCAGATATCTGAATGTCCTATGACTAGGTCAAGTTGACACATAAAATTACAAGCATGGTAACTTTGTAGACAAGATATATAAACAGAAACTGGATGCAAATTCAGTCTAGTCTTTGTGGTCAATAGATGCAGTTTGTTGGCAACAGATGAGATGATGCATCAGTGTCAATTTAGCATGAGGCCTCTGGCAGAAGAGTGATTTACAGACTCCATTTCCATGTAATACCCACATGTCTCAAATGAATAACATAGCCCATACCACTGGGTGCCTAATAAAAAGAAAAAGAAGCTCATTTATTTACAGTGAATATTCTACCAGGAAGGAGGGGATGGAGGGACAGAGCGAGACAAGAGAGAGAGAGAAATGGCTTACAAGGAGGTGGTGTTGTTTTCTCTTGCATGAATATTTATGTAGGTCTCCATATTTCCCAATCCAAAGGGATCTCAGGGAATCCTCCTAACGAAGTATACATGGTTCAAGCATTTTATAGTGCTCTTTCCTATGGGAATGTGTATAGTTAAGTAAGAAAAGCAAAAATGGAATAGTCCAATACCATTTGTTTAAAAAATAAACCTGGGGTAGATATTTGCCTAATGGCTAAGATGCCTCTTGGGATGTCTGCATCCCATATATGATTGCCTATGTTTGAGTCCTGTCTTCATTCCCGATTCCAGCTTCCTGATAATGCACCCTCTGGGAGGCAGCAAGTGTTAGCTCAAGTGTTACCGGAGAATGGCAGGGTCCATGTCTTCATGCAAGAAAGAATTCAGGCATGAGACAGAGAGTAAGTGGAAAGCAAACAGCAAGGTTTATTAGGATAGGGACATCCATAAGAACGGATGGGCACCTCTCCAGACAGAACCTGAGAGAGAGTGCCCAGTCGCTCAGACTGGGGAGAGCAAGGTCACATGGTTGAGTTGAGAGAGTACACCTGGGCAGGCCAGGCGGGCGGCTCAGCAGAGAGGCAGAGGGCTGAGCACACAGTCCGGTTGAAGCCGGAGGTTTTTAAGGGGATGGGCTTTGCCTCCCCACCTATGCTCCTCCTGGAACAAAGGACTTTTTGGATGTAAATATGAAAAATTGCTATCTGAGTTTTCCCCCTGAAGTTATCAGACAGGAGGAAGCCTGGCTGGCATTGCCCCAGTTAGAGGAAGGATAGGCAGAACCCCCCCTGGAAGATCAGGATCATTTTGAAGTACAGATACGGGGCTGCACCTGGAAGGTTATCAGGCAGAAGGGGCGGGACCCCCGCCTGGCAGGTTATCAGGATGACTTTGAGATGCATATGCTGGACCTAGATGTCAACTCTTTAGGCCTTTGTCACACACATATAAGCTCATATCTAACTTCCTACCTAACACAAGTACTTGGGTCCCTGCCATCCATGTAAGAGACTCGGAGTGAATTCCAGGCTCCTGGCTTCAACCTGATCAAGCCCTGACTGTTAAAAGCATTTGGTGAGTGGCCAGCACCGTGGCTCACTTGGCTAATCCTCTGCCTGCAGCGCCGGCACCCCGGGTTCTAGTCCCAGTTGGGGTGCCAGATTCTATCCCGGTTGCTCCTCTTCCAGTCCAGCTCTCTGCTGTGGCCCGGGAGGGCAGTGGAGGATAACCCAAGTGCTTGGGCCCTGCACTCACATGGTAGACCAGGAGGAAGCACCTGGCTCCTGGTTTCAGATCAGCGCAGCACGCTGGCCGTATCGGCCATTTGGGAGGGTGAACCAACGGCAAAGGAAGACCTTTCTCTCTGTCTCTCTCTCTGTCTAACTCTGCCTGTCAAAAATAAAAAATAAAAATAAAGCATTTGGTGAGTAAACCAGAAAAATGGGCTTGCTTGCTCTTTCTTCCTCTCTAATAAATAAATACATAAAATTTAAATAAAATATATATAAAGTATATATTTGCATAAGTGTAGAGTATTGTGAACTTTGCCATGAGGAAAACTGGAAAGCAATGGGTTGCTGAAGTAAAGTATGTTCATTATTAGAATTTCTTTTAAGCATTATGCATAGATTAAGTTCTTAATCATATGTGTATATTATTAATATATTAAGTCCTTATTCATACATGTATAATATGGATATATTTACATATATAGAGAGAAGGGAATAAAAATAAAAGGAAAAAAAGGAGGGGGAGAAAATGGGGAGCAGAGAAGGGGAGAGGGAGGGAAGGGAAAAGATAGGAAGAGAGGGAGAGAGAAATAGAATGAAAGCAGGAAATGAATGAAGAGAATGAAGGAAGGAAGAAAAAGAGATAAAGGAGGAATGGAAGGGAAAGGGAGAAAGAAAGAAATGCAGTTTCCCTATTTCCATTGCCTCCTCCCTTTACCTGCTATCCATTAGAATAGAGGAAAACCCAGCTTCTCACTGGTCTCTGTCATAATGCTGTTACTCCAGACATCAGAGGTTTCTTTCTTAGTTTCTTCTCAGGGCAAGGCACAGGAGTAGTAGTGTAATTACCATAACTTGAACTTCTCAACAAATTCCTCCCTTCCCCTCTCCCCTTTCTGGACCACTGAATTTCTGAATATGAGCCCTCTATTCTCCCACGATGGGAAAAAAATTCCACTACAGTCATTCTTAGGTTCTCTGGCTTCTTCCAAGGTTATGTCACAGTTTAGTAATCTCATACAATGCCACTTGAAGGTCATCTACAAGCTCCCACCTTGCCCTCCACAATTCCTTGTTCATGGCTTCCTATAATCCCATTTGCTGCAGGTCCAATCCTCCCTCAAGTCATGCCACACCTTTAGTGGTGGGATAGGAGTCACAAGGGACTGTCAGAAAGCAGACCCAGGTTCATGATTTTCTAAGACATCAATATCACTCTTCCTTCTTCCTCCAACCACATGATTGACCTGATTTAAGAAAATAGTTTTATAAGTTAAAATATGCTCCTAACTGGGATATAACGACAATAAAACACTAGCTTTTAATCTGTCTTGCAGTTTGAGCTGAAATATTCACTTCCGGAATCTTGACGCTTGACTCTGTTTCTTAAGATGAAGAAAAATTATTATATTTGGCCAAAGAAAATTCATAAAAAGCAGTCTTGCACTTGCCTTGGTTTTTTCATGTTCCTAAAACCAAAGTTAGTACATCACAAAAGCAGCTTTCACAAGTATTCTCTGTGGATCGCAAGTAAAATGTTTAGAGGCTTTCTACTTGACCTTATTCATTTCAACACTTCACTTGCTCTTCATATGACGTTGGGCACAGGAGGACTGAAATAAGGGCTGTGAGGAACAGAAATGTTTCAGAACTAAATATGCAATGGCCATGGATCCTGACCACTCTGAGATTGAGGCCAAGTCAAGGTCAAAGCCATGGTTGATAACTAAATCTCATACTGAAATCCACCACTACCTCTTCCCCACCTCCCAGAGTGCTTAGAAGGGGAGGTTCTAGTCATAACCCTATAATAGGGGCTGGGAGAACAAAAAACTAAGAAAATAAAATGAGTAATGGCTGCAGAGGCCAAATTGGAACAAATTACCAAGAAATTATTCAACATACCCTAAATATTCATTGCATGTGTCTTACTATACTAAGTGTACCTTGCTTTGTAGGTTTCATAATACATAAACTCTTGAAATAGAAACTTCATTAATTTCATCTTTGTATAATAGTTCATGCTCTATAAATACTTGCTGAATTTAGTTGAATTTTATAGTGTGAGCAGATAAAAATTTGTCAGGCAGTTTTCAATGAACAAGTAAGATATGAAAGGAAAACAATCCAAATTACATTTATTGCATCTCAAATTCTTTCCTTTTTAAAGATTTATTTATTTATTTATTTGAAAGTCAGTTACAAAGAAAGGAGGAGAGACAGAAATCTTCCATCTACCAGTTCACTCCCCACATGGCCACAATAGCCACGGATGGGCCAGTGTAAAGCCGGGAGCTTCATCCAAGTCTTCCCCATGGGTAGCAGGGTCCATCTTCCTCTGCTTTTTCCAGGCCATTAGCAGGGAGCAAGGCCAGAGGTGGAGCAGCCGGGACACGAATCAGCACCCATATGGGATGCCTTTGTCAAAGGTGGCAGCTTTACCCACTACTATACCACAATGCTGGCCCCTGCATGTCAGATTCTTGTGTTAGCAGTAAAAACTCAGCAAGAGACCTTATTGATAATAAAGACAGTATTCATGAGTATATGGGCCCAATGATCTATAATAGACAAAAATATCAACATAATATCAGACATTTTCTATCATATATGGGGAAGAAATAAAAACGTATTATCATCAAACAGTACTAATCTATCAGTTTTAGTATTTTGTTAAAGATTTATTTTATTTATTTGAAAGGCAGTGTTACAGAGAGTAGTAGAGACAGAGAGAAAAAGAGGTCTTTCATCCATCTGTTGGTTCACTCCCCCAAATGGCCACAACGGCCAGAGCCAAGCCGATCTGAAGCCAGGAGCTTCTTCCGGGTCTCCAACCTGGGTGCAGGGGCCCAAGGACTTTGGTCATCCTCTACAGCTATCCCAGGCACTTTAGCAGGGAGCTGGATAGGAAGTGGAGCAGCCAAAGACTCAAACTGGTGCCCATATGGGATAGTGCTTCTGCAGACTGGGGCTTTAACCTACTGCGCCACAACGCCAGTGCCCAGTTTTAGAACTTTTACTTCTGTTATAGTGTAGATAAAATGAAGAAACAAAGATACAACATTTTTCTCATTGATAACATCATCACCCATCAAAGAAACTAAAAACAAAACAAATAATGGAGAAAAGAAAGACTGGGACAAAATTTATTTAATATTTTAACTAGGAGTGGGTATTAGACAGCTAGAGGTAATATTCTTCAATTTCCCACTTTGCTTTTATGCAAATTTTTTCTAGAATGATCAAGCACTACCTTTATAATTAAGAAAGAATTTTAAGTGAAAAAATAGAATTGGGCTCCAGAAAAGGATAACTAAAATGAGCAAGAGAAAAACTTGATTAATATGTATGGAAAAGCCAAAAATCACAGCATGGGATGACAGGAGGCAGTAAGGGAAACAAACTGTAAATGAACAAGCATCAGTTTGTTCATCTTGAATAAGGAGAATGGGAGCTAGAGGAGCAAATTTCTGATATTCAAGAATCAAAAATGGTCCTGCTACTGTCTGTGGCATGCAGAATAACACCCCACCCCACTCCCAGCAAATTTCCATGTTCTGCAAATTTGGAAATTCCCGGAACCTGTGAATGTGGTACCTTACACAGCAAAGGGGACTTTGTCAATGTGACTAAATGAAGGATTTTGACAAGGGGATGTTTTCTTCAATTATCCACATGGACACACTGTGATAATAAGAGTCCTTATAAAATGAAGATGGGAGAATCAGCGTCAGAGGAGACGTGATATTGGAAGCAGAGGTCAGTGTGGTCGACACACAGCCACAACCAAAGGAATGCTTGTAGCTGGAGGCTGAAAAGGCAGGGAAACTGAATGTTGCCTGAAGCCTCCAGAAGGAATGCAGCCCTGACAATGTAACTTAGCCAAGCGAGAATGATTTTGGACTTCTGATCTCCTGAACTGTAAGAGAATAAATCTGTGTTGCTTTAAGCTAGTAAACTAGTGGTAATTTCTCACACTAGCAATAACAAACTAATAATACTGCCTGTTCGTGCATGCATTCAGTTCCAGCTCCAGCCACCAACTTGCAGTTCCCTGTAACGCCAAACACCTTCACACCTGTGCCTCAAACACCTCTCCCGACCATCTGCCTAGATCCTGTCTTCTTCAAGAGTAACTTCAGTCATCATTTCTCCTTGGAATCTTTGCTTACACTGAGCTCCTCTGTCGCTCCCCCATTCGCGGAGGAACGACACAGGACCCTGCGCTGTTCCTTTTGCCTGGCCCTTCCCGGGTTAGCTGCTGTTTCCCCACTCGCAGAGGAACGATGCCGTCCCGGGTTAGCTGCCGGCCCCTCCACCTCCGTGGAGGGGCGGCACCCCCCGCCGCTTTCCCCGCTTCCGTGGAGGAACGGCATACCACCTGCCGGCTCTCTCAGGGGCTGCTCAGGTGTTCCTCAGGTGTTCCTGGTGCATGCACCATATTGTGGGAGAGCAGATGCATAGAATAAGTCTTAATTCCAGTAACTTAGTCTAGTCTCAGTTGTTCCCCACACTCCTCCACTGTCCAGTACCCCCAACATGCCTTCTTTTAGCATTTCTCACACTTCAGCTGCAATCATCTATAATCTTATTCCTGTTTGTACCACTTTGCCAAGTCCTTAATAAGTAGCTCTGTTACTTGTTCCCCAGTTATTTTCAGGGTCTCTCTAATAACATAGCAAACTTACAAAGAATCGCGCCTACTCCTTTGTGCATGTACACATGTGTGTCTCCCCTCTATGTGAATAAGACTCAGTATTCTATGCCCATACCCTCAAACACACACACACGCACACATACACAGCTGCAGGGGCAGGGGCTGGTGCTGTGGTGTAGCAGTTAAAGCCGGCATCCCATATGGGTGCCAGTTCAAGTCTTCGCTGCTCTACTTCCAATCCAGTTCCTTGCCAATGGTCTGAGAAAGCAGTGGAGGATGGCCCAAGTGCTTGGGCCCCTGTACTCATGTGGGAGACCCAGAAGAAGCTCTTGGCTCCTGGCTTCAGCCTGGCCCAGTCCCGGCCATTGCAGCCATTTGGGGAATGAACCAGTGGATGGAAGATCTCTCTGTGTCTCTCTCTGTCTCTCTCTCTGTCTCTGTCTCTCTCTCTCTCACCCCCTGCCTTATCTGTAACTCTGCATTGACCTGATCCAGCTCCAGCCATTGCAGCTACTTGGGGAGTGAACCAGTGGATGGAGGATATTCATTCTCTCTCTCTCTCTCTCTCTCTCTGTGTGTGTGTGTATGTGTGTGTCTCCTTTCCCTGTAATTCTGCCTTTCAAATAAATAAATAACTCTTGTTTTTAAAAGAAAAACAAATATAGTGGTCAACAGGAGAGAGCAGTTGATAGTGGTTTAGAACCAGAACCTTCCAGTTACATAGAACTGGATAAAAATCCAGTTTCACAACCTACTGCATGCCCTTGGACAAATTATTTAACTTCCCTGAGCCCATCTAGCTCATCTGTATAAAGGGGATAATAATAGACACTTTCTCATAAAGTTAATTCTCATTACAGAAGATATTTCATGTAAAATGTACAGCATGGTGCCAGATACAAAGCAAGCAATTAATATTCAGCAGATATTAATGGGGTATATTTAAAGCACTCAGCACATTTCTGCCCAATTATTTCAAAGTTGTTTCCTTACACATTAGGATATGTTGTGAAATACACACATACACACACACACACACATACACATTCATTTACTCTACAGACACAAACAGTGACAAATATAAAAGATTGCTCCACCTTGATCTTTTCTATGGGATGAGGAGCTCATTGCCCCTGCAGCAACCTAGAGTTCGGCTGCTAAAGACTCACAGCGGATTCCCACTTTAGAAGTTGCCCCCCACTTAACTTCCTCATCTAAGTCTTCACCCCCTCCTGGAGTATAAAATCCAACCCCTTTGTTTTAGTTCAGGATCATTCTGAAGGGTCACTCTAGCTGCAGAGCTCCTTGTGAGATGTGCAGAGGCCTCTGTGGAAACTCTTCAGCTTCCCCCTCTTCTTCACAGAGATTGCTCTCAAGATCATTTCTCAAGAAACTTATTACCAATCTGCATCTCAGAGTCTGCTTTCCCAGGAACCTGGATTAAGTCAAACAACCATAATATGGACAAGGCACTGCTGTTGAGCAAGGTTAGCAAATTTCTGCTTAAGGCCAGATCAGACACAAAAAGTTCATAGAAGTGCTTATGGTAAAAAAAATTATACATGAGTTTCCAAAGGTTTTTGCATAAAAATAAACTTATCTTTTAATTCCATTTTTCCACATGCTTTTTGAAAAACTCTTATAGTACATGCTTTAGATTTTGGTAGGCTATATGTTCTTTGTCACATATATTCAATTCTGCAACTCTGGAGTGAAAGTAACCATAGATAATACCTAAATATGGCTGTGTTCCAACAACTTTCCTTTGTGGACACAGGATTTGAAATTTCATGTAACATTTGCATCTCACTGTTCTTATTTTGGTTTGTGAGGATGTTAGACCATTTCAAAATGGAACAAAAACATCCTTAGCTTTCAGAAGTGTCAGAAATAGGTGACAGGCCAGATTTGGCCAATATGCCATACCTAGTTTGCCAATCCTAAGCTAGAGGAAAGGGTGAGAGCAGTGAAGCTCTTAGGAAGTTACCACTCTAGTGAAAGTGTTTACAGAATTTAATATGGGACCCACCGCTTGTAACCCTTCTTGGTTCCAGGTTAAGAAGGCATGGGGAAAAGGAAGAGAAAAAATGAGAAAAAGTAAGATTCACCACTTCCTTTGAAGCTTAGTACAACCAAGAAAATTCATACATTTAGCAAAATAAAACTCAATGGTTAAATGTTCAATATGTGGTATTTTCCATCTAGAAAATCTCATCTCCACCAATAAACAGAATTTGAGGATTTGAGTGGCTGTTGTGTGGCTATTGCTGTAGATAAATAATTATTCCAAAGGAAAAACACAATTGCAATTTGCTATTTTTTAATATTTACAATATATTTTAAAATTATACAGGATAAAAGAAATAGAAAGATATATTTTGAAAAAATGTTTAAACATTCTATCCAAATATAGCAGCCTTCTACAGTCCATTTCCCTCAAGAACAACTTGAAGGAATTCACTTGAGTACCAAACACAGTAACTCTTTTATAAAAATATATTTATTTATTTATTTATTTGAAAGGCTGAGTTACAGAGAGGCAGAGAGAGAGAGAGAAAGTCAGTCTTCCATCCGCTGGTTCACTCCCCAAATGGCCTCAATGGCTGGAGCTGGGCTGATCCAGGAGCCAGGAACTTCCTCCAGGTCTCCCTTGTGGGTGCAGGGGCCCAAGCACTTGGGCCATCTTCTGCTGCCTTCCAGCAGAGAGCTGGATCAGAAGTGGAGCAGCTGGGACTGAAGTGGTGCCCATATGGGATGCTGGCACTGCATCTTTACCCACTATGCCACAGTGCTGGCCCCAAACATATTAACTCTTTATCCTGAAACTTTTTGGCTTTTCAGTTTTGCCATAGTGTGTTTCATTCTTAGTTGGCTTGTCCTCTTGTTCAGTATCTATACTGAATTAAATGAATTGTAGCCTTTTCTTGTTTGTTTTTTTTTAACTTTGTTACTGTACAGACCTCTCTTTGAAATCATTCTGTACAGCTCCTCTTCTCACACTTCTCATAATGATTTTCTTTCTATGAGATTTCATCTTAATTCATGCCTCACTTCTTGGTGACCTTTACTTCTCTATCTCATGACTATCATTTACAACCCCCTCCTGCACATTCTCAGAATGAATGAATAAGTGTTGCTTTGGTTTTGAGTCATTGAGAGAGAGGAATGGAAGCATCCTCCCTATGGATTCACATTGCTATACTGAGAAATATGAAGACTAGGAGTGCTGATCTCAGTTGACACCAACTGTAATAGGCGGCTAATGACTATATCCTTAGCTTTTGAGGCCTCCAGATTCTTGTCTCTAGATACTTGAAGACTAATTTGGTCCACACTTGTCATGATAAGTTCAGATGCCAGAATCTGGGTAGGAGAACTGTCATGAAACATGGTGTCCATAATGTACTGTTTGTATAACTCCACCACCTTCTGCTCCAGGTACTCATTCAGCACTGCATTAGAAATAGGCTTCTGCATTTGTAGGCTGCTTTTCTCTTTGATGCTCGTTATTCTCCAGTAGGATGAGTACCGCTGAACAGGTTTTGGGGGAAAGTCACTGGGGTGAGTGGAAATGGAATCCTCCATGGGCAAAGGAATCTCAGACGACTTCAGCAAAGGACCATATTCAAAACTGCTCTCAGAAGGGAAGTCTGTTGACACTGAGTTAATGGCCATCACCTGTCCCCCTGCAATATGCAAGTCATTGTAATTCTTGCAGATACTCTTGCAGGAAGGTGGAACCAAGTAGGTCTCTCTGCTGGGCTCTCTACATATTTCAACTGCAGGCATGTTTGGACTTTCAAACACAGGATTGGGGTTTGTCTGCAGCAAAGTGACTCTCTGACTTCTACTCTGTTGGCTGTCTCTTGAAGTCACTGAAGAAATGAACTTGCCAGAGGATTTGCAGCTCACAAAGAGACTTCTGACTTGTGTTTCATCCATGGAGGAATAGGAAAGAGCAGCAGTGGAATTCGTCTCTTCTTCCCTTTCCTCAGCCACCTGCTCATTACAAGATGTGCAACTCCAGTGGATGTCATTCCAGCAGGCAAGTCCACTGAGATACCCTTCTGACAGCATTCTGGAAAGAGAATTAAGGAGTAAAAATGGGGACAAAGAAGACTGGGTTCTTAAAAATTGACAGTTGATGCAACAGAAAAGTAAAGAACAGTGAATGAGTTCATGCCATTCATTCAAGAAGCCATTACCAATTCTGTGTCTGTTGTATACCAGAACTGTGGCATGTGCTGAAGATGAAAAAGGATATAGTTCCTCCCTTCAGGAAGTTTCCCACTATGAGAGAAAACAAATTGAATATAAACAATCTCAACATTTTATCACTGAACATTATAATATTGATAGGCACAAAGAAAGTACAGGGGAAGGGCTTCTAACAGTCTGAGAAGGGGGAGAAGTTACAGGCTGTGTCATAGAGAAGCTGACATGTCAGTTGCCTGTTGAAGAGTAAGTAGGAGTTCTATCCATAGAAAGAGAGTTATAAAAGAATATGGTGCCATAGCCTATACACCACATACCAAATAGCTGAGAACAAGCAGAAAGAGCTTGGAAAACAGGGTGGAACTGGATCATGAAAGACCTTGGGAATGAAGCAGAAATTTGAGTTCCGTCTCATGGAAAATGGAGAGTGATCAAAAAAGCTTGCATATTGGAGGGCAGCATATCTAGTGGATATGAGAACTATGGTGAGGAAATCCAAGGCAAAGTCTGCTGAAAACAAAAGCTGTATCTTACTCATCTTTGTATTTTATCCTCTGGAACTAGCACAGTTACTTGCATTTAGGAGGAACTCAAAAGATTTTTGTTAATTTAAATTTAGCAATGACAACCATTATATAGTATGAAATTAATCCATACTCAACATATCATGAAGAGCCACAAAGTTTTACCTACCTTTACAATCCAGAAGAGACTACAACCCCTCCCACTTCTCAAAATACGTTCAGGAAATGTCTCTGCACTCAACTGATGTGTTTACCTCTGCCCTAGTTACCAAGGAGCTTTCCTGACAGTGGGTTTTCCCTACACCTGCCTCCCCTGCCTATCCTCAGCAGTTGTCACTGAGGTCTGGAGTGGCCAGAATAGGCTAGAAACAGCAGCTGCATTTTCTAAAAAAGGAACACACTGGCATTCCTGGCAATGGGGCAACAGGCAACAGCAAGAAAAAGTCCTCTTTGGCCTCAAGGGCTGGGCTTCTAAAACAAACCTGCCAACTTGAGCCTGAAATTGGAAAGTCACATTAGACAGAAAGGGATTGTTTTAAACCATATTCAAAGGCCATTTTCATATAAAATAGTACCTCTTTTACATTCATGTAGCTATTATTTTGCAAGTAAATGAAATATGTTCCTCTTTTTTAGTTGTATAAGGGTAATATTATAAATGTTTTTCTCTTTTGGAACTATTCCCAGGTATATTCACCAAATTTATCAGTTATTTAAATCCTTTTACTATATTTTAGGCATAGTTATGTGCCATAAAATACAAAGCTGAAGATTTTAAACAACTCCTTGAGGTATTATTGTAAGCTGAGCACACTTACAAAGAGAAAATGCTGTCCTTTCCTAAGAAAGACTTTTCAAAATACAGTTCAACAAGCCTAACATCCATGTGTAAAGGTAAATCTTACATGCATGAAAATATAATTAACAGAGCAAAAGAATTTATCATAAAGGCCTCATAATGATGCACTTACTTCCCAGTTCTCCCCAGCCTTGCCTATCCCTCCCCAGGAGACAGACAGTTCATTCCATTTGTAAGGCCTCAAGGTACAACTGTGGGAAATCAAGGCAAATGTACTGTTGACTTTTAAATTCCTAAGTAGGTTTTAGAAATTCTCGGCAGAAGTAATTGTGGTACAGCTGGTTAAGCTGCTGCCTGCGATGCCAGCATCCCACGTGAGTGCCAGTTTGAGTCCCAACTGCTCCACTTCTTATTCAGCTCTCTGGTGATGCACATGAGAATGTAGTGTCAGATAGCCCAAGTACTTGTGCCCCTGCTGCTCACATAGGCGACACAGATGGAGTTCCAGGCTCCTGGTTTCCGCTTGGCCCAGCTCTAGCGATTGCAACCATTTGGGGAGTGAATCTGCAGATGGAAGAGTTTCTGCCTCCCTCTCCCTCTCCCTCTCCCTCTCTTTCTCTATTCTCCTCTCTCTCTCTCTCTCTCTCTCTCTCTCTCTCTCTCTCTCTCATTCTGCCTTTCAAACAAACAAATAAGCCTTTTACAAACCTTTTTAATAGTTTTGGAGAAACAGCTTGTTATATACTATAACCTGAGATTTGAAGCTTCAGAATCCAGAACCATGAAAGACTTAGGGTATAATATTTATGCACCAATAAAAGACTCAAGTGGACCAAATTCATCATGGCTGAGAAGAAGAGAAATTGACATCAGAGCTTCCTGAACTCAAGTGGGCAAGCAGATCACCCTTCATTCAAACCCACAATCAGTAGAGCCCAGGAAGCTACTTGGATCTCCATCCTTAAATATAAGTGTGATTTTGAAAAATCTCAGGAGAGGTTTGATATCTGAGACACCAAAATGGTCACTTGAAGGAAGTAAAGTATATGGGGGTATCATGGCAGGAATCTCTACCTTCAATATTCTCAGAGTTAAGGGATAATATTATAATCTTGAATTACAAATGAGATACTATTTTTAAAATAAGTATTCCAACGTCCTTGGAAATTAAAAATGATAATTTTAAAACTCAATAGAAGGATTTGAAGATAAAGTTTAAGCAAATCCTCATTTTGAGAGTGAAAGAAAAATGCAAGATAGAAAATAGTAGAGAGAAGGTAAAATTCGAAAAACAGTCCAGGAGATCCATTATCTGAATAACAAACAGAAGGTTTAAAAAAAGAACAAAACAACTATGTGAGAAATTCAAAGAAACAATTTAAGAATGTTTCTCAGAATTGCAGGACATGAGTTCCCAAAATCGTGAGTAAAAAAATATATCTACACTGCCACTCATTATTACAAAATGATAGAACACTTGGAATAAAAAGAAGATCCTCTAAGTTTCCAAAGAGAAAAGTCAAACACAAAAAGACCATGAACCAGAATCTTCAGAGTCCTCAGTAGCAATGTAGGCAAACAGTAAGACAATGAAAAAAAAGTCTAAATTTTTGAATGAAAGTTATTTTCCTTTAATTTTTTTCTTTTTTTAAAGATTTATTTATTTTATTTGAAAGGCAGAGTTATAAAGAGAGAGGGCGACACAAAAACTTCCATCTGCTGGTTCACCCTGCAAAAGACTGCAATGATGGGAGCTGGGCCAGACCGAAGCCAGGAACTTCTTCAGGGTCTCCAACATGGATTCAGGGGCCCAAGAACCTAGGCCATTTTCCACTGCTTTCCCAGGTGCGTTATAAGGAAGCTGGATTGGAACCAGTGCCCATATGTGATGCAGAAATCGCAGGCGGCAGCCTAACCCTCTATGCCACAGCACTGGTCCCATATTTATTTTTTATTTATTTGAAAGGTGTAGAGACAGAGGCAGGGAGAGGCAAAGAAAGATGTTCCAACTACTAGTTCACAACGTGTATGCTCACAAAAGCCAAACTCTGCCAGGCCAAAGCCAGGAGCCTGGATGTGAATCTGGGTTTCCCTTGTGAGTGGCAGGGACCCAAGTACTTGACCCATCATCTGCTGTTTCCCAGGGTGTGCAGTAGAAGGAAGCAGTAAAAACCAGGACTCAAACCAGGCACTCCAATACAGGTTGCAGGCATTGCAAGTGGTGCCTTAACCACTGTGCCAAACCCCACCCTAAATGAAACCTACTTTTAGCCCAGAATTTTATAACCAGAAGTTGTGCATGAAAAAATAAACTATTGTTTACTGCTTATAAGTAGCTTTTACATAGCCATGATACTATATATAAAACACTGAAAATTGATCTAACCAAATTCATATATAACCACCAGGTGACTATGAAGTTAAAAAAGATAATATGATTTTATCTTATAATACAAATAAATGTGTCCAGACAAGGTGGCCACTCCTTATAGTGAGAGGTCTGGGATAAAGATGTGTATACTATGGATTAAATTCACCAACCAAAAGATTTAGGTTCGGTGAATGTATAAAAAAAAAAATCAGGGCCGGCGCCGTGGCTCAATAGGCTAATCCTCCACCTTGCGGCGCCGGCACACCGGGTTCTAGTCCCGGTCGGGGCGCCGGATTCTGTCCCGGTTGCCCCTCTTCCAGGCCAGCTCTCTGCTATGGCCAGGGAGTGCAGTGGAGGATGGCCCAGGTGCTTGGGCCCTGCACCCCATGGGAGACCAGGAAAAGCACCTGGATCCTGGCTCCTGCCAACGGATCAGCGCGGTGCGCCGGCTGCAGCGGCGGCCATTGGAGGGTGAACCAACGGCAAAGGAAGACCTTTCTCTCTCTGTCTCTCTCTCTCACTGTCCACTCTGCCTGTCAAAAATAAAAAAAATAAAATTAAAAAAAAAATCAAACCCCACTATATGCTGCCTACAGTGCAATCACTTCACAAAGTACACACAGACTGTAAGTGAAGGATTGGAAAAAGATATTACAGGCAAATGGAAATCAAAAGTGAGCAGACATAGCTATCCTAATATAAGGTAAAACAGAATTTAAATCAAAAACTGTAAAAGATATAAAAAAGGATATTGTATTTTGATAAGGTTCAATTCAGCAAGAATACATAACAATCATAAATATATATACACCCAACACCCCCCAGTTATATACAGAAAATACCATTAGACCTAAAATGAATGATAGACTGCATCACAATAATAGTGAGTGACTTCAACACCCCATTCTCAACAATAGACACATCATCCAGACAAAAAAAAATCAATAAAGATAAATTGGAGTTGAAACATACTGTCGAGCAAATGGACCTAATAGACATTTACAGGACATTCCACCCAACAGCTACAGAATACACATTGTTTTCATTAGCTCATGTAACATTTTCTAGGAAAGACCACATATTAGGCCAAAAATCAAGTCTCAGCAAATTTAAAAGATTGAAATCATACTATATATCTTCCCAGACCATAAAAGAATAAAACCAGAAATAAACAAGAAGAACAATAGAATACTCATAAATACTTGGAAATTAAACAACATACTACTAAATGATCAATGGGTTATTGAAGAAATGAAAAAGGAAATCAAAAACTTCCTTGAAACCAATGAAAATGAAGCACAACATATCAAAACCTGTGGGGTATAGCAAAAGTAGTATTAAAAGGGAAGTTTATAGCACTAAGTGCTTACATTAAAAAAGAAATGTCTCAAAGATCTAAATATGCATCTTAAAGACTTAGAAAAACCAGAACAAACAAAACCCAAAATCAGCAGGAGGCAAGAAATAATAAGTGCAGAAATCAATGAAATTGAAAATAAAAAAGTTGGTTCTTTGAGAAGATAAACAAAATAGATCAACCTCTAGCCAGACTAACAAAGAAAAAAAGAAAAACTCAAATAAATAAAATTAGAGATGAAAAAGTAGACATTACACCTACCCGACACAGTTAAAATACAAAGGATCATAAGAAACTACTATGAAAAACAATATGCTAATAAACTGGGAGACCTCAAAAAATGGATAAATTCCTGGATTCATATGACATACCAAAATTAACTCAAGAAGATACAGACAACCTAAGCAGACCCACACAAACAATGAGATTAAAGCAGTAATCAAATGTGTTCAATCAAGGAAAAGCCTGGGACCTGATGTCTTTACTACTGAATTCTGCAAAACATTCAAAGAGGAAATACTCTTAAAACTTTTCCAAACTATTGAACAGCATAGAACTCTGCCAAACTCTTTTCATGAGGCCAACATGATTTGATACCAAAACCAAATAAAGACATCACACAAAAACTACAGACTTAAATTCTTAATGAACACAGATACAAAGATTCTCAAAAAAATACTATCAAATCGAATACAAAGCCACATCAAAAAGATCATAAATCACAATCAAGTGGGATTTATTACAGAAATGTGAGAGTGGTTCAACATTCTCAAATCAATAAATGTTATAAATCACATCGATAGAAGAACAAAAAGCCTATAGTCATCTCAGTAGATGCATTTGATAAGATTCAACATGCCTTCATGATAAAATCCCTCCACAGGCCAGCGCCGCGGCTCACTAGGCTAATCCTCCGCCTTGCGGCGCCGGCACACCGGGTTCTAGTCCCGGTCGGGGCGCTGGATTCTGTCCCGGTTGCCCCTCTTCCAGGCCAGCTCTCTGCTGTGGCCAGGGAGTGCAGTGGAGGATGGCCCAAGTCCTTGGGCCCTGCACCCCATGGGAGACCAGGAAAAGCACCTGGCTCCTGGCTCCTGCCATCGGATCAGCGCGGTGCGCTGGCTGCAGCACGGCAGCCACGGAGGCCATTGGAGGGTGAACCAACGGCAAAGGAAGACTTTTCTCTCTGTCTCTCTCTCTCACTGTCCACTCTGTCAAAAAAAAAAATCCCTCCACAAATTTGGTATAGAAGGAATATTCCTCAAAATTGTAATGGCTAAATATCACAAAATAATATCATACTGAGTGGGGAAAAGCTGAAAGCATTTCTCCTCAGATCTGCAACAAAACAAGGATGTCCACTTTCACCACTCTTATTCAGTATAGTACTGGAAGTTTTAGCAAGAACAATTAAGGAGGAGAAAGAAATAACAGGTATTAAATTGGAAAAGAAAAATTCAAATTATCTGTGTTTGTAGATGACGTGATATTGAACATGGAAAAACCTAAACACTCCACCAAAAAGCTGTTAGAATTGATAAACCAATTCTGTAAAATTGCAGGTTGCAAAATAAACATACGAAAATCAGGAGCTTTTTGTATGCTAATGATAAATTCACAATAGCCAACAAAAAATCAAATATTTAGGAATAAATTTAATCAAATAAGTGAAAGACCTCTACAGTGAAAATTATCAAACATTGATGAGAGAAATCATCACAGACACAAAAATTGGAAAGATATTCCTTGCTCATGGATTGGAGGAATCAATATAATTAAAATATCTGTACTACCTAAAGCAATTTATAGAGTCAATGTAATCCCTATCAAAATACCAATGGCATTCTTTACAGAGTTAGAAAAAAACAATCCTAAAATTCATATGGAATCAAAAATGACCCTGAATTGCCAAAGGAATCCTGAGCAAGAAAAACCAAGCTAGAGACATCACAATACCTGATTTCAAAGCATACTACAAGGCTATAGTAGTTAAAACAGCTTGTTGCTGGCATAAAAACCAACACATAAATCAGTAGAACAGGATAGAGAGGCCAGAAACTAATCCACATACATGCAGCCAACTCTTTTTTTGACCAAAGTGCTCAGACCATACAGTGGAGTAAGGATAATCTCTTCAACAAATGGTGCTGGCAAAATTATTGGATATATCTATATCTGTCTTTCTATCTATATATATATATAGATATACATCTATGTAGGTATATGTGAATGAAATTAGATGATACCTCTCACAATATACAAAAATCAACTCAAGATGGATCAAAGACCTCAATTTAAGACCTGAGACTATGAGGTTGCTGGACGAAAATGTAGAGGAAACACTCCAAAACATTGGTGTAGGGGACAGTTTTTTGGACAAGACTCCCAAAGTACAGGCAACAAAATAAAAATTAAGTAAATGGGATATCAAACTCAGAAGCTTTTGCACAGCAAATGAAGCCATCAGTAGAGTGAAGAGACTGAAGAGTTAAAATTGTATATGTGCGGGTATAAAAAGTTAAGCTTAAGCTTACAGGTTTAAACCTTCCTGGTGCAGCTGTAAAAATAAAACAGAGTGAAGTAGCACCTTGACAGTAGGGACTCCATTTTGGAGCACTTGAGACTGCATTCTGGGAAAGCAACCCCGCCACCGTGAGACTCTGGTCTAAAACTATGATCTCAAATAGTCGGACAATAGCAGTGCACTACATCACCCTTGGCAACACACAAAAACCCCCTAGCATGATTGCTCAAGCTTAAAAGTAGAAAGGTTGCACCTGGGTTACCTGGGCTAATAATGAAGATGTGATTTGTCTATGTCTTAAAATCATAATTGCTGATTGTAAAATTTTAGCAACCACTTAGCAACCGTGTATTCTCTCCCCCCTCCTGATTTTGCGGTTTTTGCCTTTATAAACCCTATGCTGTAGTTCCTCACTGCTCCTCTGTCCTTGTCAGAGGGCCCCAACATGTTGGATCAATAAATTTAACCCTTTGCTGGTTGCATGAGAGAATAAGTCTCTTGGAGTCGCTCCTCGGGCGGTGGGCTTTTTCAGACCCTAACAAGACATCCAACAGAATAGGAAAACATATTTGCAAACCACCTATTTGGCAAAGGATTTATATCCCCAATATATCAGCAATTTAAAGAACTCAACAACAACAACAACAAAATCCAGTTGAGAAATGGGCAGAAAATGTCAATAAACAGTTCTCAAAAAAAAAAAATACAAATGGCCAACAAATATATGAAAAAATGCTCAACATCACTAGCCATTCATGAAGTGCAAATCAAACCCACGATGAGATATCACCTCACTCCTGTCAGAATGGCTAAAATCCAAAACACAGAATAAGAAATGCTGGTGAGGATGTGGAGAAAGAGGAACACTTAGGCACTGTTGGCAAGAATGTAAATTAGTACAGCCACTGTGGAAAACAGTATGGAGATTTCTTAAAAAACTACAAATAGACTTGCCATGTGATCTGGCAATTCCACTATTGGGTATATACCCAAAAGACGAGCACAATGAATCAAAGAGATAACCTGCACCATCATGTTTATAGCAGCACTCTTCACAATAGCCAAAATTTGGAACCAACCAAGGTGTCCATCAAAAGATGAATGGATAAATAAAATGTGGTATATGTACACAATTGAATATTACTCAACTATAAAAAAAGAAATTCTACCATTTGCAGCAAAATGGATGCCATTGGAGGACATCTTATTGAGTCAAATAAGCTACACCCAGAAAGACAAATCCCACATGCTCTCCCTTATATGTAGAAACTAAGATTAAAAGCAAACAAAAGAGAGAAAAAGGCAAAAGAATAATAAAGAAATGACTGTTTGTATCAGTACTGCTGCAAATACAGTTTTGTAAAACTTAGTTTTATAACTCTGTCCAGCCAGTGGATAAGAATGTTATACTAATATAGTTTTAATGATCTGTGATTACTTTAAAATTTACTGTTTATGGGTGAAATGATCATTTTTCCATTCAACCATTATTTATAGCTGTTGCCTATATTTCAACTAAGTTAGGGTCTTTTTGCTTTTTACTTGTTAAACTTCTTATTTGGTGAAGTAGTAAGCCTTTTTACTGTAAAGTAAATTTAAAATATGTTATCCCAAGAACTAAAAGAAAAAAAAAAAACAGGGAGAGGGGCCAGCACTGTGGTGTAGTGGGTAAAGCCACTGTCTACAGTGCCAGCATCCCATATGGGCGCCAATTCGAGTCCTGGCTGCTCTATTTCTAATCCAGGTCCCTGCTATGGCCTGAGAAAGCAGTGGAAGATGGCCCAAGTCCTTGGGCCCCTGAACCCATGTGGGAGACCCAGAAGAAGCTCCTGGCCCCTGGCTTTGGATTGGTACAGTTCAGGCCTTTCCAGCCAATTGGGGAGTAAACCAGTGGATGAAGACCTCTCTCAGCCTCTCCTTTTCTCTATGTAACTCTTTCAAATAAATATATAAATCTTAAAAAAAAAAACAGGGAGAAGGAAGGAGGGTAGGAGGATGGGAATGAGAAGGGGGAGGGAAGGAAGGAGTGAGGAAGGATATAATTATAATTATATCTTTAGAATTGAATCTATGAATCACATTGAATCTGTTAAAAACGGATGAAAATTAGAATAAAAAATGTTCTTAAAAAGCTGTGCATACTTTGTGGAAGCCAGTGATCAAAAGAGAACTAAATCCTGTTCTTCATTTTAATGAATCAGTAAATAATGCCCCCAGCTGGAAAATCTGAAACTTGCAGTACAAATATGCTACTGAAAGAAATGGTCATGAATATCAAATAGTTAGTTAAAAGACATGCAAAGTAGCTGTTTCTAGACAGGGGGTGCAAGATTGCTGTTTTTTCTTTTTTTTAAAAAAAGATATATTTATTTATCTATCTGAAAGTGCCACAGAGAAAAGGAGAGACAGACATCCTCCATCCCGCCAGCCCACCACGCCAGACAGCCACAGTGGGGAAGGACTGAGCTAAATGGAAATGGAAGCCAGGAGCACCCCCAGGCCCTCCACACCTCCAAGCCATCATCCACTGCCTTTCCCAGACCACTAGCAGGCAGAGGCTCCACATGCCAAACCACAAAATCTTTATAGATTCTAGATATTATCCTTTATCAGTTGCATAGTTTGCAAATATTTTCTCCCTTTTGTGGGTTGCCTCTTCACTTTGCTGAATGTTCCTTTGCAGTAAAGAAGGTTCTTAGCTCAATGTAATCGCATTTCTATATTTTTGCTTTCATTGTTTGTGCTTCTGGGATCTTTTCCAAAAAGTCTTTGCCTATGCCAGTGTCTTGTAGAGTTTCCTCAATGTTCTCCTCTAGTAATTTGATAATATCAGGTTGAAGATTTAGATCCTGATCCATTTTGAGTTGATGCCTCCATCTTTTTTTGTTTATGGTTGCTTTAGCTACTCAGGGTCTCTTGTGTTTCCATATGAATTTTAGCATCATTTTTTTCTAGTTCTGAGAAGAGCATCATTGGCATTTTTTTTGAGATCACACTGAATCTGTAAGTTACTTTTGATAGTATGGACATTTTTATGATATGAATTCTTCCAATCTTTGAACATAGAAGATTATTCCATTTTCTGATGTCTTCTATTTCTTTAGTGTTTCATGCTTTTTGTCACTCCTTGGTTAAATTTACACCAAGGTATTTAAAATCTTTCTAGCTATTGTGAATGGGACTAATCTTACAAATTCTTTCTCAGCCATGGCATTGTCTGTGTATACAAAGGCTGTTCATTTTTGTGTTAATTTTATATCCTGCAACTTTACCAAACTCTGAGTTCCAATAGTCTTAGTA